>NW_006921870.1:284389-317869 GCF_000298275.1 Orycteropus afer afer
CAGCCTCAAAACTCACGTCTACATGTCACCACAGTAGGAGAAATCGACAGACAAGTTTGTCTTGCTGTTGGAGACCTCTCGTATCACCCCCACCTGGGTCCCTGTGGCTGACTGTACCTCTGTCTGGCTTCCTGGCTTTTAATCCCCTTTTTCCTGCTCTTCTGCCCTGCTGTTTTGTGCATTCCTGAGTTGTCCCTGGGGCTGACTGCTCTTCTGTCCAGGCTCCTGGCTTTTATCCCCTTTCTCCTGCTCTTCCAGCCTGCTACTCTGAGCAGGCCTGAGTTTCCTCTCCTCACCTAATCCCTTCAGCTGATTGCTCTTCTCTCTGGCTTCCTGGCTTTTAATCCCATTTCTCCTGCTCTTCCCACCTGCTACTTTGGGCTTCCCTGAGTTTTCTCTCCTCACCTGTAACCATGGGTCTCCTTATCCTACAGAAAGATGAGACTGAGGATCAGGTACTGAGGTTCAGAAACTGGAGAAAGAGGCCTAGGGTGAGCAGGGCAGGAATCTCAATGCAGCAGCCATTGATTGCAGGGTCCGTCCCAAAGGAGACAGGAAGGAAATGGGGGCAGAGTGAGGACTACTGGGTGTTGGGACCCTGAGGTGTGGGTCTTCCTTGACATGGAGCAGAGAGTCTGGGAAGATTTGGCCCTTTGGTACCTTGTCCCAAGTGGTGTGTGATGGGACAATGGTCTGGGATGTGGATTACCTGTTCTACTCCACAGTCCATCTTTGCAGACAGTAGGATGGAGGATGGATGACCCTCTGACAGTTAGGCCTGAAGTCGGGAGCCTTGGAGTCAGGGGAGTTTTGTGAACAAGAGATGTGGAGTCTAACCAGACTTCTGCAGAATCACACCTAGGGAAACACCAGGTTTCTCTTTATCCAGTACATGGACCACTGGACCCTGGAATACAACCATGACAAACACTTAAAAATAAATAAATAAATAAACCATACAGTGTCCCTTTGCAGTGTTCATACAACAGCCTCTGGTGGACCTACAGGTTCAAATGAGCACAGTTAAGTGTTCTGGGATTCCCATTGTGTGCAACATTGTCCATGATTTTTTGTGATCCACACAGTCAAATGCCTTCCTGCAGTCAATAAAGTACAGGTCAACATCTTTCTGGTATTGCAAAAAGGGCATGGGGAAGACATCCTCTGATCTCCTTCTAATTTCTTGGTGTGGAGACAGGATCAGCATCAGCAGCATCAGCCAAAGGCTGAGTCATGAGGTGGATATAAGTCATGCCACTGCCCTCCAAATTTTCTACAGAATCTGACACTCACCGTCCCTCGCTCAACACTCTCTACTTCTCTGCTGACTTTGCTAATTTGTTGCAATGGCCACATGGAGTTCAAAGACAATGCTCAGGGTCATGGGGTCTATTAGGGAAGTTCTTGTTGTTGTTGATAGTTGCCATCAATCCAGCTCTGACTCATAGTGACCTTATGTACAAGAGAATGAAACACTGCCCAGTCCTGTGCCAGCCTCACAATCCTTCCTATTCCTGAGCCCATTGTTGCCTCCACTGTGTCAATCCATCTCATTGAGGGCCTTCCCCTTTTTTGCTGACTCTCCACTTTACCAAGCATGATATCCTTCTCCAGGGATATCCTAGCTCCACTAATAAGCACCTGAAGGTATGGAACTCTGCCATCAAACTTCCTGCCCTAATATTCTCAGCTCTCTTGGCCTATGGGTTATTGGCCAGCCCACTGTAGCCAGCTGGCTCCCTGGGCCAAGAAGCCCTCTTTACCATCTTGCACCAGTCTCCTGGTTCTGGTGCCACTGCTTCTCTCTGTCTCCAGTGTTATGGCTCTTGCACTGTCTCCTGAGTCTAAGATGTGCTCAGCACAGAGACTCTGGGTCCTAGAGATTCTCCTGGCTCTTCTTCTTTGTGGTAGTGAGGTCCCTTTTCTCTGCTTCTGGGATTGGCTCCCTTAAGGCCAGCAGCGTGGTAAATGGACCAATCCCTTCTATAGGGTTCCATATACCTTATTTGCTTGGTCCCACCCCCACAAAGGTCACATATACCTTATTTGCATTATTAGGAAGCTATCAACTCCCCTTGGTGGGAGTTGATTTATTTACATTGGCCCACCTAATCATTTTGTGAGAGTCACAAGACCACAGCTAGAAGGGCCCTATGAAGTAATTCACTGTACTGCACAAGGTCAAAAACACAGGGAAGAGAGCATGTGAGGATATGTCTACAAGCCAAGAAAAACCCAGGCCTGCCAGAAATGGAAAGTGACAGCAAAGATCTTTTCCAAAAGCTGTCAGAGAGAGCATGTCCTGGCCAACACCCTGAATTCAAACTCACAGCCTCCAGAATTGTGAGGCCTTATATTTCTGCTCTTTAAAGCCACCTATGTTGCATGGTTTATTGAGGCAGTGCTAAAATGCCATACAGGTGCCATCTTCTGACCTCCTCTAACTCCACAAGGGGGAGACAGAATCACCAGCAGCAGTCCAATGCTTATTCGTACAAGGCCAGACATGCTGCCAACCTCCAGCCTTTTCCCAAAATAGACACCAGGCAACACTCTCACAGCACTCATTACTTCTCTGCTGGATTTGATAATTCATTTCAATGGCCACATAGAACTCATAGACAATATTCACAATTATGGGGCTTATTAGGGAAGTAACAGGCTATAATTCAGCTTCTGGAATGTGCTCATGATACAATTCTTCCAACAGGACAGTCTCCCCTTGGCTATGTCTCTAGGCATGCCTCTCTGGCCCTTGGTGTTTAGACCTGGCTTCTGCCCTGCTCTGGCAATTGTTACAAAGCTCTTTTACCTCTGCTGATAGGTACACACCCCACTCTGCCAGCAAGCCTCTTCCCCAAGTGCACTCAGCTTGCCCAGTATGTGGGCCGGCAAGCTTTCAGCTCTGTCTCCTGCTGCTTGGCTCCATAGCTGCTGTCTCTCACCTGCGCAATTCTCTCAGCTGGGCATATCTCTGCCAAGGAGGTCCAAGTCAGGGATCTCGGGTCCAAGGATATGCTCCACTTCACCTCCAAATCTTCTTTCTTAATGTCAGTGATATTTCCTTTCTGCCCTAGGAGTGCTTATTTAAAGCCTGGCAAAGTGACAAAACTAACCAATCCCAACATCAGAGTTCTACACATATTATATGTATTGTCTTACCCAGTCATCTGGTGGGAGTTACAAAGAATATGGCTAGGAAAGCAATACCAAGTAATTCCCTGCACCACAGGCAGCCCCAGCACACTGAGATACTGGGGAGTGGTGGTTAGAGAGACCAGGATCTGGGGACTGTGTGTGCTCAGGGATCCTGGGCTATCATTGCTTCTAAGCCCTCTCAGTGGACAGAATTGGGGATAGATATGTTTAAGAACCATGAGTTCCTTCTACAACCAACCAACAACCCAAATCCACCATCTTCCTTCCATCTCTTGACATCTGTGTTCCCTTCAGGCCACAGCAGCTTACAATGTTGCTGTTGGGCCTATAGGGGAGTTCTTGAGGGAGAAAGAGTTTCTTAACACATTAATGAGTCCTGGGGCCATCATTGGATCAGAGCAGAGATCTCTGGCCCTGGGATATGGAAGGAAGGAAGACAAGGAGGTGCCAAGGCCCAAGGGCCTTTGAGAGGGTGCTCTGTGCACTGGGAAAATAGGATTGTGACTTGCAGCTTGGTGTGTGTTGGAGAGTTTGAAATAAGGGCTTGGAGATAATCTCTGTGGCCTGGGCAGGCCATGGTCCAGTCAAAGTTGGTGGCATGGTGAATTTTGTGTCACCTTTGCTAGGCTCTGTTGCCCAGCTTTTGAGTCAAACACTTGTCCATACATTGCTACAAAGATGTTTAGAAATAACTAATATTTACGATCAGTTTATGTTAAGTAACGGAGATTACTCTGATAATGTGAGTGGTCCTCATTCAATTAGTTGAAGGATTTATGAGCAAAAATAAAGGTTTTGTGGGGGTGGGGAATTCTGCCTCAAGCCTGGAATGTGGAAATTCTGTGATTTTCAGCTTGCCTGGTATATGAATTTAGGGTCTGCCAGTCCTCAGACCCATTCAAAGTTATTCCTGGAAATCAATCCTTATCTATCTATCTATCTATCTATCCATCTACCTATCTATCATCTGTCTATTGTCTGTCTGTCTTCTTGTCTACCTCTCTGTATTTCTATTCATCCAACCATTCAGCCATCCCGCCATCCATCCAGCCATCCAGCCATCTATTCATCTGTATATCCATGTGTCTATCCACCTATCTATCCATGTATCTATCTATCTTTTTCTGTCTGTTTTTCTCTATATGTGTGTGTCTTTCTATCTATCTATCTATCTGTCAATTTATCCATCCTTCCATCTACCTTTTCTCTGGAGAACGCTGACTATATCAATACCATTGATGAGCATGAATTGTTACTCTCAGTTCTTAACAACAATTACTAAAAAAATATGGAAAAAATTCAAACACTATAGATGGACAGAAAGTGAAAATTAAATATCTACTTGTCAGCGGCCATTACATAGTGGTCTCTTGAGTCTTTCTTCAGTGATATACAAGCATAGAGCCAGGATGATATATACTTATTTAAGTGGGTTGAGTGGTTGACCCAAAGATATATCCACACTCTAATCCCCTAACCCTGTTAACATTCCCTTACATGGAAAAAGACTAAACAGGAACTTTTGTTTGGACATTGGGTCATTGCAGACATAATTAAGTTAAGGATCTCCAGATAAGATCATCCTACATTACCCAAACAAGCCTTGAATCCAATGATCAATGTCATTATATGAGACAGAAGAGAGACATAGACAAAGAGAAAAAGTGCACATGAAGATGGAGAGAGAGGGGGGAGTGATATGGCCACAAGCCAAGAAATTCTGTGATGTCTTGAGAAATCCCACAAAAAGCCTTTGTGGGATCTCGGCTCTGTCAAGTCCTTGATCTCAGATTTCTGGCTTCCAGAACTGAAAGAGAAAATAAATGTCTGCTGTTTGAAGCCACCATGTTTGAGGTAATTTGTTGGAACAGCTTCACAAAGTTAATAAACTGATGTATACTTTTCTTCAGCTTGTTTGGTTGTTTTACACTTAATCTTAGACTCACCCTATCTGGGGACCAGCTGCTTCTGTCCACTGTGTGGATGCCCCAGGATTCTCCCATGTTCCTCTCAGGACAGAGATGATCCCAGGACTTTGTTCTGTTTCAATGGAGCAGTGAGCATCCCTGTGCCTCTTAGTCACTTTTACCTTGAGATTAATTCCCTACTAAGTTGTAGAGGTTATCAGGATGTTTTAGTGGTTTGGCTGACACTACATGATCGCCTACCACTTTGTGATCTGATGTGAACAGCCAATCAGTTGAAAGAGGAATTTTCCTGAATCCATGGTATAAACCGAAGTTCTGAAAAAGCAAACTCTCTCTGGACCCTTAGTGACTTCCACTCCCTGAGACACAAGCCAGCAGAGCCACAGACATCTGACCTGCTGATTTTGGATTCCTTGGAGAAATGGTTAGTTGTAAGCAAAGTATATAACCAGCCTGGAAGGCTTGCTGAACCATAAAGTAAGGATGATGCCCAAAAAAGTTGGGGACAAGGCAAAAGTACACAGATGCTACCTTGGAAGGGCTCACACTGACCTGATGTGCAACAAGTTGGTCATTAGAAGAGGATATCAATGAATGAAAACATATTACTTGACGAGGCATGCATGGCGATAGTTTTTTGAAAGGCGAATGACTCGTCATGAGAGGAAAATACTGGCTGATAGACGCAAGAAGAGAAAATAAACAAAATGACCACATTGCAGCCACCGGTGTAGAAGCAAATCCACTGCCTCTAAATATGCTTATTCACAGTGCCCCCAGGAGGACAGAGTAGAACAAATCCAGAGGGTTTCCAAGGCTGTCATTTTTATGGAACCAAAGCCCAAATCAAGCCCACTACCATGAGTTCATTCCAACTCACAGCTCCCATAGAGGACAAAGTTGAATTGCCCCATGGGGTTTCTAAGGCTCTAATCTTTATGGAAGCAATATCCAAACAAAACCTACTTCTATCAGGTCAGTTCTTTCTCACAGAGCACCTAGTAGACAGAGTAGTATAGTCCCAGAGGGTTTCTAAGAATGTTATCTTGATGGAAGCAAAGCCCAAAGCAAATCTACTGCCATCAAGTCAATGCCGACTCACAGAACCCCTAGACAAAAGAGTGGAAGGACATAGGATTTCTAAGGGTGCAAATCTTTACAGAAGCAGGTTACCACATCTTTCACCCACAGAGTAGATGGTGGGCTGAAGGACTGACCTACAGTTAGCAGTCGATCCCTTTAACCTTGTGCCAACAGGGTTCCCTTTTGTACTCACCAGTGAGAGTGAAAATCACTGGCAAAGGGTGTTGGGGACAAGGCAGTCTCGTGCCCTCAAAGCCTCAGCAGGTTGCTGGCACGTTAATAACTGGGAAAGGTGCCCTCAAGCAGCCATGGGGCCGTCACTGTCCCAACCATGTGGTCCCTATGAGCATGACCAGTGATGAGAGAAACAAACATGTCACGCCTCCTGACCTGGTGTGGTGGGGAAGGCATCCCAACAATGCTGCGGGTCCACCCTACCTCTAACCATCAAGACTCTTCTGGACCCACATGCTCATCCAGGTCATCAGGGTCAAAAAGGGTGGGACACCCATGTAGCTGTGTAAATGCATCCACTGCAACCTACACAAGATGTCATACAATACTCGGTCTTCATGTCACACCAGTGTGTCGTAAGGGTTTTTTCCTAAACCAACATACATGTCTGACAGGCTGACCGGCTGACAGGCTGTGCCTGCTTCCTGTCCCATGATGTACACTTCTCAGCTCCTTATTTGTTGTGATTTACTGCAGTTTCCTGTTTGCTCTTACAAAGAGCTGGTAACCACATCAGTGTCCATCTTGGGTGGGCTTTGCCAGAGTCCAATGAGGGCTGGTACACTATCAGAGATAGCATGGAACTTTATTTCCTCCCTTGCACTGCTCTTAGCCACCTTTAAACTTTGTTTAATGGATTCAAACATCATGACTGGTAAAAAATAAAAATACATAGAAAGAAATGTGGGAGATCATGTTTGAGAAGAAACACGTCATCAAGACAGGATCATGAGATGAGGGGTTCTTGCTGGAACCCAGGCTTTAAAAAGAAAAAAATCTTCAATGGACAGCTTGGCTCAGCTAGGAGAGCAGAGTCTAGTGGCTAACTAGGAAATAGTTCTGTGTCCTTGATAGACTTGGGGGTGTCCTTGCTCTTCAGAGACAAGCAGAAGGCTCTGGGCTAAAGGATCATGAGTCTGCTCCTCCTTTCCAGTGGGTCAACACAACATAAAATGTAGTGAGGCTGGGGTCCTGCAAGGCATAATTGTAACAGCAGGTAAGTGTAGATGAAGGGCCCATGGTGTCAGCAGTACTGGCTAAGTTCTTCAATGAAATGCTGGGGTAGGTGTTCTCATTCCCGACCCCTGCACCAAAAGCCACTTAGAGCAGTACACCTCTTTATGTCACAGTCTCTGGATTCATGTTCCAGGCACAGTGGAGCTTCTCAGCGTAGCCAGGCTGTGGTCTGAGTGTTGGCCAGGCTGTGGTCCTTTCTGGACCTTGGGATCATCTTCTTGGCAAGATTCAGCTCCTGTGTTTGCAGGATTGAGGCACAACCCCTCGAGGACACCCCTCTATCCTTGGCTGACCCTCACACATCCACCAGCTCCTCAAAGGGTTTGGTGGGAGTCTCATGGTCTTTAGTGCACTCAGAATCCTCCTGGGTCATGCCCCCTGGTGACTCCATCATCACCCTCTGGACCCAGGTCTCAGGGCTCCAGAACTCCTGTCCAGCTGCCCATCAGGTGTCCATGCTAAACATCAAACAGGAACCCATATCCGTGTGGCCTAAATGTGATCTTTGGCCCCATCCCACCCAGCCCCACCTCTGTCACCCTGGCCTGTGAGTCCCTGGACACCCTTCCCACCTTCGATCTGTCCCTTCCCACTGTCCCCACCCCATGTGGAGTAGCCTTGCCTGTGTCCACCACTCCATGTTACTTCCAGTCCTGCAAGATGTCTGTGTTAGCTTCCAAGGGACACTACAACAAAGTGGAGCTCTTGTGGCCCACTGCTTAAGCACTTGGCTGCTAACCAAAAAGTTAGCAGTTTGCACCCCCAGCCACTCCACAGAGAAAGATGGGGAGGTCTGCCTCTCTCAAGACTGACAGCCTTGGAACTCTGTGGGGCAATTCTACTCTGTCTTGTAGGCATGCTATGAGTCAGAACCAACTCCAAGGTTTTTGGCTACAACAAACTACCACAAACTGGGGACTTGGAAAGACAGATTCTAGAGGCAGAAGCCCAAATTCTGGCATCAACTGGTCCGCACCATCAACTGGGGCTCCATGAGAAAGGCATCCCTGTCTCTAACAGCTTCTACAGCTGCCATCAATCCTTGGCCTTGTTCCTGGTCTTGGGGCACCATCACTTCAACCTGTGTGTCTGTTGGCACGTAGCCCTCAAGGCCTCTTTCTCCAACTTCAGTCTTAACTGGAAATCACCCTTCTCCTGGAAGCATTCCCACATTCACCACCAGCCTGAGTCAGAGATGGCCCAGAACACACCCCAATGTGGACACCAGGACCAGGAGGCCAGGCAAGAAGGGTTGACATCAGGGCAGAGGACCTTCAGGGTGACCTCAGATTGGGCACTCCAGGGACCAGGAAGACACAAGGCCAGCAAGCTCAGTGATGAGGTGGGCTGCCCAGCCTGGGTGAGTGGTACGGGTGTAGCCCCTACCATGACCCACACTTGGACCTGCCCCAACTCCTGTTGTTCTTGTGCTGGGGGAGAGGGATAGGGTGAGTGGCTCCTGCCTCAGTCTCCCCACCTGTAGTGGCAGGGCCTTGGAGGTGACCCTCTGTGGCCCACCTCTCTCCCATGGCCCAGGGGTGACCCTTACACAACCTGCACCTTCTAGACCAGGCCTGGTGGGAGATTTGACCCAGTAGTGGCCTCTACACCTTCACACACAACAATAGACAGTTCTCATTTTTTTTTTTTTTTTAATTTGAAACAAAGTTGTATGTACTATGTACAGGCCCTGCTCTGGGTTAAGACAGTGGAGCCAAGCTGCAGGGCTTGACGGCAGCTGGAGGGGAGAGGAAGGCTTGGCATCCACCTGGCCCACCTGGCCTCATTCCTCTTCCCCACCACCACCCAGGCAGCCCCTTCTGGCCCATGTCAACAGTTCCAGGGAGCACTGAATGTCAGCAAGACAGCTGGTAAAGAGACTTTCCCTAAAACAAAATAAATAGTGAACCTGCCCTGCAAGGTACCCCACTTGAGGCCCAGGTCAGGGTAGGAGAAAGCCTGTTCAGGGCCAGGCCAGGTTTGGGTCTCCTTTAGGAGAGGACGACAGGGCTTGGTATAGCCTGGGTGGCCTGGCCTAGCCCTTATTGGTGGTGAGCAGAGATGGGCACCAGCAGAGCAGGGAGACTGGGCCAGATGTCAAAGCTTTAAGACAAAGCAGGATGAGGGTGTGCACAGTCCAGTGGCTGGGCTGGCCTTTGGCACACTCAGGGGTGGATAGCCCCAGCAGCCAAGGGTAAACTGGAGGGCTAAAGTCTGCAGGTCCTACCCTCCCACTTTAAGGCAGGAAAGCACTGGGGCCACTGAGGGCTTTGGCCAACCCCTGACTTTGTCCACAGTGTCCTGGGTCCACCTTCTGGTGGTCAGCAAAGTGTTTCCATGTGGAAGGATAACTGGTCCTGGGTTGAGCACACAGGCCAGGCTCAGGTGACATCCTCCTAGGTGAGGACCCTCAGCCTAGACCCTATGCCTAGGACCCCACAGCTCCCAACTTAGGCCTTGACACTGGCTTCCACCCCTGGTCTCTCCTTAGCTCTGTTCCCAGCTTAATATGTCTCATGGTCTGTGTTTCCCCCGTGACCTCCCTCTGACAAATCTGCTGGCCCAAGTGTCCATGAACTGAGGAATGGGTAAACAAGATGTGGTCCATCCTCAAAGGGAATATTAAAAAAAAAAAAAAAAGAGCATTGCCATTGAGTCAATTCCAACTCATAACACCCCTAGAGAACAGAGTGGAACTGCCCCATTACCATGTTGACTCATAGTGACTCTCATTGGGGTTTCCAGGAGGTAAAATTTAAGGAGGTAGAATGCCATCTTCCTTCCATTGAGTGGCTAGTGGGTTTGAACCACCAACCTTCTAGTTAGCATTCAAATGTCCTAGGCACTATACCACCAGAGATCCTTAGTCTTTAGAGAAACAAAGCTATAAACCAAATCTACTGCTGTCAGTCGACTCTGACTCACAGTGTCCCTAAAGAGAAGAGTAGAACTGCCCCACGGGATTTCCAAGGCTGTCAGTTTTACTGCAGCTGACTGCATTATCTTTCTCCTTGGAGCAGCAGGTGAGTTTGAATTCGACCTTTTGGTTAACCATGAAGCTCCCTACAAATGGAACATTAATCAGCAATGAAAAGGAATAACGTCTGATCCATGCACAGCATCGTTGTTGTTGTTATGTGCCATCGGGTCAGACCCAACTCATAGCGACCCCTCCTTGGGTTTCTGAGGAAGTATCACTACAGAAGTAGATTGCCCAACCTTCTTTCCGAGGAGTGGCTGGTTGGTTTGAACCGCCAGCCTTCTGGTTAGCAGTCAGGTGCCTTAGGCACTATGCTACGAGAGCTCCCCCTGCACAGCATAGGGGCCTTGAAAACATGGCAATGAGGGAAACAAACCAGTCACAAAAGACCATGGGTTATATGCATCTATTTAAATGAAATATTGAAGCTAGACAAGCCCACAAAGAAAGCTGATCAGGGGGTACCTGGGGCAGAGGTAAGCTGGGGTGGGACTTGGGTGTGGCAGGAGCATGACCTAGTGGGCTGGGCTAGTGCTGCATGTGGATGGATGTGACTGCTTGTGACTAGGTTTGGAGGGCAGAGCTAAGGGCGGGGCTGGGGCAGAGCTGGTGAAGACTGGAGGTGACTGGCGGAGGTTTTTTGGGGCCTAGGGAGCCTTTGGGGCACTCAGCAGGCCTCAGAGAGGCAGGGCTGATCTCAGGTGGGGCTGGGCTCAGCTTGACAAGTTCGGTCCAAGTTTGTCCAGACTGGGTCAGGAGGGCTGGGGTAGACCAGTAATGATCTCTAGGACCTGCTGGTGCGCGATCCCAAAAATACACTAAAAGTATGTCCATCCTGCACTTAAAACAATGACTCCATGGTGTGAAGTTGCACAGTCCAGTGATTCTGTGGATTCACTGCGTCAAAGGTGGATGAGAACCCTTAACCCATTCCTGGCACAAAACCAATGGATTTTATAAATAACGTCTCGCTGTTTGGGGCTGGAAGAGGTAGAGTTCAAGTGTCTCCTTTCAGCTTCTGGCTTAGCCAATGATCTGGGCCTGAGAGTTTCTACCATTGTTTACACCTGCTTCCTCCTGCAAAACAACACATAAAGGAGCCACAGACGGAGCCCGATCTCCCGTGGCCAGAAGCTGCTGAGTGTTCTGCCCTCGGACGGGGCTGGGTGGGTCTGGCCCCGCTGTCTGGGGGTCACTGCTCGTGCTTGAGGCCACAATGACCAAGCCAATGGACAGCTTCTTGCACCCTACAGAGCAGCCCAGCCAGCTAGAGCCAGTGCCCACGCAGACACTTACCTTGGCTTTGCAGGTCCCAGTGAACTGGGAGATGGTCTGTGAGCAAAGACTTACTGTTAGGAACCAGGTTTGCCTCTGCTACTGAAAAACTCAGCTGCTGTGGATCTCAGGGTGCATCGTGTTGGTCTGGGGAGTTGTCTCATTCCTTATGGCTGGAGAGCTGCCTCTGCTGGTGGCCATTCAGAGTCCCCACATGTCACCTCCTGTCCCCTGATACCCACAGCATCCACGCCTCTCTGTACAGCAATGTCTGCTGAACACATGCTGCAGCACCCACTGGGTCACACATTGGCTCCCACAGCTGGGGACTGAGGGTTGTGCAAATTTCCATGATATCCTTGAGGATGGGCCTCTTGCTGTCTGTCTGTCTGTCTTATCTTGAATATAGCAATTGTGCTGTATTCCCAGGTGATTCCCTACTTCTCATGTCCCTCTGTTGTGCTCCTGAACAGTCGCAGACCTAAGGTACAGGTCACCATAAGGCCAACCGGGCTTGCCCTGGAGCTGGGAGGGCGGTCAGCATCCCCAGGGATACCTATCTGTAGGTTGAGCACATGTCATGTATCCAAGTGTCCTGGGGCTGCCACACCAAAGTGGTGGGTTATGAGGACAGAAATGTTTTGACTCAGGTTCTGTGAGCCAGAAGCCTCTATTCAGTGGTCCACAGGGTTGGACCTTTCCAAGGCTCAGAGGGAGAATATGTCCTATGGCTCTCTCATAGCTCTGGTGATGATGGTGATTGTGGCCTTCCTTGGCTTGTGGCTGTGTCACTGCCATCTCTGTCTCCATTATCACATGACCAACTTCCCTGTGTCTCCCTGTCTGTGTCACTTCTCACATAAGGACACCACTCACATAGGATGAGGACTGAACTACTCCAATGTGACCCCATGTTAACCGGTAACTTCTTCAAAGACCTTATTTCCAGCCAAGGTCCCGTTCCCAGCTACTGGGAGTATTTAAGCCTCCACGTATCTTTTTGAGGACATGCTTCAAGCCAGAGCTCTGGACAAATGGGTTTGGAGGGAAGGAGTGGAGGCCTGGACAAACACCATTTGATCCCATGGTCTCTGGTCCAGGTAGTCCAGGGTGGGGAGGAAGGAGTTAATTCTGATTAGCTAGTGCCACTCTGACAAGAATATATCACAAATGGGATGGCTTTGAACAAACAATAGTTTATTCTCTTACAGTTCAGGAGGCTAGAAGTCTGAGTTCAAAGTGTCAGGCTCTAGGAGCTGTGTGAAAGGCCTCGACCTTGGGCTTCAGCTCTGCCTCTTGCTCCCATCTCACTGAAGATAGAGGCATCTCTTCACTGGGTGCCTAGGCTAACAAGCCAAAGGTTGACAAATAAAATGGCACAGTCCCAATCTTACCAAACTATATGGCAGGCTATTTAATTCAAGTCCGTTGAAAGTCCTAAAGTCGGCAGAGCATGGCATGCTGCTGAACAACGACATGGCTACATGTAGGGTCAAAGCATGTCATAAACTAGAGACCATTCCCAAAGCTGTTTTTTATATATGAGATGCAGACCACATACTCAAAGCAGCTACTCAGCTGCTCCAATAGATTCCACCATAGAGTTAATTACCAATCTCACCATGAGGCATAACTATATTCAGCTGCCCAGACACTTAATCATTCCCAGCCAAGTTGACACACAAACTTTACTACCACAGAGTGTGTGGGTGAACAGAGGTCCTAAGTCCATGAAGGGAGGCAGAAAGCAGAAGAGTGTGCCAAACTGTGGAGGGGGCAGGTTCAGAGGATAGATGAGTGGGATGGACCATATTGGGTGGAATGCAGAGTGGGCCAGAATGGAAGTAAAGAATGTCCGAAATAGAAGGGAGGGGTTGTCCCTGGACAGGAGTTTTTGTTTTGGGAAAGTTTTACATTAGATTTTTTTTTTTTTTCATGTCAAGATATAGTAGAGAAATGGATAATCAAAATTTGGAGTTCAGGGAAGGGGGCTCATGTAGGATATTCACAGCCTTGGGGGCAGTAGCACCTCAGTTCACTGTCCTGGGACTGGGTGTCCTCCTACTAATATCATGCGATGCTCACATCTGCAGGCATCAAGCCCACATTTCACAGTCCTCTACTTGAAATTCACTTCCCCTGCAATTCTCATATCTGCAGTTCTCATGTCCACAGTACATCTGCTCACAGTGCCTCTGCTCACAGTCTTCAGTGTCTTCTTTTTGGCTGCAATTTTTGACTAAAATCTGCTTCCAGTAGAATGTCCCCTTATTAGGTTTCTGAGGATTCTATCCAAATCATTCATTGAAAGCAATCACCTTCTGCATTTTATGAGCATACAAATTTAATTCTTGTAAAGCAACTGAGAATTTATGAGCACAGATGTTCAGTGGTTGAATTGTCACCTTCCATGTGGGAGACCCCGGTTTGATTTCTGGCCTCCATCAGTGGAGGTGTGGGCTTTACTATGATACTGAACAGTTATCCATAGTGGAAGACTAGGAATAAATATGTGCTGGCCTAGTTCAAAAGCAGCCAGTGAAAATACTATTGATGTCTATGGTTTCATCTATAACCCATCATGTGTATGATGTAGGATAGTGCAGAATTCTAATCCATTTTGCATGAGGTCTCCTAGTGTCGGGGTTGACTCGACAGTAGCCAAGAACAGTGACCAAGAAATTAAGACACAACACAATTGATCTCAAATGCAACAGATCTAGTCAAGGTTACTAGTTCTGTCTGTCAGAACCTTGGTAAAGGAACTTTGATCAATGTTGTTCTTTCTCAATGAGAGTGAAGAAAAGCTCTTGAGTATCTGGTATGCCAGTGTTGATGTTCATTATTTCAGAAATTTTACAGGACTTCACGTGGATGAGGAATTTTATATCAGTTTCCACTATTGAGAAATATAAAGGCATGCGGTGAATCTGTAGTGGGGCTGGAACCCTGATGAACATCCATCTGCCTCTCAAACCCCTATTGTGTTCACAGTGATGCTGAAGAAGATAAAATGAGAGAACGAATCCTAGAGATAAAGGGATACAGGTTATCAGGAAGAAGTCCAAATTTTGACCAGTGTTCCAAGGAAGGAGGCATTAAGTTCATAAGAGCATGAGGAAAGCACAAGTCAGTTGTAGATACTTCCTCCAGGAGTAAGGTGAGCTGCAGATACCACTGGGGTGAACTGCCTAGTCTATGCATGATATGAGTACCTGCCTGCCTGTTCATCCTCATGCCCTCTGTTTTGCCACCAAACAGCTGTGGTGATGAGTTGTTGGGTGGGAACTAGGATGGAGAAGGACCAAGAGTTCACCTAGAACTGCCACTTGCCTCCACAGCCTTTGCACCTTCACTGCATCAACAACCTTATCAGAGTACCAGCACTCTCAGGACTACCACATGGGACACTGCCTGTCTGTGATAGTTGGATTTTCTTTGAGTAAGTCACAGTGCCAGAGGGGAAAAACACTGAGGCCCACCTTATCCTGCTGTCTGTGTCCTTCAACTACTTCAGGTGAGTTTTATCTATAAACTCTTTTACTTTTACTTTTCTTTTTTTTTGCAGTAAAATGTTTGTTGTTGTTGTTAGGTGCCGTCGAGTCGTTTCTGACTCATAGCAACCCCATGCACAGCAGAACAAAAAATCGCCTGATCCCACACCAGCTCCATGATCCTTGCAATACTTGAGTCCATTGTCACAGCCCCCCTGTCAATCCATCTTGTTGAAGGCCTTCCCCTCTTTCATCAACCCTCCACCTTACCAAACATGACATCCTTATCCAAGGAATGGTCCCCTCTGACCACATGACCAAAGTAGATGAGATGAAGTCTGGCCATCCTCAATTCCAAGGAGCATCTCGGCTGCACTTCCTCCAGGACAGATCTCTTAGTTCTTTTGGCAGTCCATGCATTCTTCAGCATTCTTCGCCAGCACCACAACACAAAAGCATCAACCTTCTTCGGTCTTCCTTATTCATTATCCATCTCTCACATACATATGAGGCAATTGGAAGTATCATGGCCTGTGTTAAGCACACCTTACTCCTCAAAGAGACATCCTTGCTCCTCAGAACTTGAAAGAGTTCCTTTGCAGCTGATCTGCCCAGTGCTACATGTCGTCTAATGTCCTGACTGCTGCTTTCATTGGCGTTGATTGTAGAACCAAGCAACGTGAATTCTTTGACAACTTAAATCTTTTCTCCATTTATCATGATGCTGCTTATGTTTATAACATAAAATTTGCCTTTGCCATATAAACAAAACCAAAGGTAAACATTATTCTCGGTGGGGATAGACTAAACACATTCCCCTTACAAAAGTATCCCAATCAAGGATACACTTTACGAGCACTCCTAATCAATATTAGCCATCACTCATCCATCAGCTTGTCATACTGTATTGGCGTGTGTGTTGCTGTGAGGCTAGAGGCAATGGCACTGGCATACCAAATACCAGCAGGGTTACCCATGGTGGACAGGTTCCAGCAGAGCTTCCAGATTAAGACAGTCTTGGAAGAAGGAAGGGGTGATCCAATGCTCAAATAATTGGCCAGTGAAAACCTTATGAATAACAGTGAAACACTGTCTGATATATTACTGGAAAACTTGATGTATAACCATGAAACATTGTCTGATATAGGGCCTTAAGATGAGCACCTCAAGTTGGAAGGCACTGAAAATAGGACTGGGGAAGAGCTGCATCCTCAGAGTAGAGTCAACCTTAATGATGTGGATGGAGTAAAACTTCCGGGACCTCCATTTGCTGATGTGGCATGACTCAAAATGTGAAGAAACACCTGCAAACATCCATTAATAACCAGAATATGGAAGATATGAAATATGAATCTAGGAAAATTGGAAGTTGTCAAAAAGGAAATGAAATTCATAAAATCAATATCAGTGCATTAGAGAGCTGAAATGGACTGGTTTTGGCAATTCTGAATCAAACAACCATATGATCTATTATGCCTAGACTGATAAATTGGAGTGGAGTGGCATGGCATTCATTGTCATAAAGAATGTTTAAATAATCTATCTTGAAGTACAGTGGTGTTAGTCATAGGATAATAGCCATACCTCTACAAGAAGACCAGTTAATACTACTTTATTCAAATTTACGCACCAACTACCAAAGCAAAAGATGAGGAAATTGAAGATTTTTAGCAATCTGAAATTGAGAAAACATGAAATCAAGATGTAGTGATTATCATTGATGATTGGCATGCAAAAGTTGGAAACAAGGAAGAATCACTAGTGGTTGGAAAATATGGTGCTGGTGATAGAAATAACATTGGAGATTGCATGACAGAATGTTGTAAGACAAATGACTTATTCATTGCAAATACCTTTTTCCAACAACATAAAGGATGGGTACACAAGTGGACTTTGCCAGGTGGAGTACACAGGAAACAGATCGACTACATTTGTGGAAAGAGGTGATGGAGAAGCTCAATATCTTCAGCCAAACAAGGCCAGGATCTGACTATGGAACAGACTATCAGTTGCTCATTTGCTAGTTCAAGGTGAAGCTGAAGACAATTAAAACAAGTCCATGAGAGCCGAAATATGACCTTGATTATATCCATCCTGAATTTAGAGACCATTTAAAGAATGGATTTGATACATTGAACACCAATGACTGAAAACCAGAGGAATTGTAGGATGACATCAAGAGCATCATAATGAAGAAAGCAAAAGGTCATTAAACAGAGAGGAAAGGAAGAAAAGACCAAAATGGATGTCAGAATAAACTCAGAGATTTGTTCTTGAACAGATTGTAGCTAAAGCAAATGGAAGAAATGACAAGATAAAAGACTGACCAGAGGACTTCAAAGCACCACTTGAGAAGACAAAGTCAATTATTATAATCAAATGTGTGAAGACTTGGAGTGAGAACATCAAAGGGGAAGAACACGCTTGGCATTTCTCAAGCTGAAGGAACTGAAGAAAAAAATTCAAGCCTGAGTTGCAATATTGAAAGATTCTATGGTCAAAATATTGAATGATGCAGGACGCATCAAAAGAAGATGGAAGGAATACACAGAGTCACTGTACCAAAAAAAAGGAAAAAATTGGTTGATGTTCTTCCAATTCAGGAAGAAGCATATGATTAAGAATGAATAGTATTGAAGGAAGAAGTTAAAGCTGCACTGAAGGAACTGAAAAGAACATGGCTCCAGGTATTAACAGCATACCCATTGAGATATTTCAAGAAACAGATGCTGCACTGGAGGCACTCACTTGTCTATGCCAAGAAATTAGGAAGAGAGCTACCTAGCCAACTGACTGGAAACGATCTATATTTGTATCTTTTCCAAAGAAAGTTGATCCTGCAGAATGTGGAAATTATCATCAATATCACAAGCAAGTAAAATCTTGCTCAGGATAATGCAAAAAAAAAAAAGGTTGTAGCAGTATACTGACAGAGAACTTGCAGAAATGCAAGCTGGATTCAGAAGAGGTCATGGAATGAGGGATATCATTGCTGCTGCCTCCACTCAGGACTGTATTTGCTGGCATTGTGTAGGTTTTTACCAGCATGGTTTGGTGGCACTGACAATTCCGCCTGGAACACAGATGCTGGGTAGGGCAGGCAGGTCCAGATGATGATTCATAGTCTAGAGATGCCCAAGCCCTCCACACCTCACTTTCTGACTGGGGTCTTTCAAACTCATCCATCTCCATCCCAGCTTGGGCCTGTTGAGTGTCCCTCCCCTCCGGAGTAAGAGTGTGTTGAGCTTTGTGCCCACAAATGAGTTGGCACAAGGAACAACAATGAAGCCACCCCCACTGCTGGTTTACCAAGGGAGAGAGTGACATCAGACAGAGGGACCAGTGTGGGGAAGACACTTGCATGTGCATGAAGGAAGCCTCTATGTTTCCAAAACTCAGGATCAACAGTTTGATTGGGGACACCTTTTGGGGTTGTTTCTTTCCCGGAATATCCTTGTTTGCTCCGATGGCCTTTATGTACTACGTCCCTGAAATCTGGGAGACTGTTCCACCTTTTGCAGTCTGTTGTCTCCATTCTTCTCATCTACAAATCCGCCACAGACCCACCAAACACACTCCAGCACCTATAGGCAAATGTGGGGCTCAGGCACAGGATCTATTCCCCCTTATAGAAGATTCTTTCAACCCCACCAAAACCCATGCCTGGAGGAACTGACAAGCCAAGTTGGTTGTGGATCTTGTGTGTTCTCTCACCATCCCCTAAATATCTAACTCCTGACTACAAAACGGTAGTCTTCTCAACAGGGATGGACACAAGTCTCCCACCCTGGGTCTGTCACTTCCTGCCCCCACCACCCAAGTCCAGCTCCTGCCCTGTCTGTGCTCATGTCCTAATCCTCCAAGGGAAAGGACAGGGAGTCCTGGGCCTATAGGGAGGCAATCAAGCCAAGCATGAGGATCAACATCGTCAGGTTCTTCCCTCACAGCCAAGATCACTTGCTGGGCTGTATGGCTGTGCCGGCTCCACAGGGCTGCCCTTTATACCCCAACTCAGGTCTTCTGGGTTTCTTGGCAAAAACAGCAGACAACCTCCCTCCCCCACTCTCCAAGGCCAAATAGCAGGTAGAAAGTCATCTTTGTGAACAGAGTGTATTAAACCCTCAAGGAATTAGCAAGGCTCTTCTTCCTGTACATGCTCCCAGCCAAGGCTGATAGTGTCCAACAGGTCTACTCTGGAGGGAGATTGTTTACCAGGCAAGCAAAGGGGCCTTTTCTGCCCATGAAGACATAAATGGTAAATAAATGACTTCCTTTCTTATCATCCCAGGTCCTTCTCTGCCTGGGCTCCCATTGCTCAGCTGTGCTATAGGGTCAATGGGGAACTGGAGTTCATGCTAACAAGCTGAGGCTAAAGGGCTTAAGCTTTGAAGAGAGGCAGGCTTTTGAAGCAGCTAAATCTTGCTAGAACCTAACTAATCTCAAGTCTTGCTGCCTCAGGTGCTGACAATGGCATCTTGTAACCCTGGGACACTCCACCTTGACCATCCTTCACCTCCACCAATGTACCTGTTACTGTTGAGTCAACTCCAACTTCTGGCAACTTCATGCATCTGAGCAGAAGTGTACTACACAGGGTTTTCAATGGCTTTTTTTTTCTTCTCATTTTTTCCATTAGACATGGCTGCATCCACCATGGGTTCTGATATCATCAGAACACTCTTTCTCTCTGTCTTACTTCCTTCTAAGTGGCTTCATCCCTACTCTGTCTTCATCTTCATATGAGCTGAAAGCAGTCAACTCCATGCATACATCCTATCAGGGAAGCAATCCTAGAAGTCTTCCCCCAACCAATTTAGCAAAATTCCCAGAATGGATTCATTGACCTTGTACAATCATGTTAACTGCTGAACCAATCCCCGTGGCCAGAGTTCTCTTGTACCAGTCATTGAGCACCTGCCTAGCCATATAGTGGAAAGGTAAGCTCGGCAATGACTGATTTTTTTTTTTTCCATTGTGATTTGGGTGAAAGATAACAGAGCAAATTCATTTTCCATACAGCAGTTCATACACATTTTGTCTCATGACATTGACTGCAATTCCCCACAATGTAGCAGCTCTCTCAAACTTCCTCCCCACAGTTACATCTTCCCTGAATCCTTCCCTCCAATACACTCCCACTGCCCAAGCTGTCTATCTGTGAAAACACTACCCTTCTGTTCTCCCAATATTGAACGCTCCAAGTAGTGTATCTGCCTGATGTAAATGTTCAGCCCATATACCTCTCTAATATTTAGTGGAAGCTGCAGGAGTGAGTTCAATTCCATACTTGAAGGGTAGCTAGGGGTTATAGTATCAGGGGTCTCACCAGGCTCCATGAAAACAGCAAACCTGGTCTTTTTCTTTTCTTTTCTTTTTCCCTTATGATTTTGAGATTTGTTCCACATTTTTTCTCCCACTCTTCCCGGGATCTCCTGCACTGATCCCCCTCCGAGTGGTTGACAATGGTAGCTGGGTACCATCAGGTTCTTCTGCTCTTATTGTCATATAGGCTCAGTATCACATGGCGTACCAGTCCCTTGGATTAATTGAGCTGAATGTTGTCAACTCCATGAATGCATCCTATCAGAGAAGTAATCCTAGAAGTGTTTTCCCCGACCAATTTAGCAAAATTCCCTGAATGCATTCTCATTGGCCTTGTACAGTAACATGTGTCTTGGTTTTCTTCATTCCTTTTTTTCTCTGGATGAGGAGAGACCCATCTTTGCATCTAAATGGCTGCTGGCAGGCTTTTAAGACCCCAGTCTATACTCACCAATGTAGAATGTAGAACAAAGTTTTTGTGTAGTGTATTATGCCAATGGAGCTTGATGTCCCCTGTGACTTTAGTCCTGAGCCCACAGGTCCAACTACTCACTCCCTCTGGGTAACTGGCTGTAACCAAGAAGTCACAACAACCTTGTCCCTTGTAAACTCTACTATATACCTTTCCATTCTTACAGGACATATGAATATGCTTGTAGAAACACTGTCTGGCAACGACTGATTTTTAAGAAGTTGATTGCCAGGCCTTTCTTCTGAGGTGCCTCAGTGTGAATGCCAACTTCAGACCTTCCAGTTCGCAGCCAGTATGTTAACATTAATGCATGCACCACTGGGAACTGTGAATGTCCTATACAGAGCCCTGTTTTGGGATTCAGGGCTCAGCTTAAGTAACGCCTCTTCAAGATTTTTTCCAGATAAGTAGATCACATTGGCTGCTTTTTTTTTGAAGAGGTCTCCTTCCTTTCTGGCGTTATCTCTGAGTATTTATTTATTGTCATCTTCTGATTGAAATTCAAGCTGCCAACAACAGGGATATGCTCAGTTTCTCAGCACTAGACATCTAGGGTATGTGATGTCCCACTCTCTGTGAGGTGCCTGTTCAACATTATGAGTGAGTCCACTCAGGGACTGGGTCTCTACTCTTAGACCATCATTGCTAGCAAGGGGATTCATAATTCCCATCATCTGGATTGACACAGAATACACTGAGCTAACATCCTAACACTCTCAGGAGTCTTGCCACATTGTTTTTTTCTTTAGCTGCTGTCTAGTGGGCTCTCAATTCATGATGACTCCATGCACAAGAGGACAAAATGATGTCTGGTCCAATAACCTCCACAGGATTGGCTGCAGATTGCGCTACATAGGGTTTTCATTGGATGATTGTCAATGTAGATCACAAGGATTTTCTTCCTGGTCTATGTTAGCCTGAAAGCTCTGCTGAAGTCTCTTCAGCATCATAGCAACATGCAAGCCTCCACTGACAGAGGGGTTGTGGTGACTGCATTGGCCGGGAATTGCACTCAGGCCTACTGCATAAACCAAAACCAAAACCAAAACCAAAATAAGAAGCTCTGGTGGCATAGTCATTTGACGTTAATCAGAAGGCTGGCACTTCAAACCCACCAGCCACTCCTCAGAAGGAAGATTGGGCAATTTACTTCCATAATGAATCCAAGCCTCCACTGACAGATGGGTGATGGTGACTGCACTGGCAGGGACTTGCACCCAGGTCTATTGCATAGAAGGCAGGAATTCCACCATTGGACCAACACTGCCCACTAAAGGGCAAAATGGGTCTTTACTTCCCCCTCTTCCTCCCTGAAATAAGATACAAAGGTCCAGGCCCCCTCCTAGCCCTCCTAGTATTGTTCAACTCAAGTGGTCACCTGCTAAAGACCCCACCTCTCCACCATGATTTTTAGCATGTTTGACCCCACAGCTTCCTGAGGGAGTTCCCCCACTGTTTCCATTTCACAAATAGGCTATGTGAGCTGTGAGAATGTCAGAGACCAGACTTGAAGTTTGAGCTCATCTGGGTAAGGCTTCCCCTTTCTCTTTCCCATGACAGGTAGGCTTGTGGGCTTGGATTGTTTGTTCTGAGACCCAAGGCTGACCCCTACAGGAAGCTAAGAACCACAAATTGATGCTGGGAACCTCACAACAGCATCTCTGTTCTACTCTGGCCCACTATGGCCTCCTTCATGAACTCTCAATAACCACTGGGTGACAGCAGTGCATATGTCAGCTTGCTCCTGTAATTATCCCTGCCCCAGGAAGATGCTATCAAGCAGAGCTCTCCATCCTGGGGGTAGGGAAGGAGCAAGGATGGTGCTCTTTCAGGCAGGTGCAAGTCCAAGCCTCAATGGTGATCTTCTCCCAGGGACACACAGAGTTTCTTCCTGATACAGGATCTCAGAAATGATCTGATGCCCTAGAAACCCTTGGTGGCAAGCTCTGGGAGGAAATTCCTCATCACTGCTCCATTCTTAGAGGAACCAGGATACTTGGGGACAGGTATGGGAACTGAGAGGCAGCCTCTATCAACAGTCCAACTAGGGCTTTGTTGGGAAATGAATGTGGTGACTTCATGCCCGCAGGTCCACAGAGGCAGGTAAGAAATCCTATTATCCCTGTAGGTTTACAAACAGGTGTGTGACTGTGCTCAGGGACTCCACACTACAAGGAGTGGAACACTCAGTAGCAGGAAGAGGATCCTGAGCAGTTGGGGAGCAGAAGGCAGAAGATAGTGGGGAAGACCCTCCTTCTGGGCTGTCAGTGCTACTCCAGGCCTGGACACAAACAGAACAGGTCAGGCAAAGGGCCAGAGTTGGCCTCACTTGGTGAAAATAGAATCCAAGTGCCACATGCACTGGGAAATGCATACCTAAGGGTCTCTGTCCACAGGCTCATGGTTTTCTCAGAGAATCCTCTCTGTAGGTGGCTGAAAGTCTAAGCTTATGTTCAACATGGATGTCAGACTTTCTTCAGACCACCTATGGAAAGTTTTAGCTATTTCCTGAGGGTAAGTAATTGTGAAGCTGGCATTCTCTTTTCAACCAGATTACCTTTGAAGAGAAACAGCAAAATAATGATGATTCAAGAACCTAAACTACCTGAAAAATACTAGTTCTCAGCAATGTCTCTAGTTCACCTTAGACAGTTATTGGGGAAAATATAAATTGTACCTGTTGAAAGTTTAAGATGTTTGTTAAAAGTCTAGAATTGAAAGATATAACTTTGAAAAAAGTACAAAATTTAAAAATACTGAAAAAGTTACAATGTAGTCAGTCAATAGAAGTCAAGCAATATAGAAGAGGAGAAACAAATAAAAAATTCAAAATAAGATGGTAGAAATGTGAATTCTATACCTGGAAAAAATATCATTGAAGAATGACAGTGAAATAAAGATATTACCATAAGGAAAACTAAGAGAATCTATTGTCCTCAGGCCTTCTGTAAAAGAAATACTAAAGAACATACTTCAGATAGAAAGGAAATGACACCAGAATGAATCTTGAATCATCAAGAATGACTAGGTAAGGTAGAGAGAGTGATCTATAGGTGCACAAAGCCAGGCCCCTGGTTACCAACATCTTTGCAAAGATCAGGAAACACTCCATAGGCTTCAGGATGAGTTGCCTGCTGACCATTTTTAGCCCTCTGTGTTCCTCACTACTCCACAGGTGACAAGTGTCACGTGACCATCAGATATGACTGAGGCAGGACTCATTGAAATATATTTTATGTAAATTCTAATAGTTTTCTCCTCAGTACAGTGGACTGTTTTGAGCATCCAGGGGCTGACCCCACTCTGGAGACCCCTCATCCACCTCAGTCCACAGTATAGCCACTTTCCTTTCTCTTGCCCATGAGAAGGGGACAGCCTATCAAGAAAAGTTTGAACCTGCTTATACAGGAGAGGGTTGTGAAGGGCTGTGTGTTAATGGTCTTGTCCAGGTGACTAGGCATCCTGTCTTGTTTGCTTGCCAGGTTGCAAGCCAGTCAGTCAACAACCTCTTCATGTTGCCACTATTGTCGACTCAGTTTTCCAGGCCCCATAATGAACTGAAACAGCTTTGCCCCTTGCACATGGAAATGGACTCTAAGGACAGAGACCATGGAACATAATCCAGGACCTCGTGAAAATGAGGTCTACTGCATGTATGCATGTGCCTGGTAGCAACACTCTTACTTCTACATTGGAGCCCAGAATCCCAAGTTTAGGAATCAGTCTTGTTTGTATCCTTGGGAATGCCTATATTCACAAGACTGGGCAACCATCATAACTCATTCCAAAACAATTCTCCACCTGAAAACAAACACTGTACTAATCAGCATTAACTCCTTTATCCCTCCACATTTCCCCCAACCGCTATCAGCTCCCAGTCTAATTTCTGTCCCTAAGGATTTACCTGTTGTTGTTGTTGTTTTTGTTGTATGCCGTCGAGTTGGCCCCAACTCATAGTGACCCCCTCCTTGGGTTTCTGAGGCTGTATCACTACAGAAGTAGGATTGCGCAACCTTCCTTCCAAGGAGTGGCTGGTGGGTTTGAACCGCCAGCCTTCTGGTTAGCAGTCAAGTGCCTTAGGCACTATGCTACCAGAGCTCCTAAGGATTTAACTAGTCTGGACATTTTATGTGATAAAATCATACATCAGGTGGCCCTTTGTATCTTGCTTCTTTAAGTTGGCATCATATTTTCAAAATCTGTTCATATTGTAGAATTTGTTAGAATTTTATTCCTTTTTGGGGTTTGTTCCAGTTACCTCTGTGGAGCTGTAACAGAAAATATACCACAAATGGGATGGCTTTAACAAACAGGAGTTTATTCTCTTACAGTTCCCCAGTCTAGAAGTTCAAGTTCAAAGGCCATGCTCTAGGGTCTGGGGGAAAGCTCCTCAACTTTAGACTTCAGCTTTGCCTCTTGCTCTCAGCCCACTGGACCTAGAAGTTTTTCTTCATTCAGACAGCTGCTGACTGCTGAGACTGACAAACCCAAGGTTGACAATTAAAAAAGCACAGTCCTGATGTTACCAAACCACACAGCGGCCATTAATTCAAGTCCACTGAAAGTCCCAAGGTTGGCAGAGCATGGCAGGCTGCTGAACTATGACACGGTACATGCAGGGTTCAAGCATGCCATAAGCTAGAGACCATTCCCAAAGCTGTTTCTTATATATGGGAAGGAGACCACATCCCTAAATCAGCTACTCAGCTGCTCCAATAGATTCCACCATGGAGTTAATTACCAGTCTCACCATGGGGAATAACTACATTCAGTTGCCCAGCCACTCAAGCAGGCCCAGCTAAGTTGACACACAAACTTAAGCACCACAAGGTGCATCATTATAAACTCTGCAGATGTATATTTTGTTTACTCATTTGTAATGAAGCATCACACACTGTCTAACTTCATGAGGGACAAGAATCAGAATCAGTACAAACCTGGCTTCTATGAGGCAGTGTTCACCTGTATCTTTGCCTTCCCATTTCTCCATCATTTCTGAACCAGCCACTCCGCAAAGGCACTCACTACTTCTCTGTATGGTTGGTTGATAATCCATGGCAATGGTCACACATAACTTATAGACCATACTGATAGTTATGTGGTTTATTAGTGCCTGTTGAAAGTTTAAGATGTTTGTTAAATATCTAGAAATGAAAGAGATAACTGAAAAAAGCACAAAATTTAAAACTATTAAATAAAAACAGTTAAAATGTAGTCAGTCAACAGAGTCAAGCAATATAGAAAGAGGAGAAACAAATAGAAAATTTAAAATAAGATGGTAGAAATATGAATTTTATACCCAGCAAAAATATCCTTGAAGAACGACAGTGAAATAAAGATGTTACCATAAGGAAAACTAAGAGAATCTATTGTCCTCATGCCTTCTGTAAAAGAAATACTAAAGAACATACTTCCAATAGAAAGGGAATGACACTACAATTTGGGATTCTGCTCCAGCTCATGCTCATGCTATGGCCTTTTTGTAGTGTCTGAGTCTTAGTTGATCAGACTCAGTCTTCCTTTTCTGCAAGATGTAGATGCCACAGCTCTGCCCAACTCATAAAATGGTGGACTAAGATGAGACAGGGGTTAGAGAAGCACTTCTAGGGACTCTGATGCTATCCCAAATGATCTGACTAGTGGCTGGGAGTGGGTGGTCAGTTTACCAAAGAGAAATGACATTGATGACAATGTTTATGCCATTCACACGACATGTGTGTGTGTGTGTGTGTGTGTGTGTATTAAACCAGTAATATTTTCTCTCTAATATGATGCTAAGGAGACAGGCTGAGAGGCCTGGAAAAATGAGCCAAAGAGTCTATGGTTGTTTTGGTGTCATCGCCTTCCTACCAGTTACCAGAATATGTGTATGATGGCTGAGTCCTGGTGGTCCCCATATTCCAGGGGTACACCATTCCCATCTTGGTCATAGGGGTACCCCCACCAGCTGAGTCTCGTCCCAGTACCTCCTCAGTGTGATGCCCTGGGAGAAAAGTCTTCTACTTATTCCTTTCATGAATCTACCTCTGAGTCTAGTGCCTACTCCTAGCAAAAGCTAGAGAAGGCACACACTTGTGGTCAGTGGCTCCTGAGGGACGATGGAGATGGGGATTCTAGATTTGCATGAATAGGTTGGGCTGCATGGGGCCTTCCCCATCCATGGGCATGTGTTCAGGGTCACAGAGTCTCAAGGCTGGGGCGTATGTTTCTGAGACACCCCCTCCACCATGGCGTGTCCCCCTGGCTTTCTAACACAAAGTCCCTGGCCTTTGTCAGCCGTATTGTGGCTGGTTGCCTTGTTGGGACTAGGGACCTCATCTACTCCCTCACTCTCCACACTTAAGTATCTCCTAATCCATTCCACCTTTCCATCCCACCTTTTATAAATCTCAGGGACATATCCTTCCTATTGGGCTGATTCCAGACCCTTCCAACATCCTTCTTACCCACACCTGGGTGTTCTCCTACTTGACCTACTTCCTCACTTCCCACAATGGACTTCTGCCACCCTTTCAACTGTGTCAGTAGCCATACCTGGACAGCCATCTGATACTTTGGACCTTGATCTCCACACCTGTGCTACTCCTTGTCCCTTCCCTTCAGTTCTATGGCCTCCCCTGTGCCTTCTGAGCCCTCTGATCTCATTCACCCTAAGGCTTTGCCTTCACCTGACCCTTCTCACCTCTTCTCTCTAACGCAGTCACATGCCTTCCTGACCCTGCTGATTTCCTCACTACATACACCTGGGTTGCCTCCTGATTACTACCTTCTAAACCTCTCCAACCTGATTCCCTCCCACCTCCATTTGTTTGAGGTCTGGTCATGCTTCTGGTCACTCTCAAGTCCTCCTTTACCCAAATTAGGCTGCTTCCTGAACATTATCACAGCTCATTACCTACATTTTCATATTGTTCCCTGGCCAACCTGCTCCTCAGAAGACAGATGTGGTGATGTGCTGCCAGAAGATCACAGCCTTCAACCCATATGGAACAGTACACCTCTGAACAAATGGGGTCATCATGACTTGGATTTGACTTCATGGTAACTAATAATAACAATATTTATGGAGGCAGATTGCCATGCCTTCGTTCTGTGGCAGCACTGGCTGAGTTTGAATTCCAAAACTTTAGATTAGTAGCTGAGAGCAAATTGCTTTAAAGTCGTTGGGTGACACAGTTGTTTGCACTCAAATTCCAACCTAAATATTGGCAGATAAAATCTACCAGAAGTGCCGGAAAACAAAGAGTGGAAAATCTGCTTTCATAAAGATTACAGCCAACAAATTCTTGTGGAGCAGTCCTACTCATATCACATGAGTCAGACTTTACTTAATGGCAATAATGAGCCAAGCATCCATGTCTCCTCTCTCATAGGGCAAAGATCAGAAGTAACGTACAGTATACAGTGTTGGGTCTTGCAATACATCTGGAGGTCCCTCAGAACCAGCAGGTGGAGGGCATCCATGTTCTCTGTGTGCTGTGGAGCATTCTGCCATGTCCCTGCACCTAAATGTGTTCAGTGGATCCCCTGCTGCCAGATACTTGATGAATATACTTTTTTGTGTGGATTTGGGTGAAAATTTAGGGAGAAAATTCATTTTCCATACAGCGATTCATATATATTTTGTTTCATGACATTGATTGCAAGCCCCACAATGTAACAGCTCTCTTCCCACTTCCACTCTCTGGTTGCCTTTCCCTTGGATCCTTCTTTCCTATGCATTCCTGCCCTCTAAGCTATCTCTCTGTGTAAATACTACCCTTCTGATCTCCCATGATTTTCTCTAAGGAGTTTACCTACCTTGTTTAAATGTTCACTTGATATGCCTACCTGGTTTTGTGGCTGGAAGTCATGGGAGTGAGTTCAATTCCAGGTTTGAAGGGTGACTAAGAGCTATAGTCTCAGGGGTTTCACATGCCTTTATCGGACCAGTAAGCTTGGTCTTTCTTATGATTTTGAGTTTTGTTGCACAGTTTTCTCCCACTCTCTCCAGGATCTCCTGAAATAATACCTTTCTGAGAGGTTGACCAGCACCATCTAGTGGTAGACCAGCACCATCTAGTTCTTCTGGTCTCAGGGTCTGGTAGGCTGAGGTTCTCATGGTCCACTAGTCCTTTGGACTGTGTTTCCAGGCATGTTTGGTTTTGTTCACTCTTCTTTGGTCTGGATGAGGAGAGGTACCAGTTGGTACATTTAGATGGCTGCTTGCAAGCTTTTAAGACCACAGTCACTACTCATCAAAGTAGGAGGTAGAACTATGTTTTTGTGTATTATGTTATGGCAATTGAGCTTAATGTCTCCCACGACCATTGTCCCTAGTCCATAGGTCCAAAAATTTGCTCCCACATGGTGGTTGGCTGTGGGTAAGAAGTTATCATAAGTTTGCCCTTTGTTAATTCTATTTATATGTACATTTTTTTCCAACTAATTTTGTGATTTGGTGAAAATTTACACAGCAAATTCACTTTCCATACAGAAGTTCACATACACTTTGTCTCATGACATTGAGTACAATTTACCCCAATGCAAAAGCTCCCCTCCCACTTCCTCCCAATAGTTACCTCTTCCCTGTGTCCATCCCTCCATGTACTCCTGGCCCTGAGCTGTCTCTCTGTGCATGAACAGCCTTTCTTTCTCCCATGATTGCTCTTTCCAAGGAGTGTATCTACCTCGGGTAAATGTTCAACTCATATGCCTGTTTTTTGTTTGGCTGGAAGCCACAGGTGTTGGTTCAATTCCAGACCTGAATGGCAGCCAGGGCCCATTGTTTCAGTGGTTCCACCAAGCTCTATCAGACCAGCAAACCTGGTTCTTTTTTTTTTTTTTTAATCCAAATGATTTTGAGTTTTGTTCCACATTGTTCTCCCTCTCTATCCAGGATATCCTACATAGATGCCCCTCCAAGTGATTGATAGTGGTAGTCAGCCATCTAGTTCTTCTGGCCTCATAGTCATATAGGCTGAGGATCACATGATGTACCAGTTGCTTGGACTAATCGTTTCCATGTGTCTTTGGTTTTCTTCATTCTTCTTTGCTCTGGATGAGGAGAGATCCATTGTTTCATCTACATGACTGCTTGCAAACTTTTAAGATTCCAGTCGCTACTTGCCAAAGTAGAAGGTGGAACAATGTTTTGTGTAATATGTTATGCCAATTGAGCTTGATGTTCCCTGAAACAATGGTCCCAATCCACAGGTTCAACTGCTCGCTCCATCTTTGTAGTTGGCTGTGGTGAAGAAGTGACTACAACCTTGTCCCTTGTCAGCTCTACTATACACCTGGGAATTCTTACAGAACATACAAATACACTTGTAGAATCATTGTCTGTCAACCCTATATGTGGCCTTGGGTACACTACCCCCTGCATAGACATACCTAGTAGTTCAGCCTGTCCAACCATCTATCCACCCATATACCTATGTTTTCCTTCACTGACAATGCAGTATAGTATGTGTAAAGGGTTCATCTTTGTTGTCTGTAACCCCCATGTACCTCTCTCTGTCTTCCTCTTCCTCAATGACACTATGCTGATCACTCACATTTGGTACATTGCCCTTCTCTTCACCCAAATCAATACTTTTCTCTACCTATCTAAGAGTGTAACCTCCACTCCCCCGCCACCCCTGGTAACCAACAAAGAAAATTTCCTTCCATATATAAAACCTTTCCCTGACTTTTTACAATAATGGATTAATACAGTATTTGACCATCTGTGACTGACTTATCTCACTCAGCATAATGTCCTCCAAGTTCATCTACATTATGCAGTGTTTTGCAGATTCTACGTTATCCTTTAGGGTTGCATACTATTCTATTGGGAGCTCTGGTAGCATAGTGGCTAAGGCACTTGACTGCTAAACAGAAGGCTGGCGGTTCAAACTCACCAGCCACTCCTCGGAAGGAAGGTTGGGCAATCCTACTTCCATAGTGCTACTGCCTCGGACCCCAAGGAGGGGTCGCTATGAGTCAGGGCTGACTCGATGGCAGATAACAACAACAACAATAACACTATTCTATTGCTTGTATGTACCACAGTGCTCTGGTTACCTAGTGCCACTCTGACAAGAATATACCACAAATGGGATGGTTAAAACATAGAAGAGTTTATTACAATTTGGAGGTTTTGAGTCCAAATTCAGAGTGCCAGGCTCTAGGGGCTTGGTGATAGCTCTTCAACCTTGGGGTCCAGCTCTGCCTCCTGCTCCTGGCCCACTGGAGCTAGAGGCATTTCTTCACTCATACACCTGCTCGCTGCTGAGACTGAGAAGCCCAAGGTTGACAAGTAATAAGGCACAGTCCTGATATTACCAAAGCACATGGCAGGCCATTAACTTAAGTCCATTGTAAGTCCCAAGGTCAGCAGAGCATCACAGGCTGCTGATCAACAACACAGCTATATGCAGGGTCCAAGCATGCCATAAGCTAGAGACAATTCCCAAGGCTTCTCCTTAAATACAGGAAGCAGACCACATCCCAAAGGCAGCTACTCAGCTGCTTCTGGTAGCTCCCACCATGGAGTTGATTGCCAGTCTCATCATGGGGAATACTACCACCAGCTGCCCAGCCACTCAACCAGGCCCAGCCAAGTTGACACAAAAACATAACCACCACAATTCCACCCCTTGTCAACTTGGCACCTGTACAGATCTTCAATGGGTGGTATCTGTACAGGTCTCCTCCACTGGGTAGTTCCAGTCCCCTAGTTCCTGACTGGTGACCTCACCCCCTTGGCCTGGAGGGCCCATTCCTCTCTCTCTTGGGCATGGCATCCCGGCCCCCTCACTCTTGGGCAGGGGCTATGGCTCCATCCCACTGGCTCACATGAACAAGCAGCCCCACATTCCAGAACCAAGTAGGTGAAGGCCTGGTTCTTTGAAATCTAGGGGGCTGTGGTCAATCCACTCCCAAAGGCCATGGTCCTACCCTTTCAGGCTGAGGCAACTCTACTTCTGTTTCCTTGGTTTCTCAGATTCTGCCAATTAATGCCTGAGGGCAACCCACTGCGCCAGGAATCTTCTTGCTCCAAAGGACATTTAGCTTTCTTGCTCCATGGGCTGGCCAACCTGCTACTCCATTTCAAGCCAGTCTCTTCTACCAATTAATGCTTGAAGGCAACCCACCCCACCAGGAAGCCTCCTACCCAAAGGGGTGAAGCTTCCTTGTCCATGGGCTAGTAAGGCTGTTGCTGTCTCATGCTGGCTCTCTTGGCACTGCTCCTGCCATCTCTCATGCCAGTCTCTGGGCTCTGCTCCTGTCACCTGTCATGTTGTATGCTGGGGTTTCTCTTCCAGGGCCTCAGGTCAAGGATGCACTCCACTCCTCTTTCCACATTTTGGGCATCTGTCAGAGCAGCACCCCACTCTCCCGGTCCCAAATTCTGATCTGGTTACCTAGTGCTTCTCTGAGAGGAATATACCAACAGCTGCCCAGCCACTCAGCCAGGCCCAGCCAAGTTGACACAAAAACATAACGACCACACACAGTTTGGTAATCCATTCCTTAGTTGATGGACCTAGGTAGGTTGTTTCCATTTTTTGGCTATTGTAAATATGCTGCAATGAACATGGGTGTGCATATGTCTGTTCTTGTCATGGCTCTCATTTCTTTAGGATATATACATAGTAATGGGATGGCTGGGTCAAATAGCATTTCTAATTCCAACTTTTTAAGGAATTGCCATACTGCTCTCCTCAGTGGTTGTACCATTTTATAGTCCGACCAGCAGTGTGAGAGTCCCAATCTCTCCACAACCTCACCAGCAATTGTTGTTTTCTGTCTTGTTGAATTTTGCTATTAATACTGGGCCCAGATGGCATCTCATTGTTGTTTTGATTTGCATCTCTCTGATAGCTAATAGCTTCAGCATTTCTTCATGGGTTGGGTGGCTCCCTGAATATCCTCTTTGGTAAAGTATCTATTCATGTTTTCTGTCCATTTTTTAATTGGGTTGTCTTTCTGTTATTGAGGTGTTGGAGTGTTCTATAAATTCTAGAGATAAGTCTCTTCTCAGATATGTCATTGTCAAATATGTTTCCCCAATCTGTAGATTCTCTTTTGAATCTTTTGGAGAAGTCTTTGAAAGCACATAAAAATTTAATTTGGAGAACGTCTTATTCATCTAGTTTCTCTTCTGATGTTTGTGTATTTTGGGTTATGCTTGATAGTCTATTTATTCCATATATTGTTGTTGTTATTGTTATGTGCCATCAAGTTGGATCCGACTCATAGCGACCCCTCCTTGGGTAGCCGAGGCAGTATCACTATGGAAATAGATTGCCCAACCTTCCTTCCGAGGAGTGGCTGGTGGATTTGAACCACAAGCCTTCTGGTTAGCTGTCAAGTGCGTTAGGCACTATTCTACCAGAGCTCCTATGCCATATTTTAGGACCCCTAAATCTGTCCCTAGTTTTTCCTTGAGGAACTTTAGAATTTTAGGTTTCACATTTAAGTCTTTGATCCATCTGGAGTTAGTTTTGTGTATGGTGTGAGGTACAGATCTTGTTTCATTTTTGCTGC
>NW_006921870.1:318876-337123 GCF_000298275.1 Orycteropus afer afer
GGACTAATACAATATTTGTCCTTTTGTGATTGACCTATTTCACTCAACATAATGTCCTCCAAGTTCATCCACGTTATGCGGTGTTTTGCAGATTCTACATTATTCTTTAGCGTTGCAAAATATTCCATTGTGTGTATGTACCATAGTTTGGTTATCCATTCCTCAGTTGACAGACACCTAGGTTGTTTCAATCTTTTGGCTATTGTAAATAGTGCTGCGATGAACATGGGTGTGTACATATATCTGTTCTTGTCATGGATCTCACTTCTTTAGGGTATATACCTATTAATGGAATAGGTGGGTCAAATGGTATTTCTAATTACCACTTTTGAAGGAATCACCATACTGCTTTCCACAATGGTTGTACCATTTTACAGTGATGAATCTATTTCTGGGTTCTCAATTCTATTCTATTGGTCTATATGACTGTCATTGTACCAATACCAGGCAGTTTTGAGTACTGTAGCTGTAAAGTACTGTTTGAGATCTGGGAGTGTGAGACCTCCTACTTTGTTCTTCAATAGTGGTTTGCTTATCCACGGTCTCTTTCATTTCCTTATAAAGTTAGTGATTGTTTTTTCCATATCCTTAAAAAATGTTGATGGGATCTGGATTGGGATTGCATTTAATGTAGAAATTGCTTTGGGTAGAACTGACATTTTCACAATGTTCAATCTTCCTATCCATGAGCATGGGATGTTCTTCCAATAATGTAGACCTCTTATGGTTTCTTGAAGTAGTCTTTTGTAGCTTTTTTGTACAGGTGTTTTGTGTCCCTGGTAAGATCTATTCCCAAGTATTTTATTTTATTTATTTTTATAGTTATTGTAAATGGTATTGGTTTCCTTATTTCTTTTTCAGCAATCTCTTTACTGGCGTAGAGGAATCCAACTGATTTTTGGATGTTGGTCTTGTATCCCGTCAAGACGCTAAATCTCTCAATTAGTTCCAATAGATTTTTGACTGAGTCTCTTGGGTTTTTTAGGTGCAGATGATATGTCATCAGCAAATAGGAATAGTTTGACTTCTTCCTTGCCAATTTGAATTCCTTTGATTTCTTTTTCTTGTCTTATTGCCCTGGCTAGGACTTCCAATACAATGTTGAATAGAAGTGGTGATAGTAGGCATACTTGTCTGGTTCCTGTTTGCAAGGGGAATGGATGGTTTCAGTCTCTCATCATTGACAGTAATGTTGGCTGTTGGTTTTGCAGAGATGCCCTTTATTATGTTGAACAGGTCATTAGAAAATTACCAAAAAAAAAAAAAAAAAAACAGTCTTGGCCCAGATGGTTTAACTGGAGAATTCTACCAAGCATTCAGAGTAGAACTGACAGCAACACTACTCAAACTATTCCAAAATATAGAAAAGGATTGAATCCTCCATAACTCATTTTATGAAGCAAGTATAACCTTGATACCAAAAACAAGCAAGAATGTCCCTTCTATTCCTATTTTACTGAGAGTTTTGATCAGGAATGGGTGTTGGATTTAATCAAATGGCTGTTCTGCATCAATTAATATGATCATGTTGTTCTTTTTCTTTGTTTTATTTATGTGGTGGATGATATTGATATTTTTTTCTAATGTGGAACCATCCTTGGATACCTGATATAAGCCCCACTTGGTCATAATGATGGTTTTCTTGACATATTGTTGGAGTCTATTGGCTAGGATTTTGTTGAAGATTTGGGCATCTATGTTCATGAGGGATATTGGTCTGTAGTTTTCCTTTTGAGTGATGTCTTTGTCTGGTTTTAGTATCAAGGTTATGCTTGCTTCATAACGTGAGTTAGGGAGAATTCCACCCTTTTCTATATTTTGGAATAGTTTGAGTAGGATTCATGTTAGTTCTGCTCTATATGTTTGGTAGAATTCTCCAGTCAAACCATCTGGGCCAGGACTATTTTTTGTTGGTATTTTTTTTTGTGACTTGTTAAATTTCTTCTTTTATTATGGATCTGTTCAACTTTTCCACATCAGTCTGTGTTAGTTCAGTTAAGTATTGTGTTTCTAGAAGTTTGTCCATTTCTTCTAGATTTTCAAATTTGTTGGAGTACAATTCTTCATAGTATCCTGATATTATCCTTTTTTTTTTTTTTATTTCAGTTGGTTCTGTTGTGATGTACCCATTTTGTTTCTTATTTGTGTTATTTGTATTCTCTCCCTCTTTTCCTTTGTTAAATTTGCCAGTGGTTTGTCAATTTTGTTAATATTTTCAAAAGACCAACTTCTAGTCTTGTTGATTTTCTTTTCTACTATCTTTCTATTTTCTGTTTCATTGATTTTTGCTAAAATCTTTATTATATCCTTTCTTCTGCTGGATGTAAGCTTTTCTTGCCATTCTTTTTCTAATTGTTGATGATCTTGTTTTAAAGTGTTGATTTTGGCTCTTTCTTCTTTTTTGATGTGTGCATTTATTGTTATAAATTGACCTCTGATCACTGCTTTTGCTGTATCCCAAAGATTTTGGTATGTTGTGTTTTCATTCTTGTTTGTTTCAAGTAATCTTTAAATTTCATTTCTTTAATTTCTTCTCTTACCCAGTCTTTCTTAAGGATGGTATTGTTGAGTTTCCATTTATTTGCCCTCTTTTGGTTGATCTTCCTAGTGTTGATTCCTTATTTGATAGCCTTGTGATCTGAGAAGATGTTTCACAGAATTTCAATGTTTTAAAATATTTTAAGGCTTGGTTTATGGCCTAACATATGGTCTATTGAGGAAAATGTTCCATGTGCATTTGAAAATAATGCATATTGTGCTGTTGTTGGGTGAAGTGCTCTGTAGATGTGTATAAGTTCAAGTTGGTGGATTGTATTATTTAGCTCCTCTGCATCTTTTTTGAGTTTCTTTCCAGTTGTTCTATCTTTCATTAAAAATGGTGTATTAAATTCTCTCACTATGATGGTGGAGTCATCTCTTTGGCTTTTCAACTCTTTTAAAGTCTGATTTATGTATTTGGGGGCTCTTTGATTGGGTCCACACATATTTATTAAGGTTATATCTTCTTGTTCAATTGATCCTTTAATCATTAAATAATGTCCTTCCTTGTCTCCTATGGATGTATTTTTCTCCTAAAGTCAATTTGATCAGAAATTAATATTGCCACTCCTGCTCTTTTATGGTTGTCATTTGCTTGAAGGATCTTTTTCCAACCTTTGATTTTTAGTATATTTTTGTATTTGTCTCTAAGGTGCGTCTCCTGTAGACAGCTTATCAATAGGGTTTTTTTCTTATCCAATCTGCAACTTTCCATCTCTTGAGGTGTTCATTTAATCCATTAGCATTCAGTATAATTATCAACAAGTATGAGTTGGTTGCTGTCATTTTGTTATATGTTTTTTCCTGATGTCCCTGGTTTCTTTGTTCCATATTATTTTTTGTGATAACCTCATTATGTTTATGAATTATGTTATCATTTCTTTTGTTGCTGATGTTTTAGTATTTGCTGAATATTTATGCTTGTCCTCTTTTTATTGTGTTATGAAGGTTTATCAGTTTTCTTTGGTGTTACCCTGTGATTTATAATTTTCTTCTCGAGTTTTCAACACTCCATTCTATCTTGCAATGCTCTTGACTTCCTCACTATTTGGAAGCTCTATAACTACACAGTGTTTTCCCTCTTTCTGGTTTATAGTTATTCTCAATTTTCAATGGATGTCTCTGCTTCCCTGTTTACAATCTTGTAAGCTTATTTTGCTTTGGATATGTCCATAGCTGTGCTTTCTGGGTTATGTCATCTTGTGTATTAATGGTCAGTTGATGTTTGCTATTATTGGATCCAAGCAGGGATTCATGTAAGGCTTGGGTCCCAGGTCATGCCTTTTCCAAGTGGCATGAAAGCAGAGAAAAAGCCAGGGTGGTGGACCAGGACAGAGTGAGGAAGCAGAGGCAGGGATCCAGGTAAGGCCAGTGACCCAGGCCACACCCCTCCCAAGTGGAGGGAAAGAGGCAGAGATCTAAGTAAGGGGAGAGTGAGGAGGGTGGAGAGGTTTTGAACAACTAAACTTGTCTGTCAGTTTGTCTTACTGTGGTGGCATGTTGCTGTGAGGCTTGAGGCTGTGCCACCAGTGTCTCAAACCCTGTAGGGCTGTACATGGTGAATAGGTTTCAACAGCTTACAGACTGAGACAGGTTAGGAAAAAGGAGGAAGCCAGCCACTTCTCAATTGGCCAGGGAAAATCTTATGAATAGCACAGAAGCAGTCTCTGATACATTACTCTGCAACTTTAGGAATAGCATGGAAACATTGCTGGTACAGTGCAGGAGGATAAGCCAGTTAGGTCAGAAGACTCCCAAAATAGGACCAGGAAAGAGCTGCATCATCAGAATAGAATCATCCTTAATGATATGGATAAAGTAAAGCTTTCAAGATCTCCATTTGCTGTCATGGCATGACTCAAATTGAGGAGAAACAGCTGCAAGCATCCATTAATAATCGGAACATGGAATGCACAAAGCATGAATCTAGGAAAATTGGAGGTTGTCAGAAATGAAATGGAGTGCATAAAGATTGATATCCTAGGCACTGATGAGCTGAAATGGACTGTTTTGGGCCATGTTGAATCAGACCGCCATGTGGTCAACTATGCCAGGAATAACAATTTGAAGAGGAATGGCGTGGTGTTTATCATCACAAAGGATGTTTTAAGATCTTTCCTGAAGTAGAAAGCTGTCAATGATAAGTAATATCCATACGCCTACAAGGAAGACCAGTTAATATGATTATTATTAAAATTTATGCACTAACTAACAAATCCAAAGATGAGGAAATTATAGATTTTTATCAGATTCTGCAGTCTGAAATTGACCAAACATGAAATCAGAATGTGTTACTTATCACTGGTGAAAGGAATGCAAAAGTTGGAAACAAAAACAATCACCAGTAGTTGGAAAATTTGGTCTTGGTGATAGAAATGATGATGAAAATTACATGATAGAATTTTGCAAGACCAATGACTTATTAGTTGCAAATAAGTTTTTTCAACAACAAAAACAGCAACTATACACGTGGATTTCACCAGATGGAATACAAAGGAATCACATTGACTACATCTGTGGTAAGAGGCAATGGAAAAACTCAATATCTTCAGCCAAAAGCAAGGCCAGGAGCTGATTATGGAACAGAACCATCAACTGTTCATATGCAAGTTCAACGTGAAGTTAAAGACAGTTAAAACAAGCCCAAGAGAGCCAAAATATGATCTTGGATATATCCCTCCTGAATTTAGAGACCATCTAAAGAATAGATTTCATACATTGGACACCAATGACTAAAACCAGAACAATTGTGGGATGACATCAAGAACATCATACATGAAAAAACAAAGAGGTCACTAAAAAGTCGAGAAAAGAAAAAAAGACCAAAATGGGTGATAGAAGAGACTCTGAAACTTGCCCTTGAGTGGAGATTAGTTAAAGCAAGTGGAAGAAATGACAAAATAAAAGAGGTGAACATAAGATTTCAAAGAGAAGCTTGAACAGACAAAGCCAACTACTATAATGAAATGTGCAAAGACTTGGAGTTAGAAAACCAAAAGGGAAGAACATGCTCAGCATATCTCAAGCTGAAAGAACTGAGAAAAAAATTAAGCCTCAAGTTGCAATATTGAAAGATTCTATGGGCAAAATATTGAATGTGCAGGAGACATCAAAAGAAGATGGAAGGAATACACAGAGTCACTGTACCAAAAAGAACTGGTAGATCTTCATCCATTTCAGGAGGTGGCATATGATCAAGAACCAATGGTACTGAAGGAATAAGTCAAAGGTTCACTGAAGGAATTGGTGACGAACAAGGCTCCAGGAATTGATGGAATACCTATTGAGATGTTTCAACAAACAGATGCCCCACTACAGGCACTGACTGAGTTATGCCAAAAGATTTGGAAAACAGCTACTTGGTGAACTGATTGAAAGAGATCCACATTTGTACCCATTCCAAAGAAAGGTGATCCCACAGAATGTGGTAATTATCAAACATTATCATTAATACTGTATGCAAGTAAGATCTTACTGAAGATAATTCAAAAACAGTTGCAACAGTATATAGACAGAGAACTTGCAGAGGTACAAGCTGGATTCAGAAGAGGATGTGGAACACAGGATATCTTTGCTGATATCAGATGGATCCTGGCTCAAAGCAAATAATAACAGAACGATGTTTACTTCTGTTTTATTGACTATGCAAAAGCATTTGATTGGTTACATCATAACAAATTGTGGATAACATTGAGAAGAATGTGAATTCCAGAACACTTGATTGTGCTCATGAGGAAACTGTACGTTGACCAGGAGGCTGTTGTTTGAACAGAACAGGGGGACACTGCATGGTTTAAAATCAAGAATGGAGTGTGTCAGTGTTGTATTCTTTCCCCATACTTACTCAATCTGTATGCTGAGCAAATAATCTGAGAAGCTGGACTATATGAAGAATGTGGCATGAAGATTGGAGGAAGAATCATTAACAACCTGTGATACACTGATGACACAACTTTGCTTGCTGAAAGTGAGGATGACTTGAGGCACTTCCTGATGAAGATTGAAGTATACAGTCTGCAGTATGGATTACATCTCAAGCTAAAGAAAACAAAAATCCTCACAACTGGACCTATAAGCAGCATACGATAAACGGAGAAAAGATTGAAGTTGTCAAAGACTTCACATTGATTGGAAGCAGCAGTCAGGATATCAGATGATTTATAGCACTGGGCAAGTTAGCTGCAAGGGACCTCTTTCAAGTGCTGAGGAGGAAGGATGTGTCCTTGAGGATTAAGGTACACCTGACACAAGCCATGATATTTTCAATCACCTCATATGCATGTGAGAGCTGGACAATGAATAAGGAAGATCAAAGAAGAATTGATGCTTTTGAGTTGTGGTTCTGGTGAAGAATGCTGAAAGTATTGTGGACTGCTAAAAGAACTAGAAGATCTGTCCTGGAGGATGTGCAGCTGGAATGCTCCTTGGAAGCAAGAATGGCCAGAATTTGTCTCACCTACTTTGGTCTTGTTTTCAGAAGGGACCATTCCCTGGGGAAGGATATCATGCTTGGCAAGGTGGAAGGTCGACGAAGGAGGGGAAGTCCCTCAACGAGATGAATTGAAAAAGTGGCTGCCAATGATGGGGTCAAGCATAGCAAGGATCATGGAGCTGGTATGGGATTGGGTGGTGTTTCATTCTGCTGTGCATAGGGTAGCTATGAGTCAGAGAAAACTCAAGGGCACCTACTAACAACAACAACATTACTGGCTCTCTGTTCAAAGGACTCATTTTAGTATCTCTTGTAAGGTTAGTCTGATTTTAAAAAATTCCCTTAATTTCTGCTTATTTGGGAATCTCTGAATTTCACCATCATATTTGAGGGACAACTTTGCTGGGTATATAATTCTTGGTTGGAAATTTTTCTCTTTCAGGGTTTTATATATACTATCCCATTGCCTTCTTGCTTGCATGGTTTCTGCTGATAAATCAGAGCTTCTTCTTACTGGTTGTCCTTTGTGAGTAACTTTTTTGTTTTTCCCATGCTGTTTTCAGGATTCTTGCTTTCTTTTTGTTTTAATGAGTTTGCTGATGATATGTCTTGGTGATTTTCTTTTGGGGTCTATCCTGTTTGAAGTTCATTGGACTTCCTGAATGGATATATTCTCATCTTTCATCATATCAGGGAAGTTCTGTTCCAACAAATCTTGGACAATATTATCAGTGGTTTTAATTTTCTCTTCCTGTTCTGGAATTCCAATGACATGTGGGTTATTCCTTTTGATGGTATCCCACATGAACCTTAGGCATTCTTCATTTTGTTTTGATCTTTTTTCGGATTGATCCCTCTCTAAAGAACTATCCAGGTTCTCATTAAGTCTGTCTTCCATTGCACCAATTCTACTCCTTTCCCCTTTCAATGTGTTATCTATTTCTGAAAGTTTAGTATTAATCTTCTAGATTTTTATGTGTAGATTTTGAATCATTTCTAATGTTTCATTTATTTTGTTATTTTGTGCTTTTATTTTCTTCTAGAATTCTTCTAGGGTTTTGTCAGTGTTACCCTTGACCTGTCTCTCAATCCTTTGAAAATACCTAAATATAATTATTTTTAATTCCTTATCAGGGAGTTCCAATGCTGCTTCTTCCTCAGAGATCTGTTCTGGGTCTGTATCCTGCTCCTTTGTTTCTGCCATTATTTCTTGCTTCTTTGTGTGGCCTGTGATAACCTGTTGTCTCTGAAATATTGTCACATTGTTGTATTTAGATCTCTGTTAACTATTTGTGAAAAGAAGCTAAGGGTGAGTCTGGCTCTTCTTGGTAGTTGTTTATCATTGGCCCATTGGTGGAGAAGGAAGTGGTGGCTCTCACTCAGTAAGAGAAGCTGCAGGAGGTGCTGGTGTAGTTGCATCTTAAGGAGACTTTTGCTGTCTCTCACTCAGTTAGACAAAAATAACAATTGAATAACCATCAAAAAAGTAAAATCAAATGGACACACTATGCAATCACACAGAAAAAGAAAAGAGGAAAAAGAAAGTTTTACAATATCAAGGGAGAGGGCCATAAGAGGAAAAAAAGTAGAGTAGAATAATAATGTAGAAAAAATAAGAAGAACGCAAAAAGAAAAACAAAGAACAGGGTTAACCACGAGACAGAAAAATAAATAAATAAATAAATAAATGGAACTAGGAACAGGAAAAAGACAAAAGATGAAAACTAAAACCTAGGAAGGGAATAATAAAGGATAATAATAAAGAGGACAACAATAATAATGATTTTAAAACAGACACTAACAAACAAACCTAAAAAAAGAAAATCCGGGCAGGGTGGGGCAGGGCACCCAGGCTCCATCTGAGCACGCAGACTGGGATGGAATTCCTGCTGACCCAGAATGTAGGTGGGAGGGAGAGGACTCACCTCCATTCACCAAGAGGGTGTGGGGTATAAGAGGAACAGGGGGAACGTCTCATCTTTCCAGTCTTTGGTGTCCAGAATGTTCTTGTGGTTCCTGGCAAGAGGAGCCTGTTCTTAAGTCCCTGGTATCTGGGCGAATGTTGTTGCTTTAAATATCCAAAATGGTCAAACTGCTTGTCAACATTCAAAATGGCTGTGCCTTCCAGACAGGCAAAATTCCACAGCTCAGCCCACCTTCCCCTTCACTGCTTCTCCTTTTATTCACCAGCCACCAGAGAAGTCCTCTGTGCAGTCTCTGGCTAGCAGGGCTGATTTTCATATTAATTCTTACATCCTAACACCACTCAGCAATATCCAAGCTGTCTGTGCATCATAGCTAGACCATAGCTCCATATGTCTCCATTTTTGGTGTTTTCATCCAAATTCTTCTACTAGTTGGAGTTTAGTCCACTTCTATATCCTTCCCTTCAAAGCTCAGGGGTCCAGGAGTATCTTCTGTATCTGTGTTAATCATTTCCCCTTTTCTTTGTTGAAGAGGGTCTGTGCAGTCTTTCTGCCTATTCCACCATCTTACCAGAACTCTCTATATGTACATTTTTACAATACATTCAAACAAATATTTATGTAGAAATGTCATCTGCCAAACTTATGTATGGTCTTGAATATATTTCCTTTTGCCTAGACATAACTGATTAATCATTCAGCCTGTCTAACTATGTATCTATGCATAGGTTAATATTTGTAATTACTTGTAATATAATATCACAATCTTTTTAGTTTTGCTCTTATTATTATTTATAAGTATTTTCAGAATCAGAAAAAGATACATAGTGAGAATAGGCAAAAACTTAATGATCCTTTTTTAGTTAAGAACAGCCATGAGGACTGTGACAGTTAAGTTAGTATGTCAACTTGGCTGGGTCTGGTTGTGTGACAGGAAGCTGGTGGTAGTTATTCCCCATGATGAGACTGGCAATCAACTCCATGGTGGGATCTACCACAAGCAGCTGAGTAGCTGCCTTTGGGATGTGGTCTGCTTCCTGTATTTAAGGAGAAGCCTTGGGAATTGTCTCTAGCTTATGGCATGCTTGGACCCTGCATATAGCTGTGTTGTTGTTCAGCAGCTTGTCATGATCTGCTGACCTTGTGACTTATGATGAACTTGAATTAATGGCCTGCCATGTAGTTTGGTAACATCAGGACTCTGCTTTTTTACTTGTCAACCTTGGGCTTGTCAGTCTCAGCAGACAGTAGCTGTCTGAGTGAAGAAAATTGTCTAGCTTCAGTGGGCCAGGAGCTGGAGGCAGAGCTGAAGCCCAAGGCTGAGGGGCTTTCACCCAGCCCCTAGAGCCTGGCACTTTGAACTCAGACCTAAAGCCTCCAAATGTAATAATAAACTCCTGTTTGTTAAGGCCATCCCATTTGTGGTATATTCTTGTCAAAGCAGCACTAGGCAACCTGAACAAGGACAAAAAAGAAAAGAGAATTGAAGTATATTTTATTTTTGTATTGGGCTTTTCTTTTTCTCCCTATTTTGACTTTGAAAACTGTCATTCCTACATAAAAGATGAAGGCTGAGTGTCTTTCATCTAGATTCATCAATTATTAACAATTTGTTATATTCACTTTTAATTAAGTCGAGGATATGGTGAGACTTTCTCTCTTCATACTTCTGTGTATCTCTCTAAGGAGAGAGTCTCCAACATACATACAATGTTGATTTTGTGGGGTGCTGTGAAGTTAATTTTGACTCATAGTGACCCCATATCATGAAGCTGAATTGCCTTCTAGGGTGTTGTTGGCTTTAATCCTTACCGGAGTATATCAGAAGATTTTTCTCCCACAGAGCTGCTGGTGGCTTTGAACTACCAACCTGTCAGTTACCAACTGAGTGCTTAAGTGTTTTTCCCTTCATACATAAAATACTATGACAAATAGAAAAATAATAATAAAAATCATTCCATAATTTCATCTTGTATTGAACCAATGCTCAATTTTTCCTAATTGTTCCCAAGCTGATTTTCTATGTCTCCATAATCCCCAGTTACAGGTATATCCAAGGTGTGTGCATTCCACGGATTCTTTCTTTCTCTTTCACTCTCTTTCTTTCTTTTGAACATTTTATTGCAGTTAGTATGAAAGTTTACACAACAAATTAATTTTCCACTCAACAATTTAGACATATTTTTTGTGATATTAGTTGAAATCACTCAATGTAACAACACTCTTTGCACATCCTCTCTGGTTTCCCTATTTCCATTCATCCTTCTTTTATACCCCTTGCTTCTCCTTCCCTTTCCCTGCTATCTGATCTTTGTTTTGGGGCAAATGATACTTGTCTGGTTTCTTTCCTTCTTTTTTTTTTTTTTTCCTTTTTATTGTGATCTGGGTAAAAGTTTATAGAGCAAATTCATTTAACACATACACATTTTCTTTCATGACATTGACTACATTTCCCCACAGTGTAACAGATGTAAAAGACTTCCTCCCTGTAGCTAGCTCTTCCTAGTGCCTTTCTTTCCTATGCTTTCCTATCCCCTGAGCTATCTCACTATTCAAATATTGCCCTTCTATTTTCCCATGAATGATGGATTGTATCTAACTGGTGTAAATGTTCACCGTATATGCCTGTCTATTGTTTTGCTGGAAGCCATGTGAGTGAGTTCAGTTCCAGACCTGAAGCATAACTTGGTGCCATAGTCTTGGGAGTCTCACCAGGGTCTATCAGACCAGTAAACCTGGTCTTTTTTATGATTCTGAGTTTTGTTCCACATTGTTCTTCCACTCTATCCAGGATCTCCTACACTGATCCCTTTGACAGTGGTAGCTGGGTACCATGTAGTTCTTTTGGTCTCATGGTCATACATGCTGATTGTATGGTTCACTAGCCCCTTGGACAAATTGTTTCTATGTGTGTTTGATTTTCTTCATTCTTCTTTGCTCTGGACAGGAGAGACCCATTATTGTGATCTTGCCATCTTGTGTGTGTGTAAATGTGCATGATTTGGGTACTTTGTGTGCAAATTTACAAAGCAGAGTTGTTTTACATTCAGTGGAATCATGCACATTTGATTTCATGGCCCTGATTACCATTCCCAACCACCCACAAAAAAAAAAAAAAAAAAGAAACTTTCCTCCTTTCTCCTCCCTGTAACTATCCCCTCCCTGTGCCCTTCTTATCTATGCATACTTTACTGTCCAACTATCCATCTACCTGAATGCCACCCCTCTGCAGTTACGACCCCCTAGCGTGGGTGGGTACATTTCCTTGTGGTACGTGTTTCACATGTTGGTCTTTCTACAGTTGGGCTGAGATTTGATCCATGAAACTGAGTCCATTTCTAGGCCTGAAGGATAAACCAGGGCCATAGTCTCGGGGGCTCCACCAGTGTCTATCCAACTAGTAATTCTGGTCATTTTTTGTGTTGTTGATTTTTGTTTCACATTTTTCCTTCCACTCTAACCAGGATCTCCAATTTTGATCCCTTTCTGAGTGGATGTCATTGGAAACCTGGCACCATTTATTTCTTTTGGGATCTTGAGGTCATGAAGGCTGAAGTCTTCAAGGTCCATCATATCTTTGGAATAATTGTTTCCAGATGATTTTGATTTCTTCACTCTTCTTTGCTCCAGACAAAAGGAAATCTGTAGTTGCATCTTAGATGGCTACTTGAAAGCTTTTAAGACCGCAGTCACTAGTCACCAAAGTAGGATGTAGAACAAGACTTTTATGTACTATATTGTGCCAATTGAGTGTGATGTCTCCTGAGACTATAGCCCCCAGGCTTGGTGAATCTCTCTGTCAAAGTGCTTGCTTGTCTGAGAAGCTACTCCAACCCTGCCCTCTATTATTTCTGTAATTTTTATGGCTAATTTTGTAGTACACGTGTGTATTTAAGATTATTTTCAGCCACATCTATCCCTGGCCTTGGTATTCCTGTTCGCCTACCCCCATCTGATCTTTTCACCTGTCTTTGCATTTATCCATAACCTAGTATTTGGTGCCAGTAATAATGCAGTATTTTGAATGTAACAGTATTTGCCTCTGTTATCTATCTCCTTTGTGCACATTTATATGTTCTCATTTTCCACCATTTTCACCATGTTTGTCATAGTCTAATTCCATTCTGCCCCACCCCTAACCCAAATCAACATGTGACTCCCAATTAGTCTGAAATTTTCCTTCCCCTTTCCTCCCATCTCCAGGAACCAACACAGTGAGTTTCCTTCCCTGAGTCAACCTTTCCTCAACATTTTACAATAATGGAGTTATGCAATATTTGTTCTTTTGTGATTGCCTTATTTCACTCAGCATAATGTCCTCCATATCCATCCACAGTGTGACATGATTAATGTATTTTTCATATTCTTCATTATTCTTTAATGTTGCATAAGTATTACACTGTGTGACTGTACCATAGTATGGTTATCCATTCAGCTCTTGATGAGCTGTTGTTTCCATCTTTTTGCTATATTTTTCTGTGATAAGCATAGGTGTGCATATGTCGGTTTATGTTCTGTCTCTCATCTTTTCAGGGTATATTCCTAGGAATGGACTTGTTGGATCAAATGGTATTTAATTTTCAGTTTTTGTAAGGAAACAGCATACCATTTCCACAGTGGTTGTACAATTATGCAGTCTCCGCAGCAGTGTATGAGATTTGCAGTCTCTCCACATCCTTGTCAGCATTTGCTATATTGTTTCTTGTTGAATTTTGATATTATTGCAGGTGTGAGATGATATCTCATTGTTTTGATTCAGTGAATTGCAGACATCTCTTGGAACTGACATTTCTCAGGTAGTGCATGTTCTTGAACTGTCTTTATTTTGCTCTACCTCTTCAAAGGTCATCTGATTGGAAAGAGAACACCAGCTTCACAATTATCTACTTTCAATAAATAGTTGAAACTTTCCACAGGTGCTTTGAAAGAAGTCTGACATTGTTTCTGAATGTAAACTTGGTGTCCCAAGCAACCACACTGAGAATTCTCTCGGGAAATGCTGAGCCAGTGGACAGAGACTTTTAGGCATGTATTTCACCACACCATTTTCACCGTGTTTGTCATAGTCTAGGATCCTATCTTCACTGGGTGAAGCCAGCTCTGGACCTTGGTCTGACCTGTTCTGTTTGTCTCTAGGCCTGGAGCAGCACTGACATCTCAGATGGAGGGTCTTCCCCACTGTCATCCACCTTCTGTTGCCTACTGTTCTGGGTTCCCTTTCTGCTACTGATCGTTCTACTTCTTGATTGGAGTGTGGAGTCCTTGAGGACTCTCACACACCCACATATAAACCTGCAGGGATAACATGATTTCTGCATCTCTGTAGACCTGCCAGCATAAAATCAGCACATTCACTCAGAAGAAAGCTCTGGCTGGGCCAAGGATGGATGCTACCTCTCGATCCAATACCTTCCATTGTCCCAACATCCGAATTCCTCTAAGAATGGGGCAATGTTGAGAAATGTCCTCCAGGAGCTTATTGTCAAAAGATACCTAGGGATCAAATCCCTTCTGAGGTCCTGTAGCATGAAGAAAGCCAGTGTGCCACTGGGACATTGTCACAATGGAGGCTTGGGTTTGCCTGAAAGGGCACCAGGTCTGCCCCTGTCCTTCCCCTGAGATAAAGAGCTCTGCTCAGTAACATATTCCTAGGGATTAATTATTGGATCAAGCTGGTATTTACAATGCTGTCACCTAGAGAGTCACAAAGATGCCATTTTGTCGTTCCCAACATCAACTTTGGTCCCTGGTTTCCTGCTGGGGTCAGGCTTGGGTCTCAGGACAAACACCCCAAGCCTGGGAGCTCCACCTGTCATGGGAGAAAGAAGGGAAAGCCTTATCCAGATGAGCTCAAATTTCAAGTGTGGCCTTTGGCATTTTTGAACCTCACCAAATTTTGCCTGTTTGTGAAATGGAGACAGTGGGGAAGACCCTCTAGAGGGTTGTGGGATCAAGCAGGAGAAAAAGATGCAAAGTGTAGTGAAGAGTAGGGATTACTAGCAGAGTAACCACTTGAGTGAACACCAATACAATGATGAGATGGCTAGGAGTCACCTGGACTTTAGTGTCTCATTTCAGGAAGAAAGAGAGGGGAAGTTAAGATACATTTAGGCCTGTAGGTGGCAATAATGGTGCAGTCTTAGAATTCCAGTCTTCCATGCAGAATATGTGGTTTTAACTCCCTGCCAAAGCATGTCCTGGGAGCTCTGGTAGCATAGTGCCTAAGGCATTTGACCCACCAGCCACTCCTCAGAAGGAAGACTAGGAAATCTGTTTCCATGGAAATACTGCCACTGAAACCCACAGAGGGGTCGGATTTGACTTGACAGCAGGGAGTTTGATTTTGGTTTAAAGCACATCATGCACAGCTATCCCACTTCTGTAAGTGGAGGTTTGCATGTTGCTAGGATGCTGAAAATGTATCAGCAGAGCCTTCAGGCTAAGATAGATTAGAAATAAAGGCCTGGTGATCTCCATTGACAATCAGTCAATAAAAATCAGATGGAGCAAAATCTGCAACCAATCGTGGGAATCATATGGGACTGCACAGGGTTTTGTTCTGTTGTACATGGGGTCACATGAGTTGAGGGCTGCATTGGGGGCAGCTAATGTCAACAACAATGTGGCAAGTCTCCTGCGAGTATGGGGATGTTAGCTTAATGCATCTTGTGACAATCCAGGTGATAGGAAATATGAGTCCTCTTGCTAGCAATGATGGCCTGACAGTAAAGAGACCGAGGGCATGGGTTGTCCAGAGGTGGACAGACTGACCAAGTCCCTACTCTTGGCAGCTTGAATTCTAATGGGAAGATGACAATAAACACATACACAGAGATTTGAACATGATAGCTCCAGAAAAGAATGAGACCTCTTTAGAAAATAAAGCAGCCAATATGATCTACCTATCTCCAAGCCCTGAGGAGGCACTACTGAAGCTGAGCCCTGGATTACAAAACAGGGCTCCTTGTAGTATCTTCAGTTCCATGGGTGGTGCTATGGTTAACATACTGGCTGCTAACCGGAAGGTCTTAGGTTAGAGTTCACTCCAAGGCATCTCAGAAGAAAGGCCTGTTGATATACTGCTAGAAAATTAGTCATTCCTGACCTTACTTTCCAGCTGTAAAGATAGGCAGGTTATCTCTGCCTGGTAGTATGAGAACCCTGGCTACAATTATTTGTTCAGCAGTTGCTGAACATTGACCATGTCACTGCACAAGGCCAACAGAATCCATTTTGGAACTTTTACTAAATTGTTTGGGGGAATGCCTTGTGGTAGTTCAGGTTATATGTCAACCTGACTGGGCTTGGTTTTGGGTGGCTGGGCAGTTGAATGTAGTTATTCCCCATGATGAGAATGGTAATAAACTCCATGGTGGAATCTACTGGAGCAGCTAAGTAGCTTCCTTAGGGGTGTGGTCTGCTTCCAGTATATAAGAAGCAGCTTTGAAGAAGGTCTCCAGCTTGGGGGCATGCTTGAACCCTGCCTGTAGTCAAATCATTGTTCAGCTGCTTGCCATGATCTGCTGGACTTGGGATTTTTTTCTAGATTTGAATTAGTGGCCTGCTGTGTTGTGTTTAGTTGTCGACCTTGGGTTTGTCAGCCTCAGCAGCCAGTAGCTGCTGAGTGAAGAAAAGCCTCCACCTTCAGTGGGCCAGGAGCAGGAGACAGAGCTGATTCCCAAGGTTGAGGGTCCTTCACCCAGTCCCTAGAGCCTGGCACTTTGAACTGGGACTTAAAACCTCCAAATTGTAATAATAAACTCCCGTTTGTTAAGACCATCCAATTTGTGGTATATTCTTGTCAGAGCAATACTAGGTAACCAGAACAACTGGTCTTACCATGTTCCCCATCATCCTGAAGCAGCTGGCTTGATAGATGAATGGAATGACCTACTGAAAACACAATTATGGTGCCAGCTAGGTGACAATAGCTTGAAGGGTTGGGGCAGTGTTCTCCAGGAGACTGTATGTGCTCTAAACCAGTGTCCAATATACAGTGTTGTTTCTCCAATAACAAGGATTTACAGGTCCAAATACCAAATGGTGGAAATGTGAGTGGTACCACTCACTAATACCCCTAGTGACACACTTAAAAATTGTTGCTTCCTGTCCCTCCTACCCTATGCTTTGCATGTCTGGAGATTGTAGTCCCAAAGACAGGAGCACTACCACCTGGAGACACAGTATTGATTGCATTGAACTGGAAGTTAAAAATGCCAACCACCCATTTTAGTTTCCTCATGCCCCTGGATCAACAGACACAGAAGGGTGTAACTGTACACTATCTGGTGTGATAGATCCTGATTACCAAGGGGGAATTGGATTGACATTACATAATGGAAGTAAAGAAGAATATGTCTGGAATACAGGAGATTCTTTAGGATGTCTCTTAGTACTACCATGCCCTGTGATTAAAGTCAATGGAAAATTACAGCAACCCAATTCTGATAGGATTACTAATGGCCCAGACCCTTCAGTAATGAAGGATTGGGTTACCCCACCAGGCAAAGAATCATGATCACCTGAGATGTTTTCTGAGGGCAAGGGAAATACGGAATGGGTGGTGAAAGAAGGTAGTTCTGAATATCAGCTATGAACTCATGATCACTTGCAGAAACAGGGACTGTGATGGTTATATTTCTTCATTGTATATATGCATCAAATGTTTTTGTTTCCTTCAGTTATGAACTATGAAATATAAGCAGAGTTAATGAATTTTGGTTGTATACATGTTAGTGTATCTTGTTAGACACAAATATGACTTTATAATTGTCCTTACTTAGAGATCATGTGTGGTTAAGGAGATGTGTACAACTACCAAATTGACAAGGGGTGGACTGTGGTAGTTGGAGGTGTGTGTCAACTTGGCTGGACCACATTTCTGAGTGTTTTAAGCATTTATAATGTGGGTTATTCCCATGATGAGAATTGATGTATATGTTTTGAGCAATCAATACGTTGAAAATAAGTTTCCCTAAAGGTGTGGCCTGCTTCCAAAATATTTATGGACATCTAGGGGAAAAGAGCCACTGTTCTGTGGATCAGGATCCTATTGTCCTGCCTACAACTGTCCATGAGTGAACAACTCACCATTTGGCCTGGAGATCTTGGATTGTCATTCTCGGAGTCAGCAGCCTGTATACTGCCTGCCAACCTTGAGCTCATCAGCCTCTGAAGCCTCATGAATCAGGAAAAGCCCCCAGTTTGATGTTTGATCTGAGAACTTGGGAATTTCCACCTTCTATACTGCCTCAGAAACCCAAGGAGGAGTTGCTATGAGTCAGGTCCAACTCGATGGCACACAACAACAACAACAACAAACAACATGTGTGTGAGGCATTTTCCCAAGGTA
>NW_006921870.1:337395-341797 GCF_000298275.1 Orycteropus afer afer
TCTAGAGAACCCAGTCTAACACATCAGGGATGCAGGAACAGAGCCTTTTCTATCTATATTGCTTGGCAGATGCTGGGGTTTATTATTGTGTTAAATATAAAAGGAGCAAGTTTCAGTAAGATGGCAGAATATGCAGAAAGACTGCAAAGACTCTCTTCAACAAAGAAAAGGGGAACCAATTAACACAGATACAGAAGATAATCCTGGACCCCTGAGCCTTGAAGAGAAGGATATGTAAGTGGACTAAACTCCAACTAGGAGAAGAATTTGTACGAAAACACCCAAAAAGGAGACATACAGAGCTGTGGTCTGGCAATGATCCTGATGGGACAGACAGCTTAGATATTGGCAAGTGGTGGTAGGACCTAAGAATTAACCTAAAAATCAGCCCTGCTAGCCAGGGACTGCATGGAGGACTGATCTGGTGGCTGGGGAATAAGAGGGGAAGCAGCAAAGAGGAAGGTGGGCTGAGCTGTGGATTTTTGCCTATCCAGAGGGTGCAGCCATTTTGAATGTTTACAAGTGGTTTGAACATTTTAGATATTTAAAGCAACAGGGTTTTCCCAGATTCAGGGACTTAAGAACAGGCTCCACTTGCCGGGAACTACAAGGACATTCAGACATGGACGACTAGAAAGGTGGGATGTTCTCCTTGTTACCTTAATGCCCCACACCTCTTGGTGAATTGAGGTGTGGCCATCCCTCACTCCCACCTACATTCTGGGCCAGTAGGAATTCCATCCCAGTCTGTGTGCTCAGATGGAGCCTGGGTGCCCTGCCCCACCATGCCCTGATTTTTATTTTATTTTTTCTGTTTTTAAGTTTTTTGTTTTTGTTTTTGTCTGTTTTAAAACGACTATTATTATTATTACTTTCATACTTTTTACTATTATTCTTTATTCTTCACCTCTCGGGTTCCAGTTTTCAGCTTTTTTTCTTTCCCCTGTTCCTGGTTGCAATTTCTTTTTCTTTCTCATGGTTAACCTTGTTCCTTGTTTTTTCTTTTTAACTTTTACCCATTCTTTTCTTCATTATTATTCTTCCCTTTTTCTCTTATTTCCCTCTCCCCAGATATTGTGGGTTCATTTTTTTTTTCTTTTTCCCTTTTTTCTTTCTCTCTCTCTCTCTCTTTCTCTCTCTCTCTCTTTTTTGGTTACTATTCCTGTGTGTTTTTTGTCCATTTGCTTTTACTTTTTTGATGGTCATTCAACTGCTATTTTTGTCTGAGAAGGAGACAGCAACAGTTCTCATAAAACAACACTACACTCACACTTCCTGCAGCTTTACGTATTGAGTGAGAGCCACCACTCCCTTCTCCACCAATGGGACAATGATAAACAACCACCAAGAAGAACCTGACTCACACTTGGCTGCTCTTCACAAACAGTTAACAGAGATCTAAATACAACAATGCCATGATGTCTCAGAGACAAAGGCCATCACAGTCCACACAAAGAAGCAAGATAAAGGGGTAGAAATATGCGAGCAGGATACAGACCCAGAACATATCCTGGGAAGGCGGAAGAAGCAGCATTGGAATTTTTGATGGGAAATTCAAAAGAATTAAATTTAGGTATCTTCAATGGATTGAGAGATAAACCAAGGAAAATGCAGACAAAACCTTAGAATAATTTTGGTAGAAAATAACAAAATAAATGAAAAATTAGAAATGGTTCTAAATAGACAGATAGAAATCTAAAAGATGAACACTAAATTGTCAGAAATAGATAAAACATTGAAAGGGCAAAGGAGTAGAACTGAATCAATGGAAGACAGAATTAGTGAGGTTGAAGGCAAATACCTCAACACATCTTTGGAAAGGGGTCAATGAGAAAATAGATCAAAACAAAATGAAGAAAGCCTATGGTTCATGTGGGATATAATCAAAAGGAAAAAATCCTACATGTCATTGGAATTCCAGAACAGGAAGAGAAAACCAAAAGCACTGAGAAAATTGTCCAAGATTTGCTGGAGGATAACTTCCCTGATATGATGAAAGAGGATAATATATCCATTCAGGAAGTCCAACAAACCCCAAACAGGATAGACCCCAAAAGAAAAACACCAAAACATATCATCATCAAACTTATTAAAACCAAAGACAAAGAAAGAATCCTGAAAGCACCACAGGAAAAACAAAAAGTTACTCACAAAGGACAACCAGTAAGAATAAGCTCTAATTTCTCAGCAAAGACCATGCAAGTAAGAAGGCAATGGGATGGTATATATAAAATCCTGAAAGAAAAATTTTCAACCAAGAATTATATACCCGGCAAAATTGTCCCTCAAATATGATGGTGAAATTAAGAGATTTCCAGGAAAGCAGAAACTAAGGAAATTTGTTAAAACCAGACTAACCTTATAAGAGATGCTAAAGGGAGTCCTTTGAACAGAGAACCAAAAATAGCAAATATCAATCAACCATTAATACACAAGATGACATAACCCAGAAACCACAGCTATGGACATATCCAAAGTAAAATGAGCTTACACGATCACAAAGAGGGAACCAGAGACATCAATTGGCAAGTGAAGACAACTATAAACATAAAGAGGGAAAAGACTGTGTAGTTACAGAACTTCTAAATGGTGAGGAAGTTAAGACAGTTGCAAGATAGAATGGACTGTTCCAAACTTGGGGAGAAAATTAAAAATCATAGGGTAACCTCAAAGAAAAATGATAAACCTTCATATCACAATAAAAAGGAGGACAAGCACAAATACTCAGCAAACACTAAAACAATAGCAACAAAGGAAATGATAAAAAGATTCATAAACATAATGAGCTGAGCACAGAAAATAATATGAAACAAAGAAACCAGGGACATCATGAAAAAACACATAGCAAAATGACAGCAACAAATTCATACTTGTCAATAATTACACTGAATGTTAATGGGTTAAATGTGCCACTCATTTGACAGAGAGTGGCAGATTGGATAAGAAAACAAAATCCATCAATATGATGTCTATAAAAGACACACCTCAGAGACAAAGACAAAAATGTACTAAAAATCAAAGTTTAGAAAAAGATTTATCAAGCCAATAGCAACTTTAAAAGAGCAGGAGTGGCAATATTAATTTCTGATCAAATTGACTTTAAGATAAAAACCACCATATGAGACAAGGCAGGACATTATATAATGATTAAAAGATCAATTGAACAAGAATATATAATGATAATAAATATCTATGGACCAAATGATAGAGTCCCAAATACATAAAACAGGCATTAGGAGAGTTGAAAAGGCAAATAAATGACTCCACAGTCATAGTAGACTTTAATACACCACTTTCAATGAAAGATAGAACAACTGGAAAGAAACTCAAAAAAAGATGCAGAAGAGTTAAACATGCAATCCACGAACTTGACCTTCTAGACATCTACAGAGCACTTCACCCAAATAGCAATACACTATACTTTTTTTTTTTTTTTTCCCAGTGAACATGGAACATTTTCCTCAGTAGACCATATGTTAGGCCATAAAGGAAGCCTTAAAATTTTTAAAACATTGAAATACTGCAAAGCACCTTCTCAGATCATAATGCTATCAAATTAGAAACCAACAATAGGAAGATCAACAGAAAAAGAGTAAACACATGGAAACAGAACAACACCCTCCTTAAGAAAGACTGGGTAAGAGAAGAAATAAAATTTGAAATTCCAAAATTCCTTGAATCAAACAAGAATGAAAATACAGCATACTAAAATCTTTGGGACACAGCCAAAGCAATGATTAGAGGCCGATTTATAGCAATAAATGCACACATCAAAAAAGAAGAAAGAGCCAAAATCAACACTTTAAACCAACATCTCCAACAATTAGAAATAGAACATCAAGAAAAGCCTACAGTCACCAGTGAAAGGAAATAATCAAGATTCAAGCAGAAATCAATGAAACAGAAAATAGTGAATGGAATAGAAAATGGGAGCTCTGGTAGCATAGTGCCTAAGGTGCTTGACTACTAACCAGAAGGCTGGCGGTTCAAACACACCAGCCACTCCTCGAAAGGAAGATGGGGCAATCTACTTCCATAGTGATATTGTCTCAGAAACCCAAGGAAGGGTCGCTGTGAGTTGGGTCTGACTCGATGGCACATAACAACAACAACAACAACATCAATGATATAAAATACTTGGGAATAAATCTTACCAGGGACACACAACACCTGTACAAAGAAAATTATTTAAAAAAAAAAAAAAAAAAACTACTTCAAGAAATCATGAGGGGATGGGAGGCGGGGCAAGATGGTGGACTAGGCAGAAGGATTGCACAGACCCTCTTCAACAAAGAAAAGGGAAAACAATTAACACAGACACAGAAGATAATCTTGGACCCCTGAGCCTTGAAGGAAAGGATGCAGAATTGGACTAAACCCCAACTAGCAGAAGAATTTGCGT
>NW_006921870.1:359920-371095 GCF_000298275.1 Orycteropus afer afer
TGGTACAACCATTGTGGAAAGCAGTATGGTGATTCCTTCAAAAGCTGGAAATAGAAATACCATTTGACCCAGCCATTCCATTACTAGGTATGTACCCTAAAGAAGTGAGAGCCATGACAAGAAGAAATATATGCACACCCATGTTCATCACAGTACTATTTACAATAACCAAAATATGGACCTAAGTGTCCATCAACTGAGGAATGTATATCCAAACTATGGTACATACACACAATGGAATACTATGCAATGCTAAAGAATAATGTAGAATCTGCAACACACTGCATAACGTGGATGAACTTGGAGGACATTATGTTGAGTGAAATAAGTCAGTCACAAAAGGACAAATATTGTATTAGTCTCTTATTGTAAAAGTTAAGGAAAGGTTTATCTATAGAAGGAAATTTTCTTTATTGGTTACCAGGGGTGCGAGGGGAGGAAGGGAAGGCTGTTAGATAATTAGAGATAAGTATTGATTTGGGTGGAGAAAAGGGCAATGTACCAAATGTGAGTGACCAATATGGCAGCATTGAGGATGAGAAAGACATAGAGAGGAACATGTGAGGTACAGACAACAAATGTGAACCCTTTTGTACATACAGTACTGCGTTGTCAGTGAAGGCTAACATGGGTGTATGGGTGGATAGATGGGTGGACAGGATGAACGATTAGGTATGTCTATGAAATGGGGAGTGTATCCAAGAACATATATTGGATTGGCAATGGTCCTATAAGATTATGGGAATGATCAGAATTCCCAGGTGTATAGTGAGTTTACAAGGGGTAAGGTTGTGGTCACGGCTTGGTCGTAGCCAGCTACCCAGAGGGACCAAGTAGTTGAACCTGAGGGCTTGGAACCATAGTCACAGGGGACATCAAGCTCAATTGGCATAACATAATACACAAAACATTGTTCCACCTCCTATTTGGTGAGTAGCAACTGGGATCTTAAAAGCTAACAAGCTGTTATCTAGATGCAATGATGGGTCTCTCCTCATCTAGAGCAAAGAAGAATGAAGAAAACCAAAATTCATGGAAACAATTCATGCTAGCGACTGGTACACCATCTGATCTGCAGCCTATATGACTTTGAGACCAGAAGAACTAGATGGTGCCTGGCTACCACTGTCATCCCCTTGGAAGGGGATCTATGTAAGAGATCTTTGATAGATAGGGAAAACAATGTGGAACTAAACTCAAAATCACTTGGAGGAAAAAAAGGGGGGGGCAGGATTTCTGGTCCAATAGAGCCTGGTGGAACCACTGAGACTATGGCCCCTAGCTGCCCTTCAGATCTGGAATTGACCCCACACCTGTGGTTTGCAGACAAACAAAAGACAGGCATATGAGTTGAACATTTACCTCAAGTAGATACATTCCTTGGAGAGAACAGTCATGGAAGATAGAAGGGCTGCCTATGCACAGGGTGACACCTCAGGGGGCAGGAGTCCATGGAGGAATGGATACCGGGAAGAGGTAACTATGGGAAGGAAGTGGGGGGGAGCTGTTGCATTGTGGTAAACTGTGGTTAACGTCATGAGACAAAGTATATATGAACCGCTGTATGGAAAGTGAATTTGCTCTGTAAACTTTCACCCAAATCACAATTAAAAAAAAAAAAAAAGAAAATGAGACACTATCTTGCCCCAGCACTAGTAGCAAAGTTCAACAAGACAGAAAATAACAATGTTGGTGAGAATGTGGAGAGATTGGGACTTTCATACACTGCTGGTGGGACTGTAAAATGGTATAAGCACTGTGGAAAGCAGTATGGCAATTTCTTAAAAAGTTGGAATGAGAAATACCATTTGACCAACCATTCCATTACTAGGTATTTATTCTAAAGAAGTGAGCCAGGACAAGAACAGATATATTCACACCCATGTTCATCGCAGCACAATTTACAATAGCCAAAAGATGGAAACAACCTAGGTGTCCATCAACTGAGGAATGGATAATCAAACTATGGTACATACACACAATGGAATTCTTTGCAACCCTAAAGAATAACATAAAATCTGCCAAACACTGCATAACGTGGATGAACTTGGAGGACATTATGCTGAGTGAAATAAATCATTCACAAAAGAACAAATATTGTATTAGTCCATTATTGTAAAAATGAAGGAAACATTTATCTATGGAAGGAAATTTTCTTTGCTGGTTACCAAGGGTGGGAAGGGAGGTGAGGGAACACTGTTAGATAGATTTGTTGTTGTTGTTGTTGTTGTTATGTGCCGTTGAGTCGAACCCGACTCATAGTGATCCCTCCTTGGGTTTCTGAGGCAGTATCACTGCGGAAGTATATTGCCCCATCTTCCTTCCGAGGAGTGGCTGGTGGATTTGAACCGCCAGTCTTCTGGTTAGCAGTCAAGTGCCTTAGCCATTATGCTACCAGAGCTCCCGTTAGATAGATAGAGATAAGTATTGATTTGAGTGAAGAGAAGGGCAATGTACCAAATGTGAGTGATCAACATGGTGGCATTGAGAAAGAGGAAGACATAGAGAGGTACATGGGAGGTAAAGACAACAAAGACGAACACTTTTGCATATACAGTACTGCATTGTCAGTGAAGGCAAACATGGATATACAGGTGGACAGATGAGTGGACAGGATGAACCATTAGGTAAGTCTGTGAAATGAGGTGTTTACACAAGCAAGACCATGTATAGGGTTGGCAGACAATGATCCTATAAGTGTATGTGTATGATCTGTAAAAATTCTCAGGTGTATAGTAGAGCTGACAAGGGGCAATGTAGTAGTCACTTCTTGGTCACAGCCAGATACCAAGAGGGACCGAGTATTTGAACCTGTGGACTCAGGACCATATTCACAGGGGACATCAAGCTCAATTGACATAACATACTACACAAAACATTGTTCCACCTCCTACTTTGGCGAGTAGTGACTGGGATCTTAAAAGCTTGCAAGCAGCCATCTAGATGCAATGATGGGTGTCTCCTTGTCCAGAACAAAGAAGAATGAAGATATCCAAAGATTCAGGTAAACAATTAGTCCTAACGACTGATACACCATGCGATCCACAGCCTATATGACTATGAGACCAGAAGATCTAGGTGGTGCCCAGCTACCGCTGTCAACCGCTCAGAGGGGGATCTAAGGAGGAGATCCTGCATAGAGAGGAAGAACCATCATTAACATTTGTATAAACAATCAAAATAATTTGGATAAAAAAAAGGTGAGGGACCAGTTTTGCTGGTCTGATAGAGCCTGGTGGAACCACTGAGACTATGGCCCCTAGCTGTCCTTCAGGTCTGGAATTGAACCCACACCAGTGGCTTCCAGCCAAGCAGGACAGGCATATAAGTTTAACATGTTATCTGAGGTAGATACACTCTTTGGAGAAAACAATCATGGGAGAAAGAAGGGCTGTTTATGCACAGGGAGGAAGTGGGAGGGGAGCTGTTGCATTGGGGTAAATTGTAGTCGATGTCATGAGACAAAGTGTATGTGAACTGTATGGAAAGTGAATTTGCTCTGTAAATTTTCAATTTTCACCCAAATCACACAATTTATACACACACACACACACACACACACACACACACACACACACATATATATATATATAGAGAGAGAGAGAGAGAGAGAGAGAGAGAGAGATTGAGAGATTGAGATTCGGTAAAAACTTAGAATTCATGAGAGGGGAAGGACTGGCAGTTACCATGATGGGACACAAAGATCCTCAAATGGGTTGGTTAATATGTCTCAAGGCAATGCCACTGTAGGAAACCTTACCAAGTGTTGCTATGCCAGCATCTCTCACACTCAGTTGCTCTTTGGACCCCATTGGCAATGCCTATGTTTGAGTACCAGTCAGAAATATGCAACTGCACTTCAGTCCACACTTTATCTATTCTCCCCACAAGGGTCTGATTGATTCAATATCCCTTTAAGATTGCCCGTTTTTCACTTTCAGGAGGTTTCAACTTGACCAGAGGGACGGAATGGCAAATTAGGACACAGGGCCTTCAAGATAGAATGCCAGAAGAGTACCAAGACTTTCAGATTCTATTTTCCTGCAATGAATCATCAGAAGATCCTAGGTTATGATGCACAAACCACAGTATCCCAGAGAGTCCTAACAGTAACCTGTGCTTTTGTCCCTCAGCAGGATATGCCTTTTTATGAAGAGGGAAAAATAGCTGAGCTCACATACCCCAGAACCTTGGCCCATCCTGTATACTTGGGCCATATGATGTCTTACTGGAGCCCATTTTGTAGGGCAATGTACTTTGGGCTTCCTCACCTTTCCTACCCAGATACATCCACATCCTTCCTTCAAAAGTCCCCAAACCTCAAGAAGACAGAAGCAGAACCTGTTGTCCATCAATTCTGCAACCTTGGACAGATCAGTGACTGGAACAAGTCCTAGACAAAGGCAGGTTTGGGTGGTATGTCTTGCAAACTATTATCCCAGGACTGAGAGTTACACATATGGACCTTGTTATTCAAAATTTGTTAGACACCATCCACCTCCTGGCCATGACAATGAAGAAAGCCATTTGAGCCCAACAGGCCTCTCTGAATTCCTTAGCTGAGGTTGTTTTAGATAAGCGTATAGCCTTGGATTTTCTTCTTGCCAAGTACAGTGGGATATGTGCTATTCTAAAAAGATATGTTGTGCTTGGATAAATACTTCTAGTGAGGTTGAATTAAGTCTGGATGCTGTCCATAAAGTTATTGAATGGACAAAACCAAAGACCCAGACCAAGGGAATGGATGGAGCATGTTTGAGAATTTATTCCCCAACCTGAGTTCTTGACTCACATGTAGGTCTTTCTTCTGGTTACCTAATGCTGCTCTGGAAGAATATACCACTAATGGGATGGCTTGAACAAACAGAAGTTTATTCTCTTACAGTTCAGGAGGTTAGAAGTCTGAGTTCAAAGTGCCAGGCTCTTGGGGCTGGGCGAAAGCCCCTCTACCTTGGACTTCAGCTCTGCCTCTTGCTTGTGGCCCACTGAAGCTAGAGACATCTCTTCACTTGGGCAGCTACTGGTTGCTGAGGCTAACAAGCTCAAGGTTGACAAATAAAATGGCACAGTCCCAATGTTACAAACCACAGGGCAGACCATTAATTCAAGTCCATTGAAAGTCCAAAGGTCAGCAAAGCATGGCAGGCTGCTAAACAATGACAGGGCTACATGCAAGGTTCAAGCATGCCATAGGCTAGAGACCATTCCTAAATCTATTTTTTATATACGGGAAGCAGACCACATACCCAAAGCACCTACTCAGCTGCTCCAATAGATTCCACCAAGGAGTTAATTACCAATCTCACCATGGGGAATACTACATTCTGCTGCCCAGTCACTCAACCAGGCCCAGCCAAGTTGGCACACAACCTTAACTACCACAGCCTTGTAGTAATAATTTTATGTACTTGTACACCTTGCATGATGAAAGTAGGCACTAATGGAATGTCCAGAACCCTCGAGGTGACTCATTTTTTCCCTTCTCAAGGCACCTAGTACTAGTGAACTTATACAGCAAGATGTTATTAGTTTTTAATCACTTTTCCCCTCTGAGGAATTAGTCACTCATCACCACTGCACATCAAGAAGTAACCTAAGAAGGAAACCAACACCCCTTTTCCCATGATTGTGAAACATTGGAAACAGGGGGCACTGTGGAAGCCTGAAACAGAAGGCTGAAGGAGTCGCTTGCTGAAAATTACACAACCTTAGCAAACTAGCATGCATGATTAAAGTAGACATTAATTGTGGTGACAAACTTGCTATTTCTCCCTCCCCTTTGCTTTCTTTTAAGTAAATAGAATGTTGTTGTTTTTGTTTGTGCTGTTGAGTCGGACCTGATGCATAGCGACCCCTCCTTGGGTTGCTGAGGCAGTATCACTACAGAAGTAGATTGCCCCATCTCCCTTCCAAGGAGTGGCTGGTGGATTTGAACCACCAGCCTTCTGGTTAGCAGTCAAGTGCCATAAGCACTATGCTACTAGAGTAGATACTGATTTCTTTATGTTTGTTATTTTCAATTGTACATTCTTTTAAGTATGACCCTCTGTCACAACTGGTTTCAGCCGAGGATTACAGTCTATGAAGCAAAACAACCCTGGGAAGAGGGATACCGAGTGCAGAGTAACCACAGAAAAGAACAAAGACATTCCTGATGGTCCTAGAAGTCTTCATCCCCATATAATCATGCTTATCCCTCTGTTAATGGAGACAGACATTATACATAAGCTATTATCTCTGTCTCCTTGGATATACTCAATAATTTTCATTATTTTCCTGCTTAAACGTGTTGCTGTCACTGGTTCTATGTAACAGGGGGCAAGGACGTTTTTATTCCTACTAAAAGACTGATTCACAGTCAGAGCAGAAGTTGAGCTGGAGGACATATATTCAGTAATCTCAGACCCTGACCTGAGGAGTTGTCAGGCCTCTTAGTCATCCAGACCTGATGCAAAAGGTATCTTCCTACATATGAGACACAGATCATTCACATCCTGTCAGCTGAATTCTCAGACCCAGAGGAGAACTCTATCTTCCACCATGGGAAGCAGGAGCTTACACATTTGTGGTTGATATACATTTGACTTGGGCAAGAGTTTGGCAAAGAAAGCCATCTAGATGGGGCACTGGACATAGCAGGCATTGTCTTTGCCTGAAAGGAACTGGCAGGGCCCAGGTGAAAATGGCATACTTCTAGAATTGGAGGGTGCAACTTTTGGTGTAGGGAGCAATCTGAGAAAATGTAAGGGTGACCCAGAACTAGCCCCTCTGGACTGATGTGTAATTTGTCTGCTTACTTGGAAGAGAAGCCTGGGGGACCACAGAGAGCATGGCAGGGAGCTCAGGTAAGGGGAGGGACAGAGGCCCCACCCCCCAAGAGGCAGGAAGCAGAGAGGTTTCAAACAGCTAAGGGAGACAAACTTGTCTGGCCGTTTGTCATACTGTGGTGGCTTGCATGTTGCTGTGAGACTAGAGGCTGTGCCACTGGTATTTCAAATGCCAGCAGGGTTGCACATGGTGCACAGTATTCAACGCATCTTACAGACTGAGACAGAGTAGGAAGAAGGAAGAGTCCATCCATTTCTCAAGAATTGGCCAGGGAAAACCTTATGAATAGCACAGAAATACTGTCTGATACACTACTGGGCAACTTTATGAATAGCCCTGAAACATTGTCTGATACTGTGCAGGAAGACCAGCCCCTTAGGTCAGAAGGCACTCAAAATACTGGAGGGAAAGAGCTGCCTCATCACAATACAACCGAGCTTAATGATATAGATAAAATAAAGCTTTTGGGACCTCCATTTACTGACGTGGCATGGCTCAATTTGAGGAAAAACATTTGCAAACGTAGATTAATAATTGAAACATGGAATTTATGAAGTATGAATCTTAGAAAATTGGAAATTGTAAAAAATGAAATGGAACACATAAAGATTGATAACCTAGGCATTAGTAAGCTGTAATGGACCAGTTTTGGCCATTTTGAATCAGACAACCATATAATCTACTACACGTGGAATGACAACTTGAAGAGGAATGGTGTGGCATTCATCATGTTTCAAGATCTGTCTTGAAGTACAATGCTGTCAGTGATAGGGTAATAGCTATATGCCTACAAGGAAGACCAGTTAATACTATGATCATTCAAATTTATGCACCAACCACCAAAATAAAAGATGAGGAAATTAAAGATTTTTATCAACTTCTTCAGTCTGAAATTGAACAATGGTGCAATCAAGATGTGTTAATTATCATTGGTGATTGGAATACAAAAGTTGGAAACAAAGAAGAATCAGGAGTATTTGGAAAATTTGGCCTTGGTGACAGAAATAACACTGGAGATCTCATGATAGAATTTTGTAAGACCAATGACTTATTCATTTCAAATACCTATTCAACAACACAAATGACAGCTATACACATTGACATCACAAGATGCAGTACATAGGAATCAGACTGACTACATTGGTGGCAAGAGGCGATGGAAAAACTCAATATCTTCAGGCAAAATAAGGCCAGGAGCTAATTGTGGAACAGGCCATCAACTGCTCGTATGGAAATTCAAATTGAAGTTTAAGACAATTAAAACAAGTCCATGAGAGAATATATGACCTTGAATATATCCTTCCTGAATTTAGAGATCATTTAAAGAATAGATTTGATGCATCGAACACCGATGACTGAAACCCAGAAGAATTGTTGGATGACATCTAGAGCATCATCCATGAAGAAAGCAAGAGGTCATTAAAAAAAAATGAGAAAAGTAGAAAAGACCAAAATGGATGCCAGGAGTCTCTGAAACTTGCCGTTCAGCAGATAGTAGATAAAACAAATGGAAGAAATTACAAGATAAAAGAGCTGAAAAGAAGATTTCAAAGAGATGCTTGAGCAGACAAAGTCAATTACTATAATGAAATCTGCAAAGAGCTGGAGTTAGAAAACCAAAAATGAAGAACACGCTCGACATTTCTCAAGCTGAAAGAACTGAGGTAAAAAATTTAAGCCTCGAGTTGCAATACTGAAAGATTCTATGGGCAAAATATTGAACAATGCAGAAAGCATCAAAGAGAAGATGAAAGGAATACACAGTCACTGTACCAAAAAGAATTGCTCGATCTTCATCCATTTCAGAGGGTGGCATATGTTCAAGACCCAATGGTACTGAAGGAAGAAGTCGAAGTTGTACTGAAGGAATTGGCAAAGAACAAAGCTCCAGGAATTGATGGATTACCCGTTGAAATGTTTCAACAAATGAATGCTCCACTGGAGGCACTCACTCAGTTATGCCAAGAGATTTGGAAGAGATCTACCTGGCCACCTGACTGGAAGAGATCCATATTTGTACCCACTCCAAAGAAAAGTGATCCCACAGAATGAGGAAATTATTGAACATTATCATTAATATCACATGAAAGTATGATCTTACTGAAGATAATTCAAAAGCATTTGCAGCAGTATATTGACAGAGAACTTCCATATGAGCAAGCTGGATTCAGAAGAGGGCATGGAACAAGGGATATCGTGGCTGATGTCAGATGGATCTTGGCTCAAACCAAAGAATATCAGAAATATGTTTACTTGTTTTATTGACTATGCAAACACATTTGATTTTTTGGATCATAACAAATTGTGGATAACATTGAGAAGAATGGAAATTCCAGAAAACTTAACTGTACTTATGAGGAACCTGTAAATAGACCAGGAGGTTGTCATTCAAACAGAACAAGGGGACACTGCATGGTTTAAAATCAAGAAGGGAGTGCATCAGGGTTGTATCCTTTCACAATATTTATTCAATCTATATGGTGAGTAAATAATCCGAGAAGCTGGACTATATAAAGAAGAATGTGGCATCGAGATTGGAAGAAGAATCATTAACAACCTGTGATACACTGATGACACAACTTTGCTTGTTGAAAGTGAGGATGACTTGAAGCACTTACTGATGAAGATTGAAGAATACAGTCTGCAGTATGGATTACATCTCAATATAAAGAAAACAAAAAATACCCACAACTGGACCTACAAGCAGCATCACAATGAAAGGAGAAAAGATTGAAGTTGTCAAAGACATTGCTTGGTTCTACAATCGACAGCAATGGAAACAACAGTCAGGACATCAAACTATGTATAGCACTGTGCAAGTCGGCTGCAAAGGACCTCTTTCAAGCGCTGAGGAGCAAAGAAGTCTCCTTGAGGACTAAGGTGTGCCTAACACAAGCGATGATATTTTCAATTGCCTCATAACCATGTGAGAACTGGACAGTGAATAAGGAAGACTGAAGAAGAATTGATGTTTTTGAGTTGAGGTACTGGCAAAGAATGCTGAAAGTACCATGGACTGCTAAAAGAACTCACAAGTTTGTCCTTGAGGAAGTGCATCCAGAATGCTCCTTGGAAGCAAGAATGCCAGACTTCATCTCACCTGCTTTGGTTATGTTATTAGAAGGGGCCATTCCCTGGAGAAGGATGTCATGTTTGGTAAGGTGAAGGGTTGACGAAAAAGGGGAAGGCCCTCAATTAGATGGATTGACATAGTGGCTGAGTCAATGGGCACAAGTATAGCAAGGATTGTGGAGCTGGCACAGGACCAGGAGATGTTTTGTTCTGCTGTGCATAGGGTCACCATGAGTCGGAGACGACTCGACAGCACCTAACAGTAACAACAGCATTAACAGTCAGCTTGGGTTTCTCAGAAGAATGGTTCACCCAGAGGCACTGGTGTTGGAGGGGTTCCTGTCTTCCCACAGGTCCTGTGTGTCCACCATTCAGCATGGCATTCTTGTCTTCTTCCTTGCCATTCTGTTCCCCACATGTTACTTGACAAGTTAAGAAAGGACATAGTAGTCTAAGCCCAGCTATCATATTCCACACCTTTCCATTGGGACTGCCAAAACATGCCACCTCCAATTCACATAATTTAGGAGAACAATAACATCACAAACCCACACCCCTCTAAACAGTAGGATCCATCTGCTTCTCTTATTATACTTTCTCTGAAGTTTAAAATGGAAAGATACTGCACAAAACCAAGAAGGAGAGGGAGAAAAAAAAGCAGTTGATGGAAAGACCACTGTCATCAACATCATCAAACTGAAAAGTATGGCCTAAGCATCGCAGTCCTGGATGAATTTCTCCAAATCCAGGACTGTTTTATATGGTGCTTTCTGCCTTCCTGTGCTGAATCCCAGAAATTTGTGCTAGGTCTCAGTAGTCAAGCAGAAGTGTCTTCTCGAAATTCTATGGCCAACGAGTGGCTCCATTGTTGTATCACTAACCACTGACTCTACCTCTTCAGAAGTTCCACCCATGGAATTCAGAGGCTGTCTCTGTGGGTATAGGAAACAAGCCTCACCCCATAGACTACTTCCTGGCTGGCCTGACCCATGGCAGGCTTCTTCGGTAAACATGAATAGAATCCTTCTGTTCCCAGGTGTAATCACCAGGAATATCCAGTAATGTAACTTTCCTGGGTGAATGAACCAGACTAACAAGATTGGGGGGCATGACAAATAGACTGGGCTATGCCCCAATGGGTTCAATTTTTCAGGTCCAAACTGAAATAAGTGTGGCAGACTTACTCACAGTTATGGCAGAAGTGGATCCTGGGGACATATATACATGGTTATATATATATATATATATATATATATATATATATATATATATATA
>NW_006921870.1:371290-385025 GCF_000298275.1 Orycteropus afer afer
TATATATATAGTGATTTGGGTGAAAGTTTACAAAGCAAATTCATTTTCTGTACAGCAGCTTACATACACTTTGTCCCATGACATTGACTAAATTTCCCACAATGCAACAGTTCTCTTTCCACTTCCTCCCCATAGTTACCTCTTCCCTGTGTCCTTCCCTCCATGCACTCCTGCCCTCCAAGCTTTCTGCCTGTGCATACATAGCCCTTCTGTTCTCCCATGTCTGATCTCTCCAAGAAGTGTATCTACTTAATTAAATATTCAGCTCATATGCTTCTATTTTGTTTGGCTGGAAGCTCCAGGAGTGGGTTCAATTCCAAGCCTGAAGGGCAGCTAGGGGCCATAGTCTCAAGGGTTCCACCAGGCTCTATCAGACCAGCAAACATGCCCCTCCCTTTTTTTTTATTTTTTAATGATTTTGAGTTTTGTTCCACATTGTTCTCCTACTCTATCTAGGATCACCTACATAGATTCCCCCTCCTAGTGGTTGATAGTCATAGTCCTACACCATCTAGTTCTTCTGGTCTCATAGCATATGTACACAAATTCTTAAACACCCGTGTTAGTCTGGGTTCTCTAGAGAAGCAAAACCAATAAAGCTTATATATGTTGTTGTTATGTGCCATCTAGTCAGACCTGACTCATAGTGTCCCCTCCTTGAGTTTCCAAGGTGATATCACTATGGAAGTAGATTGCCCAACCTTCCTTCCAAGGAGTGGCTGGTGGGTTTGAACCGCCAGCCTTCTGGTTAGCAGTCAAGTGCCTTAGAGAATTTTATCTTCAGAAAATGACTCACATACTTACAGAAGCTGGCAAGTCCAAAGTTCATGGATTAAACGTCAAGCTGGAGGCTTTTCCCAACTCAAGCAGCTGCAGGGGCTGATGAGCTCAAGGTTGGCAGGCAGTGTACTGGCTGTAGACTCCAACGAATGATGAATCCAAGATCTCCAGGCCGAATGGTTGATAGTTTGCTCATGGACAGTTGTAGGCAGTACAACAGGATCCTGACACACAGAAGAGTGTGTCTTTTTCCAGGATGTCCATAAATATATTGGAAGAAGGCCACACCCCTAGGGAAACTCCCTTTCAATGGATTGGCTGCTCGAAACATATACATCCAATCCCATCTTGGGAATAACCCACATCACAATTGCTTAAACCACACAGAATTGTGGTCTAGCCAAGTTGACACACAGCTCCAACTATCACAACACCCAACCAGGGGAGTTACTGAGATATACAGAGCCTCTTAGCCATTTAGACTTGATGCAAAAGGCTTATTCCTACACATGTAACCCTGATCAGCCATATTTCAGTGGACTTCTCAGATCCTAAGGGGAACAGGATTTTCCACCCTTTTTACCACATATATGGTAATATATATATATATATATATATATATATATATATATAGTTGGTCTATGCTTGACTGTGGGCAGAGTTTTTTGGGAAAAAAAAGTTTCCTTCCTGGGGCAATGGATATGGCAGGCCCTGGCCCTGGCTAGCAGGTACAGACAAGGCCTGGGTGTAAGTGGGATACTTTGGACAAGAGGGTATGCCTTTTGTTTGTGGGGAGGGGTCTGAGAAAGTATAAGGATGGATTCTGACTCTGACCTAGGAAACACCCCTCTGGAATTGATAAATAATTTGTCTACTTAGTCTTCTGGGAAGGGTTTCTCAGAAGAAGGGGTCATCCAAAGGAGCTAGTGTTGAGGGATACCTGTCTGCCCATAGGTCTTATTTGGCCAGCATCTGCCTGTTTTTCCCGGCTTCCTCCTTGTCATTCTGTTTTCAGCATGTACAACTTCAGAAGTTAAGAAGAGAACTCCCACATTTGACATCTTCCCTTGAGGACTGTCAAGGTAGGCCACCTTCAATTCACAGCCCTTGGGAGAATAATAATGCTACAGTCCCTTATCTCTGTAAGTACTAGATCCATCTCACAGTTCTTGTAATTTCCCTGAAATTTAGAATGAAGATTTACTGCCCAACAGCGAGACAGACAGACAGAGAGAGAGAGAGAAAGAGAGAGAGAGAGAGAGAGAGAGAGAGAGAGAGAGAAAGGCAGCAAAGGGTAGTAGCACTTACCATCAACATCCTCCAGCAAGTTGGAAAGACCAGCTTTTCCAACTGAGCCCTGACTGAACTTCCCCAAATCTAGGCCTTTTGTCCATGACTCTTTCTCCCTGACTTAGCTGTTTCCCAGAGGCTTTGGCAGAAGTTGGTGCTAAGTCACAGAGGCCAAACAGAAGTGTCCTCTGGAAATGCCCTGGCTGGCCAATGGCTCCATTTTCACCTCAGTAACCATTGGCCCCACCCATTCAGAAACTCCACCCATGGAGTTCTGGGGCTGTCTCCATGATGATTAAAAAAAAGAAAAAAATAAATAAAAGGTTGGCTCTGCCCCACAGACTACACCCTGGCCAGCCTTCCATCAGTCAATCTTCTCCAGTGATCATGAATTGAGTCCTTGGGTGCTCAGGTGTAATCACCAGGTACCTCTAATAACCTTTCATGTGTTAATGATCCAGACTAACACATCTGAGGCTCTGGACTCAGAGACTGGGGCTCTGTTCTAAGGAGCTCAATTGTTCAGGTCCAGACAGAAATAAGTGGTGACCAATTCAAAATCAGGGCAGATGTGGAGCTGGAGGACAAATGTTCATGGATCCTCAGACACTCCTCCTAGGGGTTTCCAGGATAAACAAAGCCTCTTAGGCATCCAGACTTGGTGCAGAAGACTTCTTCCAACACCTGAGATACTGACCATCCACATCCTCCCAGATGACTTCTCAGACATAAAGTGTCTTTCACCCTGGCTACCAGGAGTTCACACACATAGGATGTAGGCTTGAGTGTGTACAAGAGTTTGTCAAAGAAAGTCACCTTGGTGAGGCACTGGACATGGCAGTTTTACAGCTCCTGGAGGGTAAAACAACATAAGGGAACAGGCACATTAACTGTTTTAATATTTTTTGTAAAAATTTCCTCCTTAAATGCCTTCAGGCTCTCCTGCCTGAATACACCCACCTCCACATTCCTCCTTATTTTTTCTTACAAATCTGACTGTGCCCACTCCCACGTTCTCCCATCCTTGTAAAATTAATCTCTCTGGGAAATATGAAGAGTTTGCAAAACAGTTCCTCCCAACCAAGGCCAGTTTTACATCACTGACCAGAAGAATAACAGAAAGTTCACAAGGCAAGAAAATTCACACTGATAACAAGAAGTCATTATCAACATTCATTAAAGTCCCTACCTCTAACCCAATTATCTTTAAAAACCCTAACGTTTTCTCACCTCAGGGAGACAGTATTAGGTGGACAGTCTTTGGTCCCCCTGTCTCTCTGGATATTAATAGTCAATAAATGCAATTATTTTTCACCTCACCCTGTTGCCTAGTAACTGGCTATCCTAATGGTGAGGAGCCAAAAATTGCATTTGTCTAGTGGGTACGTGGCATTCCTAGGTGTGACTCTAGGGCTGTCTGAGATACAATGGTCCCTAAGGAGGAAGGGAGATTCCAGGCATCTGAAAGTGTGGCCACAGAGGCATTGCTTGCCTTCCTAGGTGTTCTCTGGCTCTCACCCTTTGTGGTATCTTAGGTCCAGTTCCACATCATGAGGAGAAAAAAGCAAGACCATTTGGAGCCAGCATTGAGGTGAGTCCATGACCCTCACCTTGGGCACCACAACACTCGGGAAGATAAGGCCTACTCTTGGTTTCTGTGCTCCACTCCTTTCTAAGGAGGGCAGGAGCAGTGAGCGACTGATCCTGTGTGTAGGGCACATTAAAGGACCCTTGGCTTTAGGTTTTATAACCTCTGGAGGGTTTCCATCGAGTGAATGAAATACTGAGATTTTTTTATGTGACAACTTAATGAGGCAAAGCCAAGGAGAATAGACATCCTTATCAAGTCTGGAGTACTGATGTCTCAGATTCAGATCCAAGGTTGATGAGAGGAAATAGATATCCCCATTAAGTCTGGAAGATTGAAAGCAGGCACCAGCTGATAATACTTACAAATACCTTTTATGGGGCATTTGTGTATTTGTGTTTGTATATGTATATGTATGTATGTGTATGTGTGTGTACTTGTCACATTGTTTTAAGTGTGGATGAATACAAATGGATTAGGAAACAGTTATAGGGACAAACAAGAAAGAGAGGTATGGAAAATAAGCAATCATCCATATCATCTCATTTCCCACAGGGGTGTATTCTAGTGAATTGTCAGAGATATAGTTACCCCCCCCATGAAGAAGAAGAGGCTAGTATTCTTGTGTAACACCACCTTATCTCAGCATGAGTTAAGAGATCAAGAAAATCATGGTCTCAAAATGGTTCATAACTTTATATCAACATCTTATAGCTTGAATTAGCATGTAAAAGGGCCCACAAATGGAATGCAGTCCCGTATTTCCAAATTTTCTTGTCCTTGTATTAAAATTCATACCCCAACAAAGTTTTGCTCTAAAAAGATAGAGAAGAAGATGGTACTTCCTGATTCCAGGATAAGATCCCTTGGTAGAAGCCTTTGGAACAACAGAAGCTTAGGCCCACCCTCAATGTATGTCAAGAGCTCAGGTCTCCAGACTCCAGGACCACAGTGGAAAGGGGCCTGGGGCACCAATTAGAGACCCCTCCTTCAGTAAATCAGAGCTCCAATGAACCCACTTCCACAGATATGGTCTTGCCTTCACACACCCATCATGGGACAGTTTTTGGTGGGGTTGCCATAAGGTCCCAAGGCATTTCCTGCTGCAAGAAATGTCAGCCAGAAGATGGAGAAATAGGCAGACAAGCTACACAGACCCTCTTCAACAAAGAAAAGAGAAACCAATTGACAGAGATACAGAAGATAATCCTGGAGCTCTGAGCTTTGAAAGGAAATATACATAAATGGATTAGGCACCAATGAGTGGGAAAACCTGAATGTACAGTGAGTACGGAGATAGTCAGAGCAGCTATTCTGACAGAGCCAACAGCCTGAATATTTCCAAGTGGTGCTGGGACCTGAGAATTGACCTAAAGATAAGACCTGGCTGCCAAGGACTGCAGGGATAACTGTGCTGGTGGTCAATGACTAGGAAGGGAAACAGCAAGGAGGGAGACAGCCTGAGTTGTGGACTTTCAGCTGTCCAATGGCACAGCCATTTTGATTGCTTACAAACAGTAGCTATTTTGGATATTTAAAGTGATTGAGGGTGTAGCCATTTTGAAAGATACAAGTTGCAGCCATTTTGGATATTTAAAGGGACTGAGGATACAGCCATTTTTAATCTTTACAAGAGGATGTCATTTTCAATTTTAAAGTGACAGCATTCTCATTTGGATTTCAAGGACCTAAGAATAGGCTCAAGTTGCCAAGGACACCAGAGACAGATGGGAGGCTGACAAAGGGAAAGAAGACAGGTGGTGAGTGTATAATTGCTGCCAACTAGTGAATAGAGGAGCACAGCACAGTACCCTGCTTATGTAGATAACATACAAACAAAACAAAGAAAACGAAAATTGTTGGCAAGTCACACCAACACACAATCACCAATTAAATATAACACAAACATGTTACAATGCCTCGGGGACAACAGAGCATCACAGTCCACCCAAAGAAGCAAGAAAAAGCAGGAGAAACAGGGGACCAGGATACAGAACTAAAACATATCCCTGAGGAAGATGCAGCAGTGGAACTCCCTGATAAGGAATTCAAAAGAATTATATTTAGTTACTTTCAATGAACTGAGTGACAGATCAAGGAAAAGACTGACAAAATTGAGGAAAACACTGAGAAAATCCTAGAACAAGTTCAAAAAACAATACAAGAAAAAAAAAATGTCAAAATAAATGAAAAATTAGAAATGATACAAAATGTACAGACAGAAATCCAGAAGATTAATACTAAATTTTCAGACATAGCTAACACATTTGGCAACAAAGTAGAATGGAATTGATGGAAGGGAGAATTAGTGAGACTGAAGGCAAATACCTCAATACTTCTTTGGAAAGGGATCAATCAGAAAAAAAGATGTTAATAAATGAAGAAAGCCTAAGGTTCATGTTGGACACCATCAAAAGGAATAACCTATGTGTCATTGGAGTTCCAGAACAGGAAGGGACAAATAAAACCACAGAAAAAATTGTCAAAGATTTTTTTTGAAAAGAATTTTCCAAGTATGATGAAAGATGAGAATATATCCATTCAAGAAGTTCAACAAACCCCAAACAGGATAGACCTCAAAAGAAAATCACCAAGACATAACATCATCAAACTCACCAAAACCAAAGACAAAGAAAGAATCCTGAAAGTAGCACAAGAAGAATGAAAAGTTACTTACAAGTGGCAACTAATAAGACTAAGCTCAGATTTCTTGGCAGAAAGCAGGCAGGAGAGAAGACAATGGGATGGTATATGTAAAACCTTGAAAGAGAAAAAAATTCAACCAATAATTATATACTCAGCAAAATTTTCCCTCAAATATGATAGTTAAATTAGGACTTTTCTAGATAAGCTGAAATTAAAGGAATTTGTTAAAACCAGATCAGCCTTACAAAACATGCTAAAGGGAGCCCTTTGGACAGAGAACCAACAACAGAAAACAACAAATGACTATTCACACACATGATGACATAATCCAGAATCCAACCAATATGGAAGTATCCAACGTAAGTAAGCCTACAAGATTGTATATAGGGAACCAGAGACATCAATTGACAAATGTGACAATTACAAACCAAAAAGAGGGAAAAAACTGTGTAGTTACAGAACTTCTAAAAGGTAGGGAAGTTAAGACAACTACAAGATTGAACAGACTGTTCTAAATTTGGGAAGAAAATTATAAATCACAGGGTAACCTCAAAGAAAAGTGATAAACCTTCACATCAAAATAAAAAAAAAGTGAACCAGCACAAATATTTGAAAATACTAAAATAATACCAATGAAAGAAGTGACAATTAGATTCATAAGCAAAATGAGCTCAGCACAGGAAATTATATGGAACAAAGATATCAACACCACAAAAAAGCACATAACAAAACAACAGCATCACATTCATACTTGTTGATAATTATAAATCTGACAAGGGACTTATCTCCAACATTTATAGAAAACTCCAGTGCCTCAGCATCAAAGGGATTCACAATACAACTGAAAAACAGGCAGAAGACATGAGTAGATACTTCACCAAGGAGGATATTCAGGCAACCAGCAAATACGTGAAGAGATGCTCATGATGATTGGCTATCAGAAAGTTGCAAATCAAAACAACAATGAGATACCATCTCACCCCAGCACTGATGGCCAGGTTCAACGAGTCAGAAACTAACAAATGCTGACAGGGATGTGGAGAGATTGGGACTCTCATACACTGCTGGTGGGACTGTGAAGTGATACAACCACTATAGAAAGTAGTATGGTGATTCCGTGGAAAGCACTATGGCATTTCCTTAAAAAGCTGGAATTGGAGATACTATTTGATCCAGCAATCCCATGACTAGGTATATGTACTAAAGAGGTGAGAGTCAGGACAAGAACAGATCTATGGACACCCATGTTCATCACAGCACTATTTACAATAGCAAAAAGATGGAAACAACCTATGTGCCCATCAATGGAAGAGTGGATGACCAAACTATAGGACATATACACAATGGAATTCTATGCAGCATTAAATAATAATGTAGAGTCTGCAAAACACTGCATAACATGGATGAACTTGGAGGACATTATGCTGAATGAAATAAGTCAATCACAGAAGGACAAATATAGTATTAGTTCATTGTTGTGGAGGGTCAAAGAAAGGTTTGTATATGTAAGGAAACTTTCTTTGTTGTTTGCCAGGGCTGGGAGAGGAGGGGAGAGAACACTGCAAAAAAAAAAAAAATGCATTGACCCATGTCACTTTGTTGTTGTTGTTGTTATGTGCCATCCAGTCAGACCCAACTCATAGCGACCCCTCCTTGGGTTTCCAAGGCAGTATCACTACCAAAGTAGATTGCCCCATCTTCCTTCTGAGGAGTGAGTGACTGGTGGGTGTGAACCATGTCACTTTAGTTTTATGTATTTCACTGTACATAAGTTATATTTCAATAAAATACATTTAAAAACAAAAAGAAGAAGAAGAAGTACAAGCCAGAGTTGATTCTGATGGGAGGCACCTTCCAGCCATGCTAATGTATTCTCCTTTCTTAACGTCAGATTTGTACATGAGACCTTTATGTGTCATAGTTATCCTACTAAGATGACTGAGCTATTTCTCTCAATATTTCTCAATGAACCGCCCACCTGGGGCAATATTCAAACACTTTTAACTATTTTTTTTAACTTCCGAGGAAAAGAGGATGATTTTAAAGCAAGACAGAAAGGAAGCTGACAACCTCCACAAAATTGACCCACAAGGAGTGGAGGCTGTTTCTTCCTACAACCCCAAGTGGGACCACAATACCCATGCAGATGCAGGAAGCTTAAACATTAATTGAGATTGTATTATTGTAGGATTTAAGACTGGGGCATCTAAGACCCAAAATTTACAAAAGACAGGAGAAATTAACCAAGGGGAAAAGGAAGATCCATCCACTTTAAAAAAAAAAAAAAAGAAAAGAAAGAAAGAAAGAAAAGAATTACCCAAGCTTATCGGGAATACAAAGTCATGTTGATTAACCTAGAATTAGTAGGATCATCTGGGTTAAGGTCAGTGTATTCCCAATGTTGTTGTTGTTATGTGCCGTGGAGTCGGACCCGACTCATAGCGACCCTTCCTTGGGTTTCTGAGACAGTATCACTACAGAAGTAGATTGCCCCATGTGCCACTCCTCAGAAGGAAGATGGGGCAATCTACTTCCATAGTGATACTGCCTCAGAAACCCAAGAAGGGGTCTCTATGGGATCACTGCAGACCTCACCTCAGGGAGGGGAAAGGAGAGAAGATAAAAGTACCCAAACACAGATAATCCTTACATAGAGCCCATAAACCATTGGAAACAGATTAATGCATGCACTGCAAGTAAAACAGACATTGGAAATAATGCACAAAATGGGCAGGGGAATGAGCCAGAACTACTCCTTGCAGGCTTTCCAAGGAGAAGGAAAGAGGAAAAATCAGACTAGTGAGGCCAGGGGACAATATCATCAATAAATTTCTCTCACCAAGAGCTCAAGGTAATCTTTCAAGTGGGAGAAAGTATGATTGACTTTATTTTAGACACTACAGCCACCTTCTTGGTGCTCAACACAGTGGAATCTCCCTTGACACACAAAGAGAGTAGTCAGGGTCTCAGGGAAATCCACCACTAAATCCTCCCTACAGCCTGTCAGCTGCAAAATTGGGAAAAAAATTTCTTAAACCATGATTTTTTTTTTTTTTATGTACCTGAATGCTCAACATCACTATGAGGCAAAGATTTACTAAGAAAATTAGAGCTGTTGGAAAATCCAAACTTAAAGTTTCTGTTCCCCCTGAACACACTTGTGCTGCCCAAACAGCTATTATTGCTGAGACCAGAGCACCACCTGCCAGATTTCCTGAGGAAGTTCTCCAGCAAGTAAACCCTCAGATTTGGGCAATAGGGATATGTGGTCAGGCTTGATTTGTTGCCCCAGTTTTCTTCTGACTGAAGGAAGGTGCTCCTATTGTTAATCAAAAGCAGTACCCCCTCCACAGGGAGGGCCTATAAGGAATTGCTCTCCTAGTAAAGATATATCTCAAAATTGGATTCTTAAGGCCTTTCCTGTCACCTTATAATACACTCATTTTGCCCATCTGCAAATCTGAAACAAGAGAGTATCAGTTTGTGCAGGATATAAGAAAAATCAACCAGGACTTCTAGCAAAGTGGCAGAATAGTCAGGCAAGCTACACAGACCCTTGGCAATCAACTGAAACCAATGCAGATGCCAATCCTGGAATGCTGAGGTTTGAAAGGAAGAGCACAGAAGTGGATTCCATACCAATGAGTACAAGAACCTGAATGAAAACAGTGAATAAGGAGATGATCTACGGACTGCCAGCTATCCAGAGAATGCAGTCATTTTGAATATTCACAAACAGTATCCAGATCTGGCAGCGACCTATGAATCTGCTCAACAAGGATTACACTGGTCTCTAAAAACTAGAAAGGAAAACAGTGAAGAAAGAGGCACACAGAGCTGTGGACTTCCAGATGTCCTGAGGGTCAAGCTATTTTGAACATTTACAAGTGGCATCCAGATTTGGCAGCAATCTAAGAATCAGCTGTGCTCACCAAGAACTGCATGGGCAAGGACTGCACTGATGCCTGACAACTAGAAGGGAAAATAGTAAAGAAGGAGACAAACAGAGCTGTGGACAACCAGCTGTCCTGAGGATGCAGCATTTTGAGTATTTGTAAGTGACATGGCCAGTTTGAATGCAAGCAGCATTCTGACCTGGACAGTGACCTAGAAATAAGCTCCACTTGCTGAGGACAGTACAGGCAACCACACTGGAGGCTGATGACTATAAAGGTGTGATATTCCCTCTGTTACTCTTATACCCCACACCCTCTTGGTGAACAGAAGTGTACCCATCCCTCATCTCCACCCAACTTCTGGTTTTGTTGATTTTTTTTCTATTGCCCTCCTATTTTCTGTTTCATTGGTTTCTGCTTGAATCTTGATTATTTCCTTTCTTCTGGTGACTGTGGTCTTTTCTTGCTGTTCATTTTCTAATTGTTGAAGATGTTGGTTTAAAGTGTTGATTGTGGCTCTTCTTTTTTGATTTCTGCATTTATTGCTATAAATTGGTCTCTGATCACTGCTTTTGCTGTGTCCCAAAGATTTTGGTATGTTGTGTTTTCATTCTTGTTTGATTCAAGGAATTTTTGAACTTCAATTTTGATTTTTTCTCCTACCCAGTCTTTCTCAAGGAGGGTATTGTTCAGTTTCCATCTGTTTACTCTTTTTCTGTTGATCTTCCTATTATTGGTTTCTAATTTGATAGCATTATGATCTGAGAAGATGCTTAGCTGTATTTCAATGTTTTTAAAATTATTAAGGTTTTCTTTATGGCCTAAAATATAGTCTATTGTGGAAAATATTCCATGTGCTTGGGAGAAGAATATATATTGTAATGGTGTTGGTTGAAGTGCTCTGTAGATGTCTATAAGGCCAATTTGGTGGAGTGTGTTGTTTAGCTCTTCTGCATCTTTGTTGAGTTTCTTTCCAGTTGTTCTATCTTTCAAAGAAAGTGGTGTATTAAAGCCTCCCACTATGACTGTGGGGTCATCTATTTGGCTTTTCAACTCTTTTAACATCTGATTTATGTATTTTGGGACTCTTTCATTTGGCCCATAAATATTTATTATGGTTATATCTTCATGTTCAATTGATCCTTTAATAATTATATAATGTCCTTCCTTGTCTCGTATGGTGTTTTCTGTCTTAAAGTCAATTTGATCAGAAATTAATATTGCCACTCGTGCACTCTTACAGTTGCCTTTTGCTTGATATATATTTTTCCAACCTTTGATTTTTAGTCTATTTTTGTCTTTATCTCTAAGGTGTTTCTCTTGTAGGCAGCATATCAATGGGTTTGGTTTTCTTATCCAATCTGCAACTATCCATCTCTTCAGTGGTACATTTGATCCATTAACATTCAAGGTAATTATTGATAAGCTTGAATGTGTTGCTTTCATTTGGTTATGTGTTTTTTTATGGTGTCTCTGGTTTTTTTGTTCCATATTATTTTCTGTGCTGAGCTCCTTATGTTTATGAATCATGTTATAATTTCCTTTGTTGCTGTTGTTTTAGTGTTTGCTGAGGCTTTATGCTTTTCCTCTTTTTTATTGTGATAAGAAGGTTTATCATTTTTCTTTGAGGTTACCCTATGATTTATAATTTTCTCCCTGAGTTTAGAACAGTCCATTGTATCTTGTAACTCTCTTAACTTCCTCACCATTTAGAAGTTCTGTAACTACACAGTCTTTTCCCTCTTTTGTTTGTAGTTGTCCTCTCTTGCCAATTGATGTCTCTAGTTCCCTGTTTGCAATTTTGTAAGCTCATTTTACTTTGGATATGTCCATAGCTGTGGTTTCTGGCTTGTGTCATCTTGTGTATCAATTGTTGTTTGTTATTTGCTATTTTTGGATCTCTGTTCAAATACTCCCTTTAGCATCTCTTGTAAGGTTGATCTCATTTTTTAAAAAATCCCTTAGTTTCTGCTTATCTGTAAATCTCTTAATTTCACCATCATATTTGAGGGATAATTTTGCCGGGTATATAATTCTTGGTTGAAAATTTTTCTCTTTCAGAGTTTTATATGTACCATCCCATTGCCTTCTCGCTTGTATGGCCTCTGCTGAGAAATCAGAGCTTATTCTTACTGGCTGTCCTTAGTAGGTAACTTTTTTTTTTCCCATGATGCTTTCAAAATTCTGTCTTTGCCTTTGGTTTTGGTGAGTTTGATGATGATATTTCTCAGTGTTATTCTTTTAGGGCCTATCCTGTTTGGGGTTCGTTGGACTTCCTCTATGGATATACTTTCCTCTTTCAACATATCAGGGAAGTACTCCTCCAGCAAATCTTGGACAATTTTCTCAGTGGTTTTATTTGTCTCTTCCTGTTCTTGAATTCCAATGACATGTAGATTATTCCTTTTGATGGTATCCCACATGAACCTTAGGCTTTCTTCATTTTTATTTTAAATTTTTTTTTCTGACTGATCCCTTTCCAAGGAAGTAGTCAAGTATTTTTCTTCCATCTCATTAATTCTGTCTTCCATTGCATCAATTCTACTCCTTTGCACTTCCAATGTGTTATCTATTTCTGACAATTTAGTATTAATTTTCTGGATTTCTCTCCGTAGATTTAGAAACATTTCTAATTTTTCATTTATTTTGTCATTTTGTTCTTGTATTTTCTTCCAAAATTCTTCTAAGGCTTTTTCTGTGTTTTCTTTTGTCTGTCTCTTGATCCTTTGAAGATACCTAAATGTAATTATTTTGAATTCCTTATCAGAGAGTTCCAATGCTGCTTCGTCCTCAGTCAAAAATCTACTGGAACTAATTGAGAGATTTGGCATCTTGGCAGGCTATAAGATCAACATCCAAAATCAATTGGATTCCTCTACACCAGCAAAGAGATTGCTGAAGAAGAAATAAGGAAATCAATACTGTTTTCAACAGCTACCAAAAAATAAAATACTTGAGAATATATCTTACCAGGGGCACAAAAGACCTGTACAAAGAAAACTGTAAAAACCTACTTCAAGAAACCATAAGAGATCTATATGAATGGAAGAACATTCCATGCTCATCGATAGGAAGATTGAACATTGTGAAAATGTCAATTCTACTCAAAGCAATCTATACATTCAATGCAATCCAAATCCAGGTCTCATCAACATTCTTTAGAGATATGGAAAGACCAATCACTAACTCGATATGGAAAGGAAAGAGACCTCGGATAAGCAAAGCACTATTGAAGAAGAACAAAACAGGAGGCCTCACACTTCCAGATCTCAAAACCTACTATATAGCCACAGTAGTCAAAACTGCCTGGTATTGGTTTCATGACAGATACATAGACCAATGGAATAGAATGAGAACCAAGAAATAGATCCATCGACCTATGGTCAGCTGATCTTTGACAAAGGCCCAAAATCCATTAAATGGGGAAGAGAAAGTTTGTTTAATAAATGGTGCTGGCAAAATTGGAGATCCATTTGCAGAAAAATGAAACAAGATTTGTACTTCACACCAAAACGAACACCAGATGGATCAAATA
>NW_006921870.1:385780-392983 GCF_000298275.1 Orycteropus afer afer
GATAATCAAACTATGGTACATACACACAACGGAATACTATGCAACACTAAAGAATAATGTAGAATCTGCAAAACACCGCATAACATGGATGAACTTGGAGAACATTATGCTGAGTGAAATAAGTCAATCACAAAAGGACAAATATTGTATTAGTACATTATAGTAAAAGTCAAGGAAACATTTATCTATGGAAGGATATTTTCTTTGTTGGTTATCTGGGGTGGGAGAAGAAGGGAGGGAACACTGTTAGATGCATAGAGATAAGTTTTGATTTGGGTGAATAGAAGGGCAATGTACCAAATGTGAGTGATCAATATAGTGACATTGAGGAAAAAAGACAGAGAGAGGTACATGGGAAGTACAGATGACAAAGATGAACCCTTTTGCACATACACTACGGTGTTGTCAGTGGAGACAAACATGGGTATATGGGTGGATATATGGGTGGACAGGCTAAACTACTAAGTATGTCTATGAAGTGGGGAGTGTACCCAAGAACATTTATAGGGTTGGCAGACAATGGTCCTATAACTTTATGTATATGATCTGAATTCCCTGGTGTATAGTGGAACTGACAAGGGGCAAGGTTGTAGTCACTGCTTGCCACAGCTAGCTACCCACAGGGACCGATTTGTTGAACCTGTGGGCTCGGGACCATAATCACAGGTGACATCAAGCTCAATCAGCATAACATACTACACAAAACATTGTTCCATCTCCTACTATGGCGAGTAGTGACTGGGATCTTAAAAGCTTGCAAACTGCAATCTAGATGCAACGATGGGTTTTTCCTCATCCAGAGCAAAGATGAATGAAGAAAACAAAAAATTCATGGAAACAATTAGTCCTAGTGACTGGCACACCGTCCAATCTGCATCCTATATGACTATGAGACCATAAGAACTAGATGGTGCCTGGCTACTACAGTCAACCACTTGGAAGAGGATCTATGTAGGAGATCCTGTATAGAAAGGGAGAACAATTTGGAACAATACTCAAAATCATTTGGAAAAAAGAAAAGTGGGGGGGGGTCATGTTTGCTGGTCCAATAGAGCTTGGTGGAACAACTGAGACTATGACCCCTAGCTGCCCTTCATGTCTGAAATTGAACCCACCCCTGTGGCTTCCAGCCAAACAATAGACAGGCATATGAGTTGAACATTTACCTGAAGTAGGTACACTACTTGGAGAGAACAATCATGGGAGAAAGAAGGGCTGCTTATGCACAGGGAGACAGCTCAGGGAGCAGGAATGCATGGAGGGATGGACACAGGGAAGAGGTAACTATCAGGAAGAAGTAGGAGGGGAGATGTTGCATTGTGCTAAATTGTGGTCAATGTCATGAGACAAAGTGTATGTGAACTGCTGTATGGAAAGTGTAATTGCGCTGTAAAATTTCACCCAATTCACAATAAAAAAAAAAAAAGAAAGAAAAGAAAAGAAGAAAGTGACAAACAAAACAATAGAAATGATAGAAAAACAACAAATAGAAATCCAGAAGTTTAATAGTAAAATTTCAGAAATGGATAACATATAGGAGAGGAAGATGGTGTCATATATGTAGCCTACACATTTCTTCTCTCTAGCATTTTAATTTAAAAAAAAAAAAAACAGGTTTAGCAGATATAAACAGCATTACTGGAATTGTGAACAGCTGAGGAGGAAAAAAAGGGTATCAGATTTAGTGGAGATGGAGAAAGAGAGCAGATTATACAACTGGGAAAAATAAATGAACCTGCATAGCCTGCGGAGACACGAATACATGGAGAAACAGAAACCTCATTACCAATAAAAAAAGAAAGCAGTGTAGAGAAGTAGGGGGAGGAACCACCACAGAAGGCTTTAGGGACTCAGAATACCCACACTGGGAACTGCTGATGGTAACCTTAGAGGTAAGAAGTAGAAAACCTTGTTGAGAAATATAGCAAAAGGCACTTTGGCTCCAGCTGCTGCAGAAGTCAGAAAGAAGAGGAGGAAAAGAGGAAACTTGCTGGTAGTAGGTGGGCCCTGGGGCAAGCTCACTACAGCAGGCTGGGATTCAACTCTTCCGTGATTGCTTTTTAGCACAGACTGGACCAGGAAGCAGGTTTTTGCAGCTTCCATACCCAAGTGAAAAGCAGTGTCCTCCTAACCACTGGGGTCTCTTTATTTTGAACCATGAGCCTGTCATTGACAACAAAATATCATCACTGGTAGCCATCCCAACCAGGCCCCATCCAAACTCCTGGAGGCAGCAGGAGCTGCACAAACACAGAAAATAAAGACTTGTTGTTAGGGTCTCTTTCCTTCCTTCTTTCCTTCTTCCTTCCTTCCTTCTCTCTCTCTTTCATTCTTTCTTTCTTTTTTTCTTTATTTCCTTCCTCCCTTCATCCCTCCTTTCTTTCTTTCTTTCTCTCCTTTCTTTCTCTTTTTTCCCCTTCTCTCTGCCTCATCCAATAGAAAGAGCACATTAAACCACCACAGCAACTGCTCATCCCAACTCCAAATCCCCTTTACAATGAACAGAATCTTACATCAACATTCCTAACAGTGATTCCAACAACACAAAGAAAACTGGAGAGCAACCCAGTACATCTGAATTAATAACCAGAAAGTACACCTGCTCCATATTTGACAATATACTTAAACATAAAATCAGGGTGAAAAAATCAATACATAACTAACAGTTAAAGACAGCAACTTCAAAATGTCTAGGAAACAATAGACAACTTCAAATAAAAATAAAAGAAACAGGGCAATACAATAGAAATAAAACCCCAGGCTAAAGAATTATCTATCATGGAAGACACGAACTATCATCTATCATGAACTATCTTAGAAGGAATTCAGAAAATATGTATCTAGAAATCTACAAGAGCTCAAGGTAGCCCTAAACATAATTAAGGAGAACACAGCCAATTTTTTTTTTTTTTTTTTGGAAAATTCAGGTAAACCATTCAAGATCAAAACAACATGATAAATACACAATTAGAATTCATACAAAAATAGCAGATAGAAATTCAGAAGATGAACACTAAAATTAAAGTTAGACAACACAGTGAAAGCACAAAAGAGTAGACAACAACTGTCTGAAATATATGTTTCCCAACTAGAAGATAATTCCCTTGGCACCAGTCTGTATGAATAAAAATCAGAACAATAATGAAAGAGAAATTAAGAGAACCTAAGAGTTATATAGGAGCTCTGGTAGCATAGTGCCTAAGGTACTCAATTGCTAATCAGAAGGCAGGCGGTTCAAACACACCAGCCACTCCTCAGAAGGAAGATGGGGCAATCTATATCCATAGTGATAATGCCTCAGAAACCCAAGGAGGGGTCATTATGAGTCAAGTCCGACTCGAGGGCACATAACAACAACAATAACAAGAGTTATATGGGATGACATGAAAATAAATAACATATGCCTAATTGGAATTCCAGAACAAGAGGAGGCAAAAAAAAAAAAAAAAAATCACTGAAAATATTGTGGAAGATTTGGTAACACAAAACTTCCCCCATATCATGAAGGAAGAAAAGATGTCTGTCCAAGAAGATAAACAAACCCCATACATGATATATCCCAAGAGAAATTCACCAAGACAAATCATAATCAAACTCTCCTTTCCAAAACCAAAGACAAAGAAAGAATCTTGAGTGCAGCTCAGGAAAAAAAAAGAAATGTCACTTACAATGGACAAGCAATGAGACTAAGTTTACTCAGCAGAAACCATACAGGCAAGAAAGCAGTGGGATGACATACATATATAACACTGATGGGAATTTTGGTGGTGTAGTGCATAAAGCATTTGACTGCTAACCAGAACTCTAGTCATTCAAACCCATCAACTACTCCTTAGAAGGAAGATTGGACAATCTACTTCTGTAGAGATATTGCCTCAGAAATGCAAGGAGGAATCACTATGAGTTGGAAACAACTTGATGACAGTGAATGAGTGTGAGAGAAGGAAAAGAACTTCCAACCATATATTCTATATCCAGCCAAATTGTCCACCAAATATGGGGGTAAAATCAAAATATTTTCAGACAAACAGAAATTAAAGGAATTTGTGAAAACCAGATCTAACCTACAAGAAATGCTAAAGGGAGTCCTTCCAGTAGAGAACCCACAACAGAGAACAAAAAATTAAAATCAGGACACTTGACATCAACACTTTAAAACGAAACCAGAAAAAGATGCTCAAAATAAACTCATAAAATATCTTACACAACAAAACAAAGGAGTCAATCTGCAGACAACACCAGGAACAAAACAAATAGAGGGAATAAAAGTTCTAATTCCAAAACCCCAAATGAAGAGGAAGACAGGACAATGTCTTTATAGAACAAATTGTTCCAAAATGAAGTAGACAAGAATTCACCTCAGGGTAACCATAAAGAAAATTAACAATTCCCTAAGCAAACCCAGAAAGTTGAAAAATATATGGGCTTAGTAAATACAAAACAATAATAAAGAAGAAATGAGAAGAAACACTTGATACTTGATAATAAAATGAGCTCAGCACTGAAAAATATTTGGACCACAGAAAATACCAACAACATAACAAAAAGCACAATACAATGACATCAATAAATTCCTACCAACCAATAATTACACTAATTGTGAATGGACTAAATGCATCAGTCAAGAGAAAGACAGTGGTAGATTGGATAAGAAAAAAAGACCTATTGATATGTCTTCTGGTTACCTAGTGCCGCTCTGACAAGAAAATACCGCAAATGAGATGGTCTTAACAAACAGGAGTTTATTCTTACAACTTGGAGGTTTTAAGTACAAGTTCAAAGTGTCAGGCTCTAGGGGCTGAGTGAAAGCCCCTCAACCTTGGGGTTCAGCTCTGCCTCCTACTTCTGACCCACTGGAGCTACAGGCATTTCTTCACTCAGACAGCTGCCTGCTGCTGAGGCTGAGAAGCCCCAAGGTTGACAAATAAAAAGGCACAGTCACAATGTTACCAATCCACATGACAGGCCATTAACTTAAGTCCACTGTAAGTCACAAGGTCGGCAGAGTATATAGCAGGATGCTGAGCTACATTCAGGGTCCAAGCATGCCAAAGGCTAGAGACCATGCTCAAATCTTCTCCTTATATACAGGATGCAAACCACATAACCAAAGGCAGCTACTCAGCTGCTCATAGTAGATTCCAGCATGGAGTTGATTACCAGTCTCATCATGGGGAATACTACACCCAGCTGCCCAGCCACTCAACAAGGACAAGCCAAGTTGACACACAAACATAACCATCACAATATGCTGCCTACAAGACACCCAGCTTAAACATAAATATAAAAACAAATTAAAAATTAAGAGGCGGAAAAAACTATATCATGCTAACGTCAACCCAGAAAAAAAAGCAGGAGTGGCAATACCAATTTCTGATAAAATAAACGTCAAGGCGTAAAACAGCATACGGGACAAAGAAGGACACTATATGATGCTAAAAGGGTCAATTGACCAAGAAGACATTACCATAATAAATATCTATGCACCAAAGAAATGCTCCAAAACACGTGAAGCAAATATTAACTGAATTGAATGGAAAAATAAACAACTCTACAATAGTAGTAACAGACCTTAACACACCACTTTAAAAGAGGGACAGAATAACTTAAAAAAAAAAAAAAGAGAGAGAGAGAGAGAAAACTCAACAAAGATACAGAAGAACTCAACAACACAATCAAACACTCAGTCTCATAGACATATACAGAACACTCCAGAAAACAAAAGCACAATACACATTCTTCTCCAGAGAACATGCATCAATCTCTAGAATATTCTCCAAAATAGATCATATGTTAAGACATAAAACAAGCCTCAATAAATTAAAAAAGATTGAAATAGTACAAAGTCTTCTCGGACCACAATGCTATAAAATTAGAAATCAGTAATGGGAAGATCAAGAAAAAATATCAAATATGTGGAAGTTGAATAATACTCTGCTCAAAAACTACTCGGTAACAGAAGAAAAAAAAAAAAAAAAGTCCTAGAAAACAAAAATGAGAATTATGATACATCTTAACAAAACCTATGGAATACAGCAAAAGCCATATACAGAGGTCAATTTATAGCAATAAATGCACACATCAAAAAAGGAAAAAAGCAAAATCAACACTCTAATTCAACTCCAACAATTGGAAAAAGAGCAACAAAAGAAACACAGTATACGGAAGAAAATAATAAAAATCAGAGCAGAAATAAACAGAACAGAAAGGAACAACAAAAAAAAAAAAAAAAAGAGAGAAAAAATCAACAAAACAAGATGCTGGTTTTTTGAAAAGAGTAACAAAATTTGACAAACCACTGGCAAACCTAACAAAGGAAAAGAAAGAGAAGATTCAAATAACACAAATAATAAATGAGAAGAGTGACATCACAACAAAATCCTCTAAAATAAAAAAGATAACAGAATTTTAAGAAGAACTGTACTCCAACAAATCTGAGAAGCTGGAAGAGATGGCCAAGTTTCTAGAAACACAAGACCTACCTAAACTATCCCAGTCAGAGACAGAATACTTGAACAGACCCATAACAAAAGAAAAAAATGAGCAGGTCATAAAAAAACTCCCCATGCAGGGGGAAGGTCTGTCCCAAATGGCTTCACTGGAGACTTTTACCAAACATCCATGGAAAAGTTGACTCCTATAATACTCAAACTATTCCAGAACATAGAAAAACATGGAATACTCCCAAATTCATTTTATGAGGCAAGCATAACACTGATAACAAAACCAGGGAAAGACACCACAAAAAGGAAAACTACAGACCAATATCTCTCATGAACATACATGCAAAAGTCTTCAACAAAATCCTAGCCAACAGAATCCATCAACATATTACAAAATAATACATCCTGACCGAGTGGAATTCATACCAGGTATGCAAGGATGGTTCAACATCAGAAAAACTATCCATGTAATTCACCACATAAACAAGAAAAAAGAAAATAACCATATGATCATGTCAATCGATTCAGAAAAGATATTCAATAAAATCCAACACTTGTTACTTACTGTTCATAACTCTCAGCAACATAGGAATAGAAGGGAAATTCCTCAACATAATAAAAGGCATATATGCAAAGCCAGCAGCCAACATTATTGTTAGTGGAGAAAGACTCAAAACACTCCCCTTATGAATGGGAACCAGACAAGGATGCCCTCTATCACCACTTCTATTTAACATTGTATTGAAAGTCCTAGCCAAGG
>NW_006921870.1:393843-395241 GCF_000298275.1 Orycteropus afer afer
AAAAAAAAAAAAAAAAAGTGTGGTATTGGTACAGTGATAGACAGAGAAACCAATGCAACAGAATTGAAAACCTAGAAATACACCCATCAATGGATAGCTGATCTTTGAAAAAGGCCCAAAACCCATTAAATGGGGGAGAGATAGCCTCTTTAACAAGTGATGCTGGCAAAATTGGAAATCCACCTGCAGAAAAATGAAACACTTTTTATCCATATCTGCAAATCCACCTGCAGAAAAATGAAACATATTTGATCCAAATGATCCATATCTCTCCCCATCCTGAAGAAAAAACTCAAGGTGGATCAAAGACTTAAATGTAAAGCCAAAACTACAAAGCAAACCAAAGATAAAATAGGAGCACATCTAGAGGTCCTGATCTATGGCATAAGTAGACTATCAAGCATAACCCAAAATGTACAGGCAGTGGAAGAGAAATTAGATAACTGGGACTTTTTAAAAATTAAATTCTTATGTGCATTGAAAGACTTCTCAAAAAGGGTAAAAAGAGAGCCTATGGATTGGGAGAAATTATTTGCTTATGGTATATCTGACAAATATTTCCAAAATTTATAGAAAACTTCAACACCTCAAAACCAAGAAGACACACACCCAATTCAAAAAATGGGCAAGGGACATGAACAGACACATCACTAACGTTGATATACTGGTGGACAACAAACACATGAGGAAATATGATCATTAGAGAGATGCAAATTGAAACAATGAGGAGATCTCATCTCACCCCAGCATTAATAGTAAAGTTCAACAAGACAGAAAAAAACAAATGCTGGTGAGGTTGTGGAGAGATGGGAACTCACATGCACTGTTGATGGGACTGTAAAATGGCACAACCATTGTGGAACATGGTATGGCATTTCCTTTAAAAAAAAAAAAAAAAACCTGAAAATAGAAATACAATTTGATCCAGCAATTCCATTACTAGGAATATATCCTGAAAAGGTGAGAGACAGGACATGAGAAGATATGCACACCCATGTTCATCACAGCACAATTAACTATAGCAAAGAGATGGAAATGACCTAAATGCCCATCAACAGATGAACAGATAACCAAATTATGGTTCACACATTCACACAATGGAATATTATGCTAAAATAAAGAATAATGAAGAATACATGAATCATCTCACAATGTGGATGAATCTGGAGGACATTATGCTTAGTGAAATACATCAATAGCAGATACAAATATTGTATGAGCTCATTGCTGTAAAAAGTCAAGGAGAGACTTGGGGGAAAGATGGCGGACTAGGCAGAAGGATTGCACAGACCCTCTTCAACAAGGAAAAGGGAAACCAATTAACACAGACACAGAAGATAATCTTGGACCCCTAAGCCTTGAAGGAAAGGATGCAGATTTGGACTAAACCCCAACTAG
>NW_006921870.1:399990-403120 GCF_000298275.1 Orycteropus afer afer
GGGGGGGGTAAGTGGAGGTACAGTATGGAAAGTGGGTGTGACTAGTATGATAACAATGGGAAAAGGAAAGACACCAAAAAATACACATAAGTTATAAACAACAACACCAAGTTACAGATGAATGGACAACTGAGAAGGTCAGATGGGAGTCAGTGAGCAGGAATGTACCCTAGACCAATGATAGACTGAACTGAAAATAATCTTGCATAGATATTTGTGATACAAAATAACCACAATCATTACAGAAGCAACAGAGGATGGAGTAATCCCTCAGAGTCAACCAAACATCTTGGAAGAGAGAAACACCAGGCCTGCCAACTCAGTATCATAGTACTGGGGGACACCAAGCTCAATTGGCACAACATAGTACATAAAAATCTTGTTCCACATCCTACATTGGTGAGTGGAGACTGGGGTCTTAAAATGTTTTGAGTGGCCATCTAAGATGCAGCAAATGGTCTATTCTTGTCTGAAGCAAAGAAGAGTGAGGAAATCAAGGGCATTTGGAAACAATTATTCCAAGGATATGATGGACCTTGAGACCAGAAGAACTAGATGGTGCCCAGTGACCAATGCCAACTACCTGGGAAGGGATCAAAACAGGAGATCCTGCATAGAGAGGGAGGAAAAATGTGGAACAACATTCAAAAACACAGAAATGACTTTCTGGTCAGATGGAGTCTGGTAAGACCTCCAAGACTATGGCCCTGGGATATGCTTAGATCCTGGGATGGGACTCACTCTCAAGAATTGACTCTCAGCCAAACAGTAGAAAGACTTATATGCAGAATACCAAACTCAGGGTGAGGCATCCATCCACTCTATGGAGATACACTCGGAGCAATTGGCCATGGGTCACCAGAGGGGCAACATTCATATACAGGGAAAGCTGGACAGACAGGAGTATATAGTAAAGAAGGTTGTGGGGGTCAGAGGGAAGGCAGGGGAAGAGAGTGGATTATGGTTGGGATGGTAATTGGGGAGTGAAATCAAATGTACACAAACTGTTGAATGCAAAACAAATTTTGCTCTAAATTTGTACCCAAAGCACAATAATAAATAAATAAATAAAATAATCATGAAACTTAAATAAATAATGTATTGCAAGGGAAAAGGAGTAGAATCAAATCAATGGAAGACAGAATTAATGAGATTAAAGAAAAAATACCTCAATATTATTTTGCTAAGGTATCAATCAGAACAAAAGTCAAAACAAAGTGAAGAAATCCTAAGATTCATGTGGGATACTACCAAGAGGAATTACTTACATGTAATCAGAATTACAGAACAGACAAATAAAACTACAGAGAAAATTGTCAAAGCTTTGTTGGAGAATTCCCAAGAACTATGTTGAAAGATAGGAAGGTATCCATTCATGAAGTTTGATGAACGCAAACAAGATAGGCTTAAAAAGAAAATCGCTAAGACATATACAAATCAAACTCACCAAAACCAAAGACAAAGAAATAATCCTGAAAGCAGCATGAGAAAAATGAAAAGTTTCCTACAAAGAACAACCGATAAGACCAAGCCTGATTGCTTGACAGAAACTATGTAAGCAAGAAGGCAATGGGATGATATATATAAACACCTGAAAGAAAACGATTGTCAACCAAGAATTATATGCCCAGCAAAATGGTCCCTCAGATGTAGTGGTGAAATAAGGACAGTTCCAGATCAATGAAGTTAAGGGTATTTGTTAAAACCAGACCAACATTACAATGGAGGCTAAAGGGAGTGTTTTAGACAGAGAACCAACAACAGTAAACAACCAATGATTAATGCACATAATGACATAACCCAGAAACCAACACAGTTAAAGAAATATACAAAGTAAAGGTGGTTTACAAGATTGTAAACAGGGAACCAGAGCCATCAATTGGTACATGAGGACAACTACAAAGCAATACAAAGGCAATAAATAGTGTAAGTATAGAATTTCCAAATGGTGAGGAACTAAAGACAATTGCAAGATAGAACAGACTTCCCAAGTTCTAATATTGGGAAGAAAATTATAAATCACAGGGTAACCCCAAAGAAAAATTATCAACCTTCATTTAAAATTAAAAAGAGGAGAGGGAAAAATATTTAGCAAATACTAAAACAACATGAATGAAGGAAATTATAACAAAATTCATAAAGAAAATATGCTCAGCATAGAAAATTATATGGAATAATGATCAGCAGCACCAAGAAAAAAACATATTACAAAATGACAACATTAAATTCATACTTGTCTATAATTACATTGAATGTAAATGGATTATCTGCATCATTCATGAGATGGAGAGTTGCATAATGGATAAGAAAAAAAAATGATCCATCTATATGCTATCTACAAGAGACCTGTCCTAGACACAAAGACAAAAATTGACTAAAAATCAAAGGTTGGAAAAAGATATATCAATAAAACTGCAAAGAAAAGAGAGAAATGGCCATTTAAATTCCTTACATAATAGACTTTAAGACAAAACTCCATAAGAGACAAAGAAGGGTATTATATAATGATTAAAGGATCAATTGAACAAGAGGCCATGACCATAATAAATATTTATACACCCAGTGAGAGAGGCACAAAAGACATAAATCAGACTCTAACAGTCTTAAAAAGATAGTGCCTAAGGCATTTGACTGCTAACTAGAAGGCTGGCGGTTCAAACCCACTAGCCACTCCTTGGGAGGAAGATAGGGCAATCTACTTCCATAGTGATACTGCCTCAGAAACCCAAGGAGGGGTCACTATGAGTCAGGTCTGACTCGACGGTACATAACAACAACAACAACAAGCTTACATTTGGTATCATTTCCCTTCTGCCTGAAGATCCTTAAGATCTCCTTTGGTGTACTGGCGACAGATTCCTTAAGTTTTGGACCATTTAATGACATGTCTTTTACTTTAATTTTTGAAGGCTATTTTCACTAGACATAGATTTTAGGTTGTCCGTTGCTTTCTTCAGCATTTTGAAGATCTCAAAACCAAACCAAACTCACTGTCATCAAGTTGGATCCAACTCATAGCAATCCCTCCTTGGGCTTCTGAGGTGGTATCACTATGGAAGTAGATTGCCCAATCTTCCTTCTAAGGAGTGGCTGGTGGGTTTGAACTACCAGCCTTCTGGTTAGCAGTCCA
>NW_006921870.1:403220-410403 GCF_000298275.1 Orycteropus afer afer
GTTAGTTCTTTTAGCAGTCCATGGTACTTTCAGCATTCTTCGCCAGCACCACAACTCAAAAGCATCAACTCTTCTTCGGTCTTCCCTATTCATTATAGAACATAAACTATCATTTATAGGAAATAAACTAAATAAAGACACAGAACTAAACAATGCAATCACCCATCTTTACTTTATAGACACCTACAGAGCACTCCACACAACAACAGTACAATATACATTCTTTTCCAGGGCACAAGAAACATTCTCCAGGAGAGACTATGTTAGGCCACAAAGCAAGCCTTCAATAAATTTCAAAACCATGAAATACTGCAAAGTATCTTCTCAAATCAAAATGTTACAAAATTAGAAATCAACACTAGGAAGAACAATGGAAATAGAGTAAACACATGGAAGTTCAATAACACCCTCCTTAAAAACTACCGGGTAATAGAAGAAAGGAAAAATGAAATTAAAAAATGCCTTGAATCAAATGAGAATTAAAACACAACATACTAAAATTTTGGGGACACAGCGAAAGAGGTGACTGGAGGGCAATTTATAGCAAAATATGTACAGATCAAAAGGAGACAAAGCCAAAATCACCACCTTAACCCAAAATCTTTATCAGTTAGAAAAGGAGTGACAACAACAGAAAGCCTACAGTCACCAGAAGAAAAGAAATAATAAAGATTCAACCAGAAATAAATGAAATAGAAAATACCAACAGACTAGAAGTTGGTTCTTTGAAAAGATTAATAAAATCAACAAACCACTGGCAAACTTAACAGGAAAAGAAGGAGAAGTTGCAAATAACTTGAATAAGAAAAGAAATGGATGACATTGCAAAAGAACCAACAGAAATAAGAATAATAATATCAGAATACTATGAAGAACTATGGGAGCTCTGGTAGCATAGTGCCTAAGGCACTTAACTGCTAACCAGAAGGCTGGCAGTTCAAATCCACCAGACACTCCTTGGAAGGAAGCTTGGCCAATATACTTCTGTAGTGATACCACCTCAGAAACCCAAGGAGGGGTCGCTATGTGTTGGGGCCGACTCAATGGCACATAACAACAACAACAATGAAGAACTTCACTCCAACAAATTTGAAAATTTAGAAGAAATGGACAAATTCCTAAAAACACACTACTTATCCAAATTAACACAGGCTGAGTTAGAAAATTTGAACAGGTGGCAGAGATAGTGGAGATCTCTGCTCGTGGTTCTCCAGAGACTTCTGGTAAGGTGACAGAATAGGCAGACAAACTACACATGCACAGACCCTCTTCCCCAAAGAAAAGAGAACACAACTCACTCAGATATAGATGATAACCCTGGAGCCCTGAGCTTTGAAAGGAAGGATACAGAAATGTATTAAAACAACTAGGAGAAGAATATGAATGAAAACAATGAATAAGGAGACTAAAGGAGTGGTGGACTGTCAGCTCTCCTCACAGCACAGAAGGCTGACTATTTCCAAGTGATGCTAGGACCTGAGAATTTACTTAAAATTCATCCCTGATGCCAAGGGCTGCATGGACAACTGCACTGGTGGCTGATGCCTAAGAAGGTAAAAATCAAAGGAGGAGACAAATTGAGCTGTGGACTTTTGTCTGTCCAAAGGATGCACCCATTGTGAATGTTAACAAGCAGTGGTCATTTTGGATATTCAGAGTGACAGAGTTCTTGTTCAGATTCCAAGGACCTAAGAATAGTCTCCACTTGCCAGAGACAGCAAGGACATACTGGAGGCTGACAAATGGAAAGGAGACTATGGATGAGTGCATAAGTGTGGCCAACTAGTAAATAGAAAAGCACAATACCCTGCTTACTCAGATACATCCAAAGAAAACAAAAAATCTTGGGGGGATCACTCCAACAAACAATCATCAATTAAATACAAATACAACAGTGTCACAATGTCTAGGAGACAACAGACCATCACAGTCCATACAAAGAAGCAAGATAAAAACTCTCAAAAGTGGTGTCTGTCCTGTAGTACACACGCTAGTTCCCTCTAGCATCTTAGTACCTGAAAACTAGGTGCAGCAGTTTGAAATGGGGATTCTGGTGCTCTGAACAGTTCATTAAGTCAGAGTACACCAAACTCAGGGGAGTAGAATTAGAATTACCCGGGGGGGGGGAATAATAATAAAGACAGGTGAACCTGCCCTGCAGAACACTGACTGACAGTCAAGAAAGGGCATCGGAGACCTCCCTGAGGCATTGGAGAGAATGCAACACACCCGAGAAACTGTGGGCACTCCATAGATATACCTTCAGCTCCTGCTTTTATTGGTAAATTTGGGACCACTGGGAGGGAACTGAGATGCCTCTGGTGCTGGGTACTGCTGAAGCATGGGAGCAAGAGGAGAATAAAGCCACAAGTGGGCAGGCCCTGGGACAAATTCCCATCACACATTGGAACAGTTATCCTACTTCAGCTTTTTGGCAGGGAGGGTCCTGGAAAGCAGGGTTTTTGCTGCTGTCTGAACCTGGCATAAAGTGACAACCCCTTAACAATTGGAGTCTTTGCTGAACTTGAGCTGCAGGCCTGCAAGTAACAGTATAAAGTCACCATTAGAAGTCTGCTCAATGCCATAGAAACTGCTCCTGGCATCTTGGAGCTTTTCTTTTCTCTCTCTTTTCTTCTGCCTTCCTCCACCTTTACCCTGCCTCATCCAGTAGAAAAACCAAATTTAGTCACCGTAACACCTGTCAGCTCAAATTCTAAATGCCATTTACAACAGAGACCTGCATCCACATTCCACACAGTGATTCAATAATCACAAGAAAGGTGCAGAGTAACCCAGCACAACTGAATTAATAGCCAATATATATATATATACATACATACATACATACATACACTGGCTCCACCTTTTCAAAATATTAAATCATACAATCAAGACAAAACAAATCAATACATAACTAACCGTTAAAGACGACTTCAAAATGTCTAGGAAACAACAAGCAACCTCAAATTAAAACAAACAAACAAACAAAAAGGATAGGACATTAGAAGTAAAATCCCAAGCAAAAGTCTCATTAAACATTGAAGAAGAGGAGGCAATAGAATTATCTGACAAGGAATTTAGAAGTTATGCTTATAGAGCTGTACGAGAGCTTAAGGAAACCCCAAAAGAAGCAAGGAGAATACAGATAGTACCCTGGAAGAACTCAAGAAAACAATTCAAGAACAAAATAACAAGATTAATGCACAATAAGAACTCATACAAAAACAACAGTTAGAAATCCAGATGATGAATACCAAAATTACAAATTACACAATACAGTGGAAGGAAAAAAGAATAGGATAGAATTGGCCAAAGAACACATTTCCCAACTAGAAGACAAATCTCTGGACATGAGCTTGTATGAAGAAAACTCAGAACAAAGGTTTAAGAGAAATGAAGAAAACCTAAGAGTTATATGCAAAGACATGAGAAGAAACAATGTACACCTCACTGGAATTCCAGAACAAGAAGAGGAAAAAAAAAAAAAAAACAGAAAATTATGGAAGACCTACTAATAGAAAACATCCCCCATATCATGAAGGAAGAAAAGATATTTGTCTAAGAAGCTCATAGAACCCCACACAAGATAGATCCCAAGAGAAAAACACTCAGACATATCATAATCAAACTATCCAAAACCAAAGACAAAGAAAGAATTTTGCGAGCTGCCTGGGACAAAAGAAATATTCCTTATAACAATCAGTTAGGCTGAGCCCCAATCACTCAGCAGAAACCATGCGGGCAAGAAGGCAATGGGATGGCACATATAAAACACTGAAGGAAAAGAACTTCCAACCAAGAATCCTATATCCAACCAAATTGTCCATCAAACATGAGGTCAAAATCAAGGCATTCTCAAGCAAACAGAAATTAAGGGATTTTGGGGAAACCTGACAAACCCAACAAGAAATGCTTAAGGAAGTCCTTCCAAAGGAGCTCCTACAAAAGAGAACAACAAAATCAGGATATAAGACATCAACACTAAAACCAAATCATAAATAGACACTCAAACTAAGATCATAAAACATTGTAGGCAGCCAATCTGCACATGACAACAGCAACTAACCAAATAGAGGGAATAAATGTTCTAGGTACAAACTTCCAAATGGAGAGGTAAATAGGACAATGTCCTCATAGAACAGATTTTTCTAAAACCATAGAGACAAGAATTCACTCCAAAGTAACCATAGAGAAAATTAAGCAAATTCAGAAAGAAGGAAAACTTATGGGTTTAATAAGCACAAAACCAACAATAAAGAAGAAAAGAGAAGAAGCATTTGACAGCAAAATGAACTCAGCACAGAAAAGCATATGGACCAAGGAAACTCCAACAATATGAAAAAAAAAAAAAAAAGAATGACAGCAATCAAATCATACCTATCACTGATTACATTCAATGTGAATGCACTAAATGCACCAATCAAGAGAAAGAGAGTGGCAGACTGGATAAGAAAAGAAAACCCATCTATATGCTGCCTACAAGAGACCCACATTAGACACAAAGACAAAAGCAAATTAAGAGCTAAGGGGTGAAAAAAAATATACCAATCTGATGGTAACCAAAAAAAGAGAGGAGTGGCAATACTAATTTCTGATAAAATAGATTTTAAGGTGAAAAAAAAAAAAACAACATGAGACAAAGAAGGCCACTATATGAAGCTGAAATTTCCAATTGACAATGAAGACATTATGATGATAAATATTTATGTACCCAGTGAAAGTGCTCCAAAATACATGAAGCAAGCATTAGTTGAATTCAAAAGGACAATAGACAACTCTACAATTGTAGTAGGGGACTTTAACACACCAATTTCAATGAAGGACAGATCAACTAGATAAAAGTCAACAAAGATACAGAAGAACTCAATAACACAATCAACCAACTTGAACCATAGACCTAAAAAGAGCACTCCACCCAACAAAATCACAATACACGTTCTTCTCTAGTGCACATGGATAATTCTCTGGAATAAACCATATGTTAGGACACAAAACAAGCCTCAATAAATTAAAAAGCACTGAAATATTACAAAGCATCTTCTCAGACAATAACGCTATAAAGTTAGAAATCAATAGTAAGAAGATGAAGGAAAAAATACTAAAGATGTAGAAACTGAATAATAAACTAGTCTAAAACTACTGGGTAACAGAAGAAATAAAATGTGAAATTTAAAAATTGCTAGAAACAAACAAGAATGAATATACATCATACAAAAACCTATGGGACACAGCAAAAGCAATACTTAAGAGGTAAGTTTATAGTCATAAATGCATACATCAAAAAAGAGGAAAGAAACAAGCTCAACACTCTAATTCAACAACTTCAATAACTAGAAAAAGAACAAAAGAATCCTACAGTATCTAGAAGTAAGGAAATGATAAATATCAGAGCAGAAATAAATGAAACAGAAAACAAAACAAAAAAAAGAGAAAATTAACAAAACAAAGTTTGTTCTTCAAAAAGATTAATAAAATGGGCAAATCATAGGATAATCTAACAAAAGAAAAGAAAGAAGATGCAAATGACAAATGTCCCCTAGCTGCCCTTCAGGTCTGGAAATGAACCCACACCTGTAGATTCCACCCAAATAAATACAAGCATATGAATTGAACATTTACCTCAAGTAGATACACTCTTTGGGGAGAACAATCATGGGAGAAAGAAGGGCTGCTTATGCACAGGGAGACAGCTCAGGGGGCAGGAGTGTATGGAGGGATGGACACTGGGAAGAGGTTTATCTGTAATTAAGATAATAAGAGGTTTATTGGGAAATAAATAAGGTGTCATCACAACAGAACCAACTGATATAATAATAATAAAAAAAGATACTGACAGAATATTATGAAAAACTGTACTCCAACTGATTTGAGAACCTAGAAAAGATGAACAAGTTTCAGAATCACAAGACCTGCCTAAACTATCCCACTCAGAGATAGAATACTTGATCAGACCTAAAACAAAAGAAGAAATTGAACAGGTTAAAAAAAAAAAAAAAAAAACTTGCCACAAAGAAAAACCCTGGCAAGATAAATGAACTAACCAGATTTCAAAGAGCAGCTCAAGCAGACAAAGCCAATTAACGATAACGAATTGTGCAAAGACCTGGGTTAGAAAACCAAAAGGGAAGAACACACTTGGCATTTCTCAAGCTAAAAGAACTGAGGGGGGGGGTGGAAATAAGTCTCACTCTGCAATATTAAGGGAGAGTGAATTTTATTCCAGGCCCAGAATCTACCATTGGGGGTCCAACCAGACTCCATCAGACCAGTAATTCTGGTTATTATTGAGTTTTTGAATTTTCTTCCACATTTTCCAGGATCTCTAGATTTGATCCTTTACTAAGTGGTTGGCATTGGTAGCTGGACACCATCTAGTTCTTCTGGTCTCAAGGTCCATCGTTCCTTAGAGCTGATTGCTTCCAAATGAGCTTTTTTTTTTTTCCACTCTTCCTCACTTCTGACAATAGGAGACCATTAGCTGCATCTTAGATGGCTACTTGGAAGCTTTTAAGACTCCAGTTGCTACTTACCAATGTAGGATGAGGAACAAGACTTTTATGTATTTTATTGTGCCAATTGAGTCTGGTGTCCCACAGTACTATTTTCCTGAGTCAGTAGATCCGTTGGATCTCTCTCCCACAGTGCCTGGCTGTCTGTGAGGGATACTCTATGCCTGTCTTCTGTTCTTTCTGTAAGGATTGCAGGTATTTTGTATCACTGGTATCTGTGCAAGATTAACCTCTGCTGAATCTATCCTTTGTCTAGAATATACTCCTGTTCACTGACCCCAATCTGATCTTCTCAGATGTTTTTGTGTTTATCTGTAACCTTGTGTTTGGTGTTAATGGTAATGCATTATTATGGATATACTGGTATTAGCCTCTGTCATTTATATCTTATGTGTACAATTTGGTGTCCTCCCTTTTCCTAATGTTATCATGGTTGTTACAGACTCTTTCTATACCATCACTCCCCTTACCCACATAAGCGTGTGGCCCCCAACTATCCCAAAATTAACCCTTACCTTTTGCTCCCCACCCTGGTAACCTACAAAGTGAGTTCCCTTTCTGAAGCAAACCATTCTTTGTCTTTTTTTTTTTTTTGTGATTTGGGTGAAGGTTTACAGAGCAAATTTACTTTCCATACAGCAGTTCACATATACTTTGTCTCATGAAATTGACCA
>NW_006921870.1:412851-413356 GCF_000298275.1 Orycteropus afer afer
TTTGTGATTGACTTATTTCACTCAGCATAAGGTCCTCCAAATTCATCCATGGTGTGCGGTGTTTTGCAGATTCTACATTATTCTTTAGCGTTGCATAGTATTCCATTGTGTTCATGTACCATAATTTGGTTATCCATTCCACAGTTGATGGACACCTAGGTTGTTTCCATCTTTTGGCTATTGTAAATAGTGCTGTGATGAACATGGGTGTGTATATGTCTGTTCTTGTCATGTCTGGCTCTCACTTATTTAGGGTATATACCCAGTAATGGAATGGCTGGGTCAAATGGTATATCTAATTCCAACTTCTGAAGGAATCACCATATTGCTTTCCCCAATGGTTATACCATTTTACAGTCCCACCAGCAGTGTATGAGAGTCTCAAACTCTCCACAACCTCACCAGCATTTGTTAGTTTCTGTTTTGTTGAAATTTGGTACTAGTGCTGGACCAAGATGGTACCTCATTGTTGTTTTGATTTGCATCTCTCTAATAGCTAATGATC
>NW_006921870.1:415592-416070 GCF_000298275.1 Orycteropus afer afer
TACATAAGCAGCCCTTCTTTCTCCCATGATTGTTCTCCCCAAAGAGTGTATCTACTTGAGGTAAATGTTCAATTCATATGCTTGTATTTATTTGGTGGAATCTACAGGTGTGGGTTCATTTCCAGACCTGAAGGGCAGCTAGGGGACATAGTCTCAGCAGTTCCACCAGGCCCTATCAGACCAGCAAACTTGGCCCACACATTTTTTTTTTCACCAAATGATTTTGAGTTTTATTCCACAATGTTCTCCTTCTCTATCAAGGGTCTCCTACATAGATCTCCTTCCAATTGGATGACAGTGGTAGCTAGGCACCATCTAGTTCTTCTGGGCTCATAGTTGTATAGGCTGCAGATCAGATGTTGTACTAGTCACTAGGACTACTTGTTTCCATGACTTCTTTTTTTCTTCATTCTTCTTTACTCTGGACGAGGAGTTGTTGTATCTAGATGGCAGCTTGCTAGCTTTTAAGATCCCAGTC
>NW_006921870.1:418635-420256 GCF_000298275.1 Orycteropus afer afer
AATTTAATTTTTAGAAGGTCCCAATCATCTGGTTTCTCTTCTGCTGTTTGTGCATTTTGAGTTATGCTTGATAGTCTATTTATGTCATATATTAGGGCCCCTCAAATTTGCCCCTAAATTTTCCTTGAGGAACTGCATAGTTTTAAGTTTCACATTTAAGTCTTTGATCCCTATGGAGTTTGTTTTTGTGTATGGTGTGAGGTACAGATCTTGTTTCATTTTTCTGCAAATGGATCTCCAGTTTTGGCAGGACCGTTTATTAAACAAACATTCTCTTCCTCATTTAATGGATTTTGGGGGTTTGTCAAAGATTAGCTGACCATAGGTCGATGGATCTATTTCTGGGTTCTCAATTCTATTCCATTGGTCTTTGTATCTGTCATTAAACCAATACCAGGAACTTTTGACTACTGTGGCTTTATAGTAGGTATTAAGATCCGGCAGTGTGAGATCTCCTACTTTGTTTTTGTTCTTCAATAGTGCTTTGCTTGTCTGAGTTCTCTTTCCTTTTCATATAAAGTTAATGATTGGTATTTCCATATCCCTAAAGAATGTTGATGGGATCTAGAATGGGATTGCATTGAATGTATAGATTTCTTTGCGTAGAACTTACATTTTCACAATGTTCAATCTTCCTATCCATGAGCATGGGATGTTCTTCCATTTATATAGATCTCTTATGGTTTATTGAAGTAGTTTTTTTTTTTTGTTTTGTTTTTTTTAATATATAGTTTTCTTTGTAGTGGTCTTTTGTGTCCCTGGTAAGATTTATTTCCTAGTACTTTATTGTTTTGGTAGCTATTGAAAACGGTATTGAGTTCCTTATTTCTTTTTCAGCAATATCTTTGCTGGTGTAAAGGAATCCAACTGATTTTTGGATGTTGATGTTATATACTGCCATGGTGCTATATCTCTCAATTAGTTCCAGTAGATTTTTGACTGATTCTCTTGGGTTTTCTAGGTATAGGATCATATCATCAGCAAATAGGGATAGTTTGATTTGTTCCTTACCAATTTGGATGCCTTTGATTTCCCTTTCTTGCCTTATGGCCTTGGCTAGGATTTCCAGTACAATGTTGAATAGAAGTGATGATAGTGATCATCCTTGTCTGGTTCCTGTTCTCAAGAGGAATGGTTTCAGTCTCTCTCCATTGAGAATAATGTTGGCTGTTGGTTTAGCATATATGCCCTTTCTTATGTTGAGGAATGTCCCTTCTATTCCTATTTTGCTGAGGGTTTTGACCAGGAGTGGGTGTTGGATATTATCAAATGCCTTTTCTGCATCAATTGATATGATCATGTGGTCCTTCTCCTTTGTTTTCCTTTTATGTGGTGGATGATGTTATTGTTTTTCTAATGTGAAACCATCCTTGCATACCTGATATGAACCCCACTTGGTCATAATGAATGATTTTCTTGATATGTTGTTGGAGTCTGTTGGCTAGGATTTTATTGAAGTTTTTGCATCTATATTCATGAGGGATATTCATCTGTAGTTTTCCTTTAGAGTGATGTCTTTGCCTGGTTTTGGTATCAAGGTTATGCTTGCTTCATAAAATGAGTTAGGGAGGATTCCATCCTTTTCTTTGTTTTTGAATAGTTTGAGTAGGATATGTATCAG
>NW_006921870.1:423757-425199 GCF_000298275.1 Orycteropus afer afer
TGAATTTGTTGCTGTCATTTTGTTATGTGTTTTTTCATGGTGTCCCTGGTTTCTTTGTTCCATATTATTTTCTGTGCTGAGCTCATTATGTTTATGAGTCATATTATCATTTCCTTTGTTGCTGTTGCTTTAGTATATGCTAAATATTTTTGTTTGTCCTCTTTTTTATTGTGATGTGAAGGTTGATTATTTTTCTTTGAGGTTATCCTATGATTTATAATTTTCTCCGTGAGTTTAGAACAGTCCATTGTATCTTGTAACTCTCTTAACTTCCTCACCATTTAGAATTTCTGTAACTACACAGTCTTTTCCCTCTTTTTGTTTGTAGTTGTCCTCACTTGCCAACTGATGTCTCTGGTTCCCTGTTTACAATCTTGTAAGCTCATTTTACTTTGGATATGTCCATAGCTGTGGTTTCTGGGTTATGCCATCTTGCATATTAATGGTTGGTTGTTATTTGCTATTTTTGGTTCTCTGTTCAGAGGACTCCCTTTAGCATCTCTTGTAAGGTTGGTCTACTTTTAACAAATTCTCTTAGTTTCTACTTATCTGGAAATATCCTAATATCACCATCATATTTGAGGGCAACTTGCCAGGTATATAATTCTTGGTTGAAAAAAATTTTCTCTTTCAGGGTTTTATATATACCATTCCATTGCCTTCTCAATTGAATGGTTTCTGCTGAGAAATCAGAGCTTATTCTTACGGGCTGTCCTTTGTAGGTAACTTTTTTGTTTTTCCCATGCTGCTTTTGGGATTCTGTCTTTGGTTTTGATGAGTTTGATGATGATATGTCTTGGTGATTTTCTTTTGGGATCTATCCTATTTGGGGTTCGTTGGACTTCCTGAGTGGATATATTCTCATCTTTCATCATACAAGGGAAGTTCTTCTCCAGAAAATCTTGGACAATTTTCTCAGTCGTTTTGTTTTTCTCTTCCTGTTCTGGAATTCCAGTGACATTTTCTTCATTTTTTAAAATTTATTTTCTGATTGATCCCTTTCCAAAGAGGTATTCAGGTAGTTGTCTTCAATCTCCTGTCTTCCATTGCATCAATTCTACTCCTTTGTCCTTCCAATGTGTTATCTATTTCTGACAATTTAGGGTTAATCATCTGCATGTATATCTGTAGATTTAGAGTCATTTCTAATTTTTCATTTATTTTGTCATTTTGTTCTTGTATTTTCTTCCAAACTTTTTCTAGGGTGTTTTTCTGTGTTTTCTTTGGTCTGTTTCTCAATCCTTTGAAGATACTTAAATATAATTCTTTTGAATTCCTTATCAGAGAGTTCTAATGCTGCTTCTTCCTCAGAGATGTGTTCTGGGTCTGTGTCCTGATGCCTTGTTTCTACCACTTTATCCTGCTTCTTTGTGTGGACTGTGATGGTCTGTTTTTTCTGAGGCATCGTGGCATTGTTGCATTTACATCTCTGTTAACTGTTT
>NW_006921870.1:425875-443453 GCF_000298275.1 Orycteropus afer afer
GTCTGAGCACACAGACTGTGATGGAGTTCCTCTGAGTCCCAAAGGTAGGTGGGAGTGGTGGATGGCCACAACTCTGTTCACCAAGTGGGTGTGGGGTATAAGAGTAACAAGAGGAATGTCATACCTTGTCAGTCTTGCAGGTCCTCAGTGACCTTGGGGTTGCTAGAGAGCGGAACATGTTCTTAAGCCCCAGGAATCTGCGAGAGCACTGTCTCTTTAAATATCCAAAATTATCAAGCCACTTTTAAACCTTCAAAATGGCCATGCCCTCTGGACCAGCAAAAGTCTGCAGCTCAGCCAGGCTTTCTCTTCACCTTCTCCGTTTATTTGCCAGCCACCAGAGCAGTCCTATGTGCAGTCTCTGGCTAGCAGAACTGATGTTTAGGTTAATTTTTAGGTCCTACCACCACTCGGGAATCTCCAAGCTGTCTGTGCCGTCAGGATCGATCAGGATGGCTGCCAAACTGCAGTTCCATATGTCTCCTTTTTTGGTATTTTCACGCAAATTCTTCTGCTAGTTGGGTTTAGTCCACTTCTGTATCTTTTGCTTCAAGGCTCAGGGGTCCAAGATTATCTTCTGTGTCTGTGTTAATTGGTTTCCCTTTTCTTTGTTGAAAAGTGTCTGTGCAGTATTTCTGCCTAGTCCGTCATCTTGCTGAAGCTCCCTTCTTTGTCTTTTTACAGTAATGGGCTCATACAATATTTGTGCTCTGTGATTTACTTATTTCACTCAGCATAATGTCCTCCAGGTTCATCCATGTTGTGAAATGATTCACGTATCCTTCATTGTTCTTTAATGTTGCTTAGTATTCTATTGTGTGAATGTACCATGACTTGGTTATCCATTTATCTGTTGACATCTATAGACAGCTGATTTTGACAAAGGTCCAAAACCCATTAAATGAGAAAGATATAGCCTCTTTAACAAATGGTGCTGGCAAAATTGGATATCCACTTGCAGAAAAATGAAATACCTCATCCCATACACAAAAACAAACACAAGTTGGATCAAAGACTTAAATGTAAATCCCAAAACTATGAAGCTCATCAAAGATAAAATAGGGGCATATCTAGGAGCCCTAATTTACAGTGTATATAGACTATCAAACATAACCCAGAATGCACAAGAGGTTGAAGAGAAGCTAGATGCCTGGGACCTTTTAAAAATTAAATTCTTATGCACATCTAAAGACTTCATCAAAAGTGTAAAAATGGAATCTACAGATTGGGAGAGAATATTTGCTTATGACATATCTGAAAAATGACTTATTTCCAAAATTTACAGAAAACTTCAACACTTCAACACCAAAAAGACAAACAACCCAATTCAAAAAGGGGCAAAAGACTTGAAGAGACACATCACTAAAGATGATATGCTCGCTGCCAACAAACACATGAGGAATTGCTTATGATCTTTAGTCATTGTTGTTGTTATGTGCCATCGAGTCAGACCCAATTCATAATGACCCTTCCTTAGGTTTCCAAGGCAGTATCACTACAAAAGTTGATTGCCCAACCTTCCTTCTGAGGAGTGGCTGGTGGGTTTTAACCTCTGGTTAACAGTCAAGTCCCTTAGGCACTATGCTACCAGAGCTGAGATATCATCTCACACCAGCAATAATAGCAAAGTTCAACAGGACAGAAAAAACAAATGCTGGCATGGTTTCAGAGAGAGTGGAACTCTTGTTCACTGTAAAATGTAGTGTAAAATGGTACAACCATTGTGGCAAATGGTATGGGGTTTCCTTAAAAAAACTGAAAATAGAAATACCATTTGACCCAGCAATTCCATTACTAAAAGTATATCCTAAAGTGGTGAGAGGCAGGACACGAACAGATATATGCACACCTATGTTCATCGCAGCACAGTGCACTATAGCAAAGAGATGGAAACAACCTAAATGCCCATCAACAGATGAATGAATAACCAAATTATAGTACATTCACACAATGTAATACTATGCTACATTAAAGAACAATGAAGGATACGTGAATCATCTCACAATGTGGATGGGCCTGGAAAAAATTATGCTGTGTGAAATAAGTCAGTTGCAGAAGAACAAATATTGTATGAGCCCAGTACTGTAAAAGGAAGGGAACTCACTTTGTAGGTTACTGGGGTGGGGAGGAAGGAGAAGGATTAATTTTGGGCTACTTGGGGGCCACATGCTGACAGGGGTAATTGGAGGGTTGGTATAGAAAGAGTCTGTGACCACCATGATAACATTAAGAAAAAGGAGGACCCCGAATTGTACACATGAGCTATAAATGACAGAAGCTAATATCAGTATATCCACAATAATGCATTACCATTAACACCAAACACAAGGCTACAGATAAACACATAAACATCTGAGAAGATCAGATGAGGGTCAGTGAACAGGAGAATACTCTAGACCAAGGATAGATTCAGCAGAGGCTAATCCTGCACAGATATTAGTGTTATAAAATACCTGCAATCCTTACAGAAACAACAGAAGACAGGCATAAAACAATTCCTCACAGACAGCCAGACACTGTGGGAGAGAGATCCAATGTATCTACTGACTCAGGACCATAGTAATGGGGAGCACCAGACTCAATTGGCACAATAAAATACATAAAAATCTTGTTCCACAACCTACGTTGATGAGTAGCGCTGGGGTCTTAAAAGCTTTCAGTTGGCTAAGACGCAGATAATGGTCTCCTGTTGGAAGCAAAGAAGAGTGAAAAAAAAAAAAAAAAAAAAGCATTTGGAAGCAATAAGCCCTAGGACATGATGGACTTTGAGACCAAAAAAGTAGATGGTGCCCAGCTGCCAATGCCAGACACTCAGGAAAGGATCAAAACTGGAGATCCTGGATAAAGTGGAAGGAAAAATGTGGAACAAAATCCAAAAACATAATAATTACCAGAATTACTGGTCAGATTGAGTCTGTTGGGGCCCCCAATACTATGGCCATGAGATAAACATTGGGACTGGAATAAAACTCACTCTCAGGGGGTGGCTCTCAGCCCAATAATAAACAAGATGTACACACAGATCACTCAACCCAAGGTGATGCACCCTCATACTCTGTGGAGATGCACCCCTTAGAGCACTCAGCCATGGGGCACCAGAGGGGCAACATTTGCACGGAAGAAATGCAAGTCACACAGGAGTGTATAACTATGACGGACACAGGGGGAGTTACCGGGCAGGGAAGGAAGGAGACTGGATTAGGGTTGGGGATGGTAATTGGGGAGTGAAACCAAAAGTACATGGAATGTTTAATGTAAAACAAACTCTGTAAACTTGTACCTAAAGCACAATAAAATAAATACATAAATAAAATTAAAAAACAAAAATAAAGATCAAACTTCCTGTAAACATTCAAAATTGCTGTGCCCTCTGGACAGCCAAAAGTCCAGAGCTCAGTTTGTCTCCGCTGTTTCCCGTTTTATTCACCAGCCACCAGTGCATTCCTCCATGCAGCCCCTGGCTAGCAGGGCTGATTTTTAAGTTAATTCTTAGGTCCTAACACCACTTGGCAATATCCAAACTGTCAGGATCAGTGACAGTCTGAAGTTTCGTATGTCTCCTTTTTTGGTGTTTTCGTGCAAGTCCTTCTAGTTGGAGTTTAGTCCAGTTCTATATCCTTCCTTTCAAAGCTCAGGTTATTATTTTCTGTATCTGTGTAAATTGGTTTCTCTTTTCTTTGTAGAAGAGGGTCTGTGTAGTTTGTCTGCCTATTCCACCGTCTTCTGCATCTAATTTTCTTTTTTAGTGATGTTTTTGCCTGGATTTGATATCAGGAATGTGCTTGCTTCATTGGAAGTATTCTGTGCTTTGAGTAGAATTGTTTAAGTATTGAATAAAACTATTATTTTTAGTATAGCTTGAGTAGATTTAGTGTCATCTCTTTTCTGAATGCTTGGTAGAATTTAACTGTGAAACCAGCTGGACCAGGACTTCTTTTTGTTGGAAGTTCTGTTATGACCTGCTCAATTTCTTCTTTCGTGATGGATCTTTTTATGTTTTATCCCTCAGAGTATGTTAGTTTGGGTAGATAGTGTGTTTCTAGAAATTTGTCCATTTCTTCTGTTTTCAAATTTCTTTGAATACAGTTCTTCATAGTGTTCTGTTATTGTCCTTAAAGTCTATTTTATCAGAAATTAATTTTGTGATTTCTGGTCTTTTTTGTTGTCATTTGCTTGATGTTTTTCCTTCCTTTGACCTTTAGCTAATTTTTATCTTTGTATCTAAGATGTATTTCTTGTAGACAGAATACTGATGAGTTATGTTTTCTTATCCTTTCTACTACTCTTTGCCCCTTGCATGGTGTATTTAATCCAATTACAATCAGGGAAATTATAAATAGATATGACTTTACTTCTGTCATTTGGCTGTGGGTTTTTTTTTGTGGTATTGATAATTTATTTGTCAAATATATATTTCTGGGCTGAGTTCATTTTGTCTAAAGATTATTTTTATCATTTCTCTCATTGTTATTGTCTTAGTGTTTACTGAGAATATATAATTTTCTTATTGTATTGGGAGAAGCTGTATTAATTTTCTTTGAGATTGCCTTGCAATTTATTATTATTTTCCTAGTTTTAAAGCAGTCTGTTCTATCTTTATTTCCTCTCCATTTTGGAACTTCTGTAACTACATAATTTATTACTCTTTTTGCTTTGTGGTTATCATCTGGCTAGTTCCTTACTTTCAGTCTTTAGGTTTATTTTATTTTTGATACTCCTATATTTGGATTGATAACCAGGTGATGTTGTTATGTGTCTTACTCTCCAATTGTCTGCCATTGTTGGTTTCTTTCCAAAGGACTCCCTTTAGCATTTCATTGGTCTGGTTTTTTAATATCCCCTTAATTTCTGTTTATTTGTAATGTCCTAAATTCACCATCATACTTGAAGTACAATTTTTCTGGATATATAATTCTTGATTGGAAGGCTTTTTTTTTTCATTTTGTTTTTCTTCCAGGGTTACATGTGTCATCCAATGTCTTCTTACCTGCATGGTTTCTGGTAAGAAATCAGAGCTTTAGTCTTTTCATTTCTTCTTTGTAAGAACTTTGCATTTTTCTTGAACTGATTACAGAATTCTTTCTTTCTTTCTTTGGTGTTAGAAAGTTTGATTGTGCTATTGGTGATTTTATTTTGAGGTCTACCCTAATGTTTTGGTGGGTTTTTTTTTTTTTGGGGGGGGGTCAGGAATTCTGATCACATGTAAGTTATTCTTCCTGATTGTGTCCCATATAATTCATGGTCTTTCTTCATTTTTTTTTTTCCTTATTTCTTCTCTAACACTATAGTATTAATAAATTTTTCTTCAATCTCACTATTTCCATCTTCTATTGATTCAATTTTGTTTCTTTTTCCTTCCAATATGTTGTATAAATTTGAAATTTTAGTATTAATCTCCTGAATATCTCTTTGCTGTTAGGGCAATTTCTAATTTTTTATTTATTTTATTTATTTTGTCAATTTTTTTTTTTTTAATTATGTAGTTTTGTCTGTGTTTCCTTTGATTTTTCCTGTGGTTTCCTGAGACTTTCTCTCAGTCCATTGAAAGTACTTACATAATTCTTTTGAATTCCTTATCAAGTAGTTCCATTAGCATTTCTTCCCCCAGATTTTTCTGGCCTTGTGTTTTTGTCACTTTTGTGAACTATCTTACCCTGTTTTTTGGTGTGATTTCAAGATGTTTGTTGTCTCCAAGACATTGTTGTGTTGTATTAATTTGTTGATTGTATGTTGGTTTGCTTCATCTTGATTTTTTGTTCTGTTTTGTTTTAATGTATCTGAGCAAGAGGGTGGACATGTTGCTCTGGTCACCAGTTTGGTAGCACTGGGGCACTCACAACCTGCCTCTGTGTGGTTTTGGTAGCAGGTGGAAGTAAGTGTAGACACAAGCCTCTGATCATAGATCATGCAGAGCAACTGAAGGCAGAGGGGACAGTTGTTGGCCACCATCTTTCATCTACCCAGTAGTGCTGGAGTGGAAGGGGCTGCAGTCATGTTAAGGTTGGTTAAGATCCCTGGTTCCCAACAACTGTGTAGAGAAAGAGAAAATGGGTGGAAAGGAACAACATAGAAAAGAAAATAACAAGGGAGAGGACATGATGGAAGACCTAAAAAGAAATAAAAGAGAAAAAGAAAGAAAAGAAAAGAAAATTGTGGCATAGTACTGGCTTGTTAGCTGCCAAACATGGCCATGGAGGAAATGTGGCACTAGCTCCATGGGAGCATACACTGAAGAAAAAAAAGAGGGTCAGGGTTAGCACTACTGAACAGAAAGGTGGGGAGAGGGAGACTAGCTCAGCCAGATCAGAAAAAGAAGGAAAAAATAGATCATCCTGGGTGACCATGCACCACTACCCATGGAGGGATGAGGGCAGGTATTACTGACTGTGTAAGGAGGTACAGGCACCCACTCAATGGGATCAAATATAAAAGATAGGGTGAAGAAGAAGAAAAGAAAGAAGAGGAAAACAAGGGAGAAAAGAACAAAGAACTATAAAGAAGAAAAAAAAAGCAACAGAATACTGGGAAAAGAGCCAACCACCAAACATAGGAGTGCAGGAAAATAGCACTCACTCCATGGGAGCACACAACTCAGATCACAAGAGCTGTAGTGTTGGGTGCTGCTAATCATGTGGCCAGTGGGATACTGGCTTCCACTCTTCGGTATCTAAAAATAAATAAATAAGAGAGAAAAAGAAATGGAAGAGGAAAGAAAAGGGAAAGAAAAGAAAAAAATAGTGGGAAGATGGAACAACTAAAGAGCTAAAATAAAATAAGAGGCAAAGCACTGACAGTGGGAAGAATTTGACCAGCTGCAAGGTGGGTTGGGGTTGGAAGAGCTGCACCCTGGTAACCAGGAGGTTTTGCAAGGTAAGGAGGTAGGTCATACCTATCTGGTCACTTGGTCACTAATGTTAGTACTGGTACAGTCCTGACCAAAGTGGAGCCAGCTATCTGGTTCCTGCTCCAATCAGAACACTGCTTGCAATAATTCAAAATGGTTGCACTGTGCCAGTTGGTAGTTTACCACTTCTTGTTCACTATTTTTGATCAGTCTCTTGCTTTTATTAATATTTGATCTACTTCTTTATGTTCACTATGAAGCTGTTGGATCTAAGATTGTCATCTGTAGCTGTTTCCCTTGTTTTCTTGACTCTTTGTTGTAGAGTTCTTGATGGTTTATTGGCCTAGCCCACCATCTTGGTTCCTCCACCATAACTCTGATATTTTTACTTTTATTATTGTGATTTGAATGAAAGTTTACAGAGCAAATTCACTTTCCATATAGCAGTTCACACACACGTTCTCTCATAACATTGACTACAATTTACCCCCAATGAAACAGCTCCCCTTCCACTTCCTCCCAATGATTACCTCTTCTATGTGTTCATCCCTCCAGGCACTCCTGCCCCTGAACTCTCTCCTTGTGCATAAACAGCCCTTCTTTCTCCCATGATTGTTCTCTCCAAGGAGTGTATCTACCTAGTGTAAATATTCATCTCATATGGCTGTACTTTGTTTGGATGGAAGCCACAGGTGTTGGTTCAATTCCAGACCAGAAGGGCTGCTAGGGACCATAGTCTCAGTGGTTCCACCAGGCTCTATCAGACAAACAAACTTGCCCCCCCCTTTTTCCCCAAATGATTTTGAGTTTTGTTTGACATTGTTCTCCCTCTCTATCCAGGATCTCCTATGTAGATTCCCCTCCAAGTGTTTGACAGTGGTAGTCGGGCACCACCTAGTTCTTCTGGTCTCATAGTCATATAGGCTGAGGATTTTATGGTGTACCAGTCACAAGGACTAATTGTTTTCATGAATCTTTGCTTTTCTTCATTCTTTTTTGCTCTGGATGAGGAGAGACACATCGTTGCATCTGGATGGCTGCTTGCAAGCTTTTAAGATCCCAGTTGCTACTCGCCAAAGCAGGATGTGGAACAATGTTTTGTGTAGTATGACCATAACCCTGATCTTAATGTTAACTCCTACAGTAGATCAAGTCCTAAGACTAGCCCTAGCCAAAAGCTCTAAATCTAAGATAACCCTAACCCTAACACTAGACAAATCCCTATCCCTGAGCATAACCCTAACCCTAAAGTTTAACCCCTAAACTCTAGTCCTGACTATAATCCTATCCCTAACACTAGGTCAAACCATGGGCCTAGCTCTAGCCCAACCCCTAAGTCTAACTCTAACCTTAATCCCTAACTCCTAATCCAAACCCTACTGTACCATTAAAATTCAATTAATACATAGGCCTAACCTAGACCAATGCCTAATGTAATGTCTAACCCAAACCCTAAAATCTGATCCTACCTGAACTCTAACTCCTAACCTTAGCTTTAATCCTTAACCCTAACCCTAAACTTAACCCTATCTTTATCCTAACTTTAACAGTAGACCAAGCACAACCCCTAACACTAACACCATAAAACAAGACCAATCCTTAGTCCTAGTCCTAGTGCAACACTTCACCATAAAATGAACCCTAGCCTTAGATTTAACTTAATATTAGAATAAGCCTTAAGCCTGGCTTTAGCCCAAACCTTAACTTTAACCATAATCCTAATGCCTAACCCAACTACTAATTCAGCCAATCAGTTGAAAAGGAGTTTCCTTGAGGTTGTGGCCTACATAAAAATATATATGGAAATTATGACAAAACTTTTTGCACACTCTAGAGGCTGCATGTTGTTAGTTGTTGTTGTTAGGTGCCATCTAATCATCTCCAACTCATAATGATCCTATGCACAACAGAATGAAACACTGCCCGGTCCTGTGCCAGCTCCTTGATCCTTGCTATACTTGAGTCCATCATCAAAGCCACTGTTTCAATACATCTTGTTGAGGGCTTTCCCCTCTTTCATCAATCTTCCACCTTACCAAGAATGACATCCTTCTCCAGGGCATGGTCCCTTCTGACAACATGACCAAAGAAGGTGAGACGAAGTCTGGCCATTCTCACTTCCAAGGAGCATTGCAGCTGCACTTCCTCCAGGACATATCTGTTAGTTGTTTTAGCAGTCCATGGTACTTTCAGTATTCTTCACCAGCACCACAACTCAAAAGCATCAATTCTTCTTCAGTCTTCCTTATTCATTGTCCAGCTCTCACATGCATATGAGGTGATTGAAAATATCATGGTTTGTGTCAGGCACACCTTAGTCCTTAAGGAGACATCTCTTCCCTCAGCACTTGAAAGAGGTATGTTGAAGCCAACTTGCCCAGTGCTATATGTTGTCTTATGTCCTGACTGCTGCTTCCATTGGTGTCAACTGTAGAACCAAGCAATGTGAAGTTTTTGACAACTTCAATCTTCTTTCCAATTATCACGATGCTGCTTGTAGGTATAGTTGTGAAGATTTTTGTTTTCTTTATATAGAGATGTAATCCATACAGCAGACTGTATTTGTCAATCTTCATCAGTAAGTGCTTTAAGTCATCCTCACTTTCAGCAAGCAAAGTTGTGTCATCAGCATTTCATAGATTATCAATGAAAGAATCATTCATTGTCTTGACGCCACGTTCTTCTTCATATAGTCCAGCTTCTCAGATTATTCACTCAGCATATAGATTGAATAAGTATGGGGAAAGGATATAACTCTGACACACTCCCTTCTTGATGTTGAACCATGCAGTGTCCCCTTGTTCTGTTCTAATGGCAGCTTCCTGGTCTCTGTAAAGGTTCCTCATGAGTATGATTAACTGTTCTGGAATTCCCATTCTTCTCAATGTTATCCACAATTTTTTATGATCCGCACAATCAAATGCTTTTGCATAATCAATAAAACACAGGTAAACACCTTTCTGGTATTCTTTGCTTTGAGCCAAGATCCATCTGACATCAGCAATGATATCCCTTGTTCCACATCCTCTTCTGAATTCATCTTGCACCTCTGCAAGTTCTCTGTCAATATACTGCTGCAACCGTTTTTGAATTATTTTCAGTAAAATGTTACAATGTTAACAATATTGTTTGATAATTTCCACATTCTGTGGGATCACCTTTCTTTGGAATGAGTATAAATATGGATTTCTTCCAGTCAGGTGGCCAGGTAGCTGTCTTCCAAATCTCTTGACAAAGCCGAGTGAGTGCCTCCAGTGGGGCATCTGTTTGTTGACACATCTCAATGGGTATTCCATCAATTCCTGGTGCCTTGTTCTTCACCGATTCCTTCAGTGCAGCTTTGACTTCTTTCAGTACCATTGGTTCTTGATCATATGCCAATTCCTGAAATGGATGAAGATCAACCTGTTCTTTTTGGTACAGTGACTCTTTGTATTCCTTCCATCTTCTTTTGATGTTTCCTGCATCATTCAATATTTTTCCCATAGAATCTTTCAATATTGCAACTTGAGGCTTAAAGTTTTTCCTCAGTTCTTTCAGCTTGAGAAATGCTGTGGGTATTCTTCCCTTTTGGTTTTCTAACTCCAGGTCTTTGCGCATTTCATTATACTAATTGGCTTTGTCTGCTCAAGCTTCTCTTTGAAATCTTCTGTTCTGCTCTTTTATCTTGCCATTTCTTCCATTTGTTTTAGCTATTTTCCACTCAAGGGTAAGTTTCAGAGTCTCTTCTGTCATCCATTTTGGTCTTTGCTTCTTTTCTTGTCTTTTTAGTGACCTCTTGATTTCTTCATGGATGGTGTTCTTGAAGTCTTCCGACAATTCTTCTGGTTTTCAGTCATTGGTGTTCAATGCATGAAATCTATTCTTCAGATGGTCTGTAAATTCAGGAGAGATATATTCAAGATTATATTTTGGCTCTTGTGGACTTGCTTAAATTGTCTTTAACTTCAAGTTGAACTTGCATATGAGCAGTTGACAGTCTGTTCCATAACCAGCTCCTGGCCTTGTTTTGGCTGAAGATATTGAGCTTTCCCATCTCCTCTTGCCACAGATGTAGTCAATCTGATTCCTGTGTATTCCATCTGGTGAAGTCCATGTGGATAGCCACCGTTTGTGTTGTTGAAAAAAGGTATTTGCAATGAATAAGCCCTTGATCTTTCAAAATTCTATCATGTGATCTCCAGCATTATTTCTGTCACCAAAGTCCAATTTTCTAACTACTGGTGATTCTTCTTTGTTTCCAACTTTTGCACTCATGTCATGAGTGATAATTAATACACTGATTGCACGTTCAGCCAATTTCAGACGGCAGAAGCTGATATAAATCCTCAATTTCCTCATCTTTGGCTTTGGTGGTTAGTGCATAAATTTGAATAATAATCACATTAACTTCGTACATGGATATTAGCCTATTGCTGACAGGATTGTACTTCAGGACAGATCTTGAAACGCCCTTTATGATGATGAATGTCATGCCATTCCCCTTCAAATTATCATTCCTGGTATAGTAAATCATTTGTTGTCTGATTCAAAATGGACAAACCAGTCTATTTCAGCTCACTAATGCCTCGAATATCAATATTTATGTGTTCCATTTATTTTTTGACAACTTCCAATTTTCCTACATTCAAACTTCATGCATTCCATTTTCTGATTATTAATGGATGTTTGCAGCTGTTTCTCCTCAATTTGAGTCATGCCCATCAGTAAATGGAGGTCTCAAAATCTTTACTTTATCCATTTCAGTAAGGTTGGTTCTACTCTGATTATGCAGCTTTTTCCCAGTCATATTTTGAGAGCCTTCTGACCTAAAGGGCTTGTCCTCCTGCACTGTATCAGACAATGTTTTCAGACTATTCATAAAGTTGCAGAGCAATGTATCATACAGTGTTTCTGTGCTATTCATAAGGTTCTCCTTGGCCAATTCTTTGAGAATTGGTTGGTTTCTTCCTTCTTCCTAGTCTGTCTCAGTCTGAAAGCTGTGCTGAAACCTGTGCACCATGTGCAATCCCACTGGGTTTGAAACACTGGTGGCAAACCCTCAAGCCTCACACCAACATACCACCACAGTGAGACAAACCAATAGACAAGTTTGTCTCCCTTAGCTAAGGGGCAAATATAGGGGCCCTAATTTATGGGATAAATAGACTATCAAGCATAACTCAAAATGAATAGGCTGTGGAGAAGAAGCTAGATGTCTGGGACCTTTTAAAAGTTAAATTCTTATGCAAATCAAAAGACTTCTCCAAAGGGTAGAAAGAGAACCTACATATTAGAAGAAAAAAAAAATTTGGCTGTGACATAGCTGACAAAAGACTTGTCTCCAAAACTTGTAAAAAACTTCAATTCCTCAACACCAGAAAGACAAACAATCCAATTCAAAAATGAGCAAGGAACTTCACTGAAGATGATGTACTGAAGGCCAACAAACACATGAGGAAATGTTCATGGCCATTAGCCAGTAGAGAGATGCAGATCAGGACAATGACATATTATTTCATCTTAGCAGTAATAGCAAAGTTCAACGGGACAGAAAATAACGAATGCTGGTGAGGGTGTGGAGAGATTGGAACTATCATACCCTGCTGGTGGAACTGCAAAACGGTACAACCATTGTGGAAAATTGTATGGCATTACTTAAAAAATTGAAAATAGAAATACCATTTGATACAGCAATTCCATTACTAGGAATATACCCTAAAGAGGTGAGAGACAGGACACAAACTAACATGTGCACATGTTCATCACAGCTTAATTCATGGTACCAAAGAGATGGAAAGAATCCAAATGCCCATCAACAGAAGAATGGATAACCAAACTATGGTACATGCTTACAATGGAATACTATGCTATATTAAGAATAATGAAGAATACACAAATCTTCTCACAACGTGGATGAATTTGGAAGACATTTTGCCAAGTGAAATAAGTCAATCACAGAAGGACAAGTATTATATGAGCCCATTATTGTAAAAACTCAAGGAAAGGTTTACTTAAGGAAGGAAACTCAATTTGTAGGTTACTGGGGTGGGATGGGAAGGGAAAATTTCAGACTATTTAGGGGTAATATGTTGATTTTGGTGAGGGGAGGAATGGTATGGAAAGTGTCTGTGACCAGTGTAATGACATTGAGGAAAGTAAGGAGATTGAGATGTGCACATACGATATAGACAACAGAGGCAACTAGTAATATATGCACAATACTGCATTACCACTGACATCAAACTCCAGGCTACAGATAAATGCACAGATAGGTGATAACACAGGTGGGGATCAGCAAACAGAAATATACCCTAGACCAAGGATAAATTTAGCTTAAGATAATCTTACATATGCACTTGAGCTACAAATTTAGTCACATACATTACAGAAGCAACAGAAGACAGAGTTGGAGTAACCTCTCAGAGACAAAAAAACACCTTGATAGAGAGAGTCACCAGGCCTGCCAACTCAGGACCATAGTCTTGGGGGACACCAAGCTCAATTGGCACAAGATAGTACATAAAACTCTTGATCTACAGCCTACTTTGTTAAGCAGTACCTGGAGTCTTAAAATCTTTTGAGTGCTCATCTAAGATGCAACTATTGGTCTCCTTTCATATGAAGCAAAGGAGAGTGAAGAAAGTCAAACTCACGTGGAAACAATTAGTCCAAGGGTCTGATGGACCCAGAGACCAAAAGAACTAGACAGTGCCTGGCTACCAAAGCCAACCACTCGGAAAGGAATCAAAACTGGAGATCCTGGATAGAGTGGGAGGAAAAATGTGGAATAAAATTCAAAATCAGAAATGACCAGAATTACTGGTCGGATAGAGTCTGGTGGAACCCCCAAGAGTATGCCCCAAGTAACTCTTCAGGCCTGGAATTTGACTTTCTCCCATGGATTGGATCTCAGCCCAATAGTAGAAAGACCTACACCCAGAACCCTTACCCCAAGTCAATGTACCCACCTACTCTAGGGAGATACACCCCTTGGTGCAATTGGCCATGGGGCATCAGAGGGACAGTATTCATATAGAAAGAAAACTGGACAGACAGATATGCATAGTTAAGATGAACACAAGGAGGGGTAATCACAGGGATGGGAGGGGAGGAGTTTGTTATGGTCAGGGATGGTAATTGGGGCGTGAAATCAAATGTACATGAAATGTCGAATGTAAAACACATTTTGCTCCTTAAATTTGCACCCAAAGCACAATAAAATTTAAATAAATAAATATGTAAATAAAGCAGAGGCTGGGTTCCCTTAAGGGAAGTTTCCACTACACTGCCCAGATTTTATACTGTTAATTTTCTCCTAGCCTTCTCTAAAGGGATCTATGGCCTTTTACTTGAGTATCTCTTCATTAGTGAAAATGAAATAATCAGACTTTTCAGAGATTTCTGGACACTGGCTGTGAATTGACACTGATTCCAGGAGACTCAAAACATCAGTGTCTCACCAGTCAGACTAGGGGTATATGGAGATCAGTTTACTGATGTAGTCTTTGATTAGGTGCATATCACAGTGGGTCTAATGGGCCCCTAAACCCATCCTGTAGAGATTACCTCAGTTCCATTATGCATAATTTGAATAGACATACCCAGTGATTAGCTGGCAGAACCCCCACATTAGGGGCATTCCCCTACATGTCAAGAAAGGGCTACTGTAGTAGAACATGGCAAATGGAAGCCATCATAACTGCCCCTATCAAGGAAAATAGTAAACCAGGAGATTGCAGCAAGATGGTGGACTAGGCAGAAAGACTACACAGACCCTCTTCAACAAAGAAAAGGGAAACCAATAAACACAGACACAGAAGATAATCCTGGACCCTTGAGCCTTGAAGGGAAGGATACAGAAGTGGACTAAACCTCAACAAGCAGAAGAATTTGTGTGAAAATACCAAAAAATGAGACAGACAGAGCTGCGGTCTGGCAGTGATCCTGAGCGATTCTGTTGGCACAGACAGCTTGGAGATTCCTGAGTGGTGGTAGGACCTAAGAGTTAACCTAAAAATCACTCTGCTAGCTAGGGACTGCACCGAGGACTGTGCATGGTGGCTGGGGAACAAACGGAGAAGCTGAAGAAAAAGGTGGGCTGAGCTGTGGACTTTTGCCAGTCTGGAAGACACTACCATTTTGAAGCTTTAAAGGTGGCTTGACTATTTTGGATATTTAAAGAGACAGAATTCTAGCAGATTCCTGGGGCTTAAGAACAAGTTCTGCTTTCCAGCAACCCCAAGGACTCTCCAGAATGGCAAGACTGAAAAGTTTTTTGATGGTTATTCAATTGTAATTTGTGTCTGACTGAATGGGAGACAAAAACAGTCCCAATAAGACACAACTACACCCACACCTCCTGCAATTTCACTTAATGAGCGAGAGCCACTACCTCTTTCTCCACTAACAGGCCAATGATAAAAAAACAACCAAGAAAAGCCTGAATCACCATTGGCTGCTCTTCACAAACAGTTAACAGAGATCTAAGTACAACAATGCCACAATGCCTCGGAGACAACTGACCATCACAGTCCACACAAAGAAGCAGGATAAAGTGGTAGAAACAAGGGAGCAGGATACAGACCCAGAACACATCCCAGAGGAAAAAGCAGCATTGGAACTTCTGATAAGGAATTAAAAAGAATTATCTTTAGATATCTTCAAAGGATTGAAAGACAGACAAAAAAAAAAAAAAAAAAAAAAAAAACAACTTAGAAGAATTTTGGAAGAAAATACCAGAACAAAATGACAACGTAATTGAAAAATTAGAAATGATTCCAAACCTACAGATAGAAATGGAGAAGATTAATTCTAAATTGGCAGAAATAGATAATGCATTGGAAGGGCAAAGGAGTAGAATTGATGAGATGGAAGACAGAATTAATGAGATTGGAGACAAACACCTGAATACTCCTTTGGAAAAGGATCAATCAGAAAAAATTGCAAATAAAATGAAGAAAGCCTAAACTTCGTGTGGGATACCATCAAAAGGAATAACTTATGTCTCACTGGAATTCCAGAACAGGAAGAGAAAAACAAAACCACTGAGAAAATTGTCCAAGATTTGCTGGAGGAGAACTTCCCTGATATGCTGAAAGATGAGGATATATCCATTCAGGAAGCCCAATGAACCCCAAACAGGATAGACCCCAACAGAAAATCACCAAGACACATCATCATCATCAAACTTACCAAAACCAAAGACAAAGACATAATCCTGAAAGCAGCACACGAAAAACAAAAAGTTACTTAGAAAGGACAGCCAATAAGAATAAGCTCTGATTTCTCAGCAGAAACAATGCAAGCAATTAGGCAATGGGATGGTATAAATAAAACTCTGAAAGAGAAACATTTTCAACCAAAAATTATATACCTGGCAAAATTGTCCCTCAAATATGATGGCAAAATTAGGAGACTTCCAGATAAGCAGAAACTAAGGGAATTTTTTAAAAACCAGACCAACCTTACAAGACATGATAAAGGAAGTCCTTTGAACAGAGAACAAAAAATAGCAAATAACAACTGACCATTAATACACACGATGACATAACCCAGAAGCCACAGCTATGGACATATCTAAAGTAAAATGAGCTTACAAGATTGTAAACAGAGAACTAGAGACATCAATTGGCAAGTGAGGACAACTACAAACAAAAAGAGGGAAGACTGTGTAGTTACAGAACTTCTAAATGGTGAGGAAGTTAAGAGAGTTACAAGATACAATGGACTGTTCTAAATTCTGAGATAAATTTTTAAATCGTAGGGTAACTGCAAAGAAAAATAATAAACCTTCACATCACAATAAAAAAGAGGACAAACACGAATATTTAGCATATACTAACGCAACAGCAACAAAAGAAATGATAATATGACTCATAAACATAATGAGCTCAGGACAGAAAATAATATGGAACAAAGAAACCAGGGACACCATGAAAAAACACATACCAAAACGACAGCAACAAATTCATACCTGTCAATAATTACCCTGAATGTTAATGGATTAAATGCACCATTCAAGAGACAGATAGTGCCAGATTGGATAAGAAAACAAAGCTCATCAATATACTGCCTACAAGAGACAAACCTTAGAGATAAAGACAAAAATAGAGTAAAAGTCAAACACTGGAAAAAGATATATCAAGCAAATGGCAACTGTAAGAGAGCAGGAGTGGCAATATTAATTTCTGATCAAATTGACTTTAAGACAAAAACAACAACACAAGACAAGGAATGACATTATAAAATGATTAAAGGATCAATTGAACATGAACATATAACCATAATAAATATCTATGGACCTTATGAAAGAGCCCCAAAATACATAAATCAGACTTTAAAAGAGTTGAAAACCAAATAGATGACTCCACAGTCATAGTGGGAGATTTTAATACACCACTCTCTTTGAAAGATATAACAACTGGAAATTAACAAAGATGCAGAAGCGCTAAACAATACAATCCACCAACTAGGCCTTATAGACATCTGCAGAGCACTTCACCCAACAGCAGTACAATATACACTCTTCTCCAGTGCACATGGAATATTTTCCATGATAGACCATATGTTAGGCCATAAAACAACCCTTAATAAATTTAAAAGATCGAGATATTGCAAAGCATCTTCTCAGATCATAATGCTATCAAATTAGAAATCAGCAATAGGAAGATCAACAGGAAAAGAGTAAACACATGGAAACTGAACAACACCTTCCTTGAGAAAGACTGGGTAAGAGAAGAAATCAAAGTTAAA
>NW_006921870.1:443859-444522 GCF_000298275.1 Orycteropus afer afer
ACTTACCTAAACTAACACAGATTGATGTGGAAAAGTTGAATAGGCCCATCACAAAAGAAGAAATTGGACAGGTCATCAAATTTACCAACCCTAAAAGGTCCTGGCCCAGACTGTTTTACCAGAGAATTCTACAAAACATTCAGAGAAGAACTGATACCAATCCTACTCAAAATATTCCAAAATATAGAAAAGGATGGATTCCTCCCTAACTCATTTTATGAAGCAAGCATAACCTTGATACCAAAACCAGGCAAAGACATCACTAAAAAGGAAAATTACAGACCAATATCATTCATGAATATAGATGCAAAAATCATCAACAAAATTCGAACCAATACTCTGCAACAACATACCAAGAAAATCATTCATTATGACCAAGTGGGGTTCATATCAGGTATGCAGGGATGGTTCAACTTTAGAAAAACTGTCAACATCATCCACTGCATAAATAAAACAAAAGAGAAAAACCACATGATCATTTCAATTGATGCAGAAAAGGCATTTGATAAAATACAACACCCATTCCTGATCAAGACTCTCAGCAAAATAAAAATAAAGGGGACATTCCTCAACATAATAAAGGGCATTTATGCAAAACCAACAGCCAACATTATTCTCAATGGAGAGAGACTGAAACCATTCCTCTTGGGAACAGGAACCAGA
>NW_006921870.1:445387-451382 GCF_000298275.1 Orycteropus afer afer
CTGGTGGGACTGTAAAATGGTACAACCATTGTGGAAAGCAGTATTTCGATTCCTTCAAAAGTTGGAATTAGAAATACCATTTGACCCAGCCATTCCATTTCTAGGTATATACCCTAAAGAAGTGAAAGCCATGACAAGAACAAATATATGTACACCCATGTTCATCGCAGCAGTCTTTACAACAGCCAAAAGATGGAAACAACCTAGGTGTCCATCAACTGAGGAATGGATACCCAAACTATGGTACATACACACAATGGAATACTATGCAACGCTAAAGAATAATGTAGAATCTACAAAACACTACATAACGTGGATGAACTTGGAGGACATTATGTTGAGTGAAATAAGTCAATCACAAAAGGACAAACATTGCATTAGTCCATTATTGTAAAAGTTAAGGAAAGGTTTATCTATAGAAGGAAATTTTCTTTTCTGGTTACCAGGGGTGGGAAGGGAGGGCAGGGCATGCTGTTAGATAGATAGAGATAAGTATTGATTTTGGTGAAGTGAAGGGCAATGTACCAAATGGGAGTGACCAGTATGGCAGCATTGAGGATGAGAAAGACATAGAGAGGTACTTCGGAGGCACAGACAACAAATATGTACCCTTTTGCACATACAGTACTGCCTTGTCAGTGAAGACAAACATGGGTATATGGATGGATAGAGGGGTGGACAAGCTAAACGATTATGTATGTCTAAATGAGGAGTGTATCCAAGAACATATAAAGGCTTGGAAGACAATGGTCCTATAAGTTTATATGAATGATCAGAATTCCCAGGTGTATAGTAGAGCTGACAAGAGGCAAGGTTGTGGTCACTGCTTGGTCACAGACAGCTACCCAGAGGGACTGAGTAGTTGAACCTGCGGGCTTGGGACCATAGTCACAGGGGACATCATGCTCAATTGGCATAACATACTATAAAATATATTGTTCTACCTCCTACTTTGGCGTATATCAACTGGGATCTTAAAAGCTAGCAAGTTGCCATCTATATGCAATGATGGGTCTCTCCTCGTCCAGAGCAAAGAAGAACGAAGAAAACCAAAATTCATGGAAACTATTAGTCTTAGTGACTGGTTGTTGTTGTTGTTGTTGTTTTGCCGTCGAGTCGGCCCTGACTCATAGCGACCCCTCCTTGGGTTTCCGAGGCAGTATCACTACGGGAGTAGGATTGCCTTCCTAGGAGTGGCTGGTGGGTTTGAACCGCCAGCCGTCTGGTTAGCAGGCAAGTCTCTTAGCCACTATGCTACCAGAGCTTCTTAGTGACTGGTACACCATCTGATCTGCAGCCTATACGACTATGGGACCAGAAGAACTAGATGGTGCCTGGCTACCACTGTTATCCACTTGGAAGGGGATATATGTAGGAGATCCTTGATAGATAGGGAGAACACTATGGAACAAAACACAAAATCATTTGGAGAGAAAAAAAAAATTGGGAACCAGGTTTGCTGGTCCTATGGGACCTGGTGGAACCAGTGAGACTATGGCCCCTAGCTGCCCTTCAGGTCTGGAATTGAACCCACACCTGTTGTTTCCAGACAAACAAAAGACAGGCATATGAGTTGAACATTTACCTCAAGTAGATACTCCTTGGAGAGAACAATCATGGGAGAAAGAAGGGCTGCTTATGCACAGGGAGACAGCTCAGGGGGCAGGAGTGTATGGAGGGATGGACACAAGGAAGAGGTAACTATGGGGAGGATGTGGGAGGGGAGTTTTTGCATTGTTTTAAACTGTGGTCAATGACATGAGACAAAATATATGTGAAGTGCTGTATGGAAAATGAATTTTCTCTGTAAATCTTCACCCCAATCACAATTAAAAAAGAGAGAGAGAGAGAGAGATTTCAATAATATCTTAGACTGTATAAGATTCTCATGGAAAATTTTTTTTCCTTTTAAATTTTGTTTATTAGCTATTTCACAATCAAAAAGTAATACAAGCTTATTGTCATGCATGCCATAAATAAGATAAGTGTGGAGGATAAGTTAATGATTGACATCTACCACTCCAATCCCACATCCTTCAGATCCCCAATGTTAACACTCTAGGGTAGGTCTTTTTCCATCTCATTCTCCCTAATTATAAAATATTATCTATAGCTGCAGCTCCACTTCCTCAACTCTCATTCTCGTCTGATGAACCAACTCATCACATGGGTTCTGTTCCTACCCCCTAAAGGACAGGGTTCTCATCAAGGTCATTAGTAACCTTCATGGTGCCAAATCTAATGGTCACTTGGTCTTCCTATGTCTCAGGTTCCAAATGATCTTATCACAAGATGGCCTCAACTTCCATCTTGAAATAATCTGTTCTCTAATATCCATGTCATTATATTTTGGGTTTTTTTCCATTTGCGTAACCAATGAGCTGTCCCTGTCTCCTTTGGAGACTTCTACTCTGCTCCATTTCTAAATGTCTATGTGACCAGGACTCAGGGGAAAGGTCTCCACTTTTATTTACTTGCACCTTCTCCCTAGTCACTATCAGTCTAATGACAGTAAATATTATCCCCGTGCTTATGACTTCCATATGTAATATATATACTTTCCTGGACTCTCCTACAACTTGAAGACTTATCCATATAGATATATAATAGATATGTCTAATTTAACAATGCTAACTGCTCTCCTCTCCAAAACAAACAAACAAACAAACAGTTCCTTCCCCAGTCACTTCCTCTTCATTCTCAGTAACTATAGTCACTGGCCCCCTATGCAGCATAATGCAAACATTCAGGAATCATCTTTGTTGTTTTTTGTTCCTTACCTCCTCACATCTAATCCATCAGCAAGCTCTGCCTACTCTAGAGCCAAAATAATATATGCCCCAAATCCAATCAAACCTCCTACTATTACCTAGTCATGCTAGGTATATTTATATGTTATACAACACAATATATATTCTACTGACATGCATAAAATAGAATTTGCCTGTTGTGGCAGCGATCTGCTAGATTCTCACCAATCCTTCTATTTCCTCTTCCTATCACATAAGAAAACTATGCTTTTAGCTTCCCTTGTAATTATTTTAAGAGCTTGTTACTAACTTCTAGCTGCAAGTGGGGCTGAAATCCAGTCAGGCTCAATTCACCAAACCATGCACACTGGCACATGTTTGTGTCCACCAGGAGAAAGGTTTAGCTTTTCCTTATGTGCCTCAAGGTATTGTGTGGTCTTACAGCAGCCCTGTTTATTCAGCCCTCAGCATCACAGTTTTCAAATTCTTTCACATTTAGGATCTTGCTGAATTCTCACAACATTTTAATGAAGTAAAGAGTATGAGAAGCACTTTATAGATGAAGAAATTGAGGCTGAAAAGTAAAGAAAGAGAAGATCCTGCAGGAGATATTCTTATAGAGCCCCTCTCCCAAGTCTCAATGATTCCTGTTGGGCTGGAAGATCCTGGGAGAATCCAACAAGTTCTTCCATTTACTACATGATGTTATTTTCATCATCTTGAAAAAGATAGGCTTGAAGTGTACAACTGAGATTATATCCATTACATAATATAGACACAAATAGAAATTTTAAAAGTTGAGGTAAAATAATAGCAGTTTTTATAGTCCTAATATTTTCTTCACTTGAATAGGATATCTTTGGAGAAACTCTTCTAATAAAAAATGGCAGGCATCCTCATTCCCTAGCAGCAATGATTAGGTTACATTCACTCTTTTAACTTCAGATTAAATTCAATTTTGTGGCCCTTTCTAAGATGGGGAGGGAACTGTGATCTCCCACATTTGAAATGAAAAAATAAAAAATCACTTGTAACCACTACATGTAATATCTGACTTCTACCTATTACTAGATGGGTAAAAAATAAATGAGACTTTTGGGGGAAATCCTTTTGATTGGGTTATATTTCTTGGTTCACTGCCTTATGAAAATCAGCCTGGCAAAGAGACAGGAATGTCTCAAACTTGACCAAATTATCTAAAATATCCTGGCAGCAAAGGTTGGAGGAAAAGTCTCCAAGTGGTTTCAGAGCCCCTAACAGGCTTCTGAGTAAAATTGTTTGGCTAACTCCCCTAGGAATGTGCCTGGTAGTGCTCTAACACTGCAAGAATACAAATTTCATAACTCTTGTCTTTCTTTTTGGTATCTGCAAAATTAATTAAAGACATAAGATTCATTAAGAGTTGTAGTAAAATATGTAAGATACTTGGAAAACAAATTCTAAGAGGTTTTATAAAATATACAATAATCAATCTGGTTTACAGTGGCCCTTAGAGAAAGTCCTAAGTATAGCTCTTGCACCATCTCATGTGTAATATTGAGATTAGCACCTCTAAACCAGAAAAAAAAAAAAAAAATGAAGATGACTTATTCTAGGAGGGATGAGAAATTAGGTATCCTTGAAAATTTGGCAGAGAGTATACAGAGGTGCAACTGGAAAAATAGGCTGGAGGGATTCAAAATGGAGTCTCACCAGTGAGCAGCACGCTTTTTCCCACTGGTATCTAAGGACTTGGAAAACTAGGTACAACAGTTTGAATTAGGAACTTTGGTGCTCTGAACACTCACTGAATCAGAGTGCACTAAACACAGAAGAGCAGAATTAGAAGAAAGGCATAAGGAGATGATTTAGGAAAAAGCTACTGGTGGTGGATGAACAGGAACCTGAAAGAGACCATTGGAAACTTCCCTGGGGCAGTCACTGTCTACTGGGCAAGGGTGGCTGCCAGAGATCCCTGAGCCAAGAAGGAAGACACCTTATAGCAGCATACCAGCGACCACTCCAATAATCCACCAGGCAACAGCAGAGATCTGCCTCCAGCAGATGATTTTGTCAGTAATTTGGGTAATCTGGGTGCAGGCAGGCATGGGCACCACTGCTGAGATTCAGGCAGAGAACTCACTGTTGTGCCATGAAGGCTAGCTCCCTCCCCTTCCAGTGGGTCACAGAGTGGGCTTGGGTCAGACTGGTAGACATCATGCTTTTCTTTGCCATGGATATTGGGACCGCATTTCACTAGCAGGGATTCCCCCGACCCCAACAGATCTGAAATTGCATGCATCTTTGGTGCTGTGGGTTGGCAGTATCACAGAGAAACTCCAGAGCCAGCCATTAGCAGTCTGGTGAATTGCATCAGCGCCCTGGGTAGATGGGGCAGGGAGAGTGAAGAAAATGCAGCTGAGTGCAGTCCCAGAAATTTTGCCTTGGAGCCATTCTTTGGTGCTGTGGGGCCATGGAGGCGAGGTCTTTGAGTGTGCCTGAAGCTGGTGGAATGTTATGAGGCCCTTAAAATAGGAATCTTTCCGGAGGTTGAGCTGTGGTCTTGCAAATAAATATGTCATCAATAATAGCCTTTTCAAAGCCTTAGAATCAGACCCTAGCAAAACCAAGCTTTCTTTCTTCTGCTCCCAACTTCTATCCAATAACTTCACTCATTCAATAGAAGAAACCATATTCAGCCAATTACCATAAAACCTCCCACTTTGAACTCTAAACCCTCTTTACGACAAACAGAAACACATATCCACGCTACACACAGTGATCCCACAATCACAAGGAAAACAGCAGAGCGAACCAACACACCTGAATCAATAAAAAAATAAAACACACCAGATTCACCTTTTCAAAATATTAAACCATAAAACCAAGACAAAACTAATCAGCACATAACCAGCAGCTAGAGACAACCTAATGAGACAGTGCCTTTCCTGAATCCAGGGGCTTAAGAAGAGGTTTTGCTTTCCAGTAACCCCAAGAACTCTCCAGACCTGACTACACGACTGAAAAGTCCTACTTTACACCTTTTTTGTTTGTTTGTTTGTTTTCCTTCTTCATTATTCTCCTTCTCTACCTGTTTCTCTTAATGACCTATCACCAGATATTGCAGGTTTACCTGTTTTCTTCTCCTTTTCTCCTCTTCTTTTTTTGGGGTTACTGTTCCTGTGTGATTCCATGGTGTATTTTTGTCCCCGTAAGATACAAGTACACACACACCTCCTGCAACCTCACTTACTGAGCAAGAGCCA
>NW_006921870.1:458483-460818 GCF_000298275.1 Orycteropus afer afer
ATCATGATTAAAGAAAAAAAAAAAAAAAAAAAGGCTGGGGCTAACTCCTTTATCTCACAGGCACTATTTTTTTTTTTTAAGAGCTTGTTTTACATTCACCATAATGCATACATTTAGTTTCATTCCCCATTCACCATGTCCAACCCTAACCCAGTCTCCACCCCTCCCTACCCTATAACCCTCCCCCTGTGCCCCTCATATTTATGCACTCCTGTTTGTCCTCATTTCCCATGGTCTGTTGCTCTAAGGGATGTATTACCATAGAGTATGTGGGTGTGTCATCCTGGGTTGTGGTCTGCATGTACATCTTGTTAACTATAGGGCTGAGAGCCCACCCCTGGGGGTGAGATTTATATCAGGCACAGAATGTACTTCAGGCCCATAGTATTGGGAGTCTTGCCAGATTTCATCTGACCAGTAATTCTGATCATTATTGAGTTTTTGAATTTTGTTCCACGTTTTACCTCCCACTCTATCCAGGATCTCCAGATTTGATCCTTTCCTGAGTCGTTGGCATTGGTAGCCGGGCACCATATAGTTCTTCTGGTCTCGAGGGCCATCATGTCCTAGGGCTGATTGCTTCTAAATGCCCCTTTTTTTTAAATTCTTCTTCACTTCTGACCCTAGGAGACCGTTGGCTGCATCTTAGATGGCCACTTGAAAGCTTTTAAGACCCCAGTTGCTACTCACCAAGGTAGGATGTGGAGCAACGCTTTTATGTATTTTGTTGTGCCAATTGAGTCTGGTGTCCCCAGTACTATGGTCCTGAGGCAGTAGATGTATTGGGTATCTCTCCCATAGTGTCTGGTTGTCTGTGAGGGATTGCTCTCTGTCTGTCTTCTATTGTTTCTGTAAGAACTTCAGGTATTTTGTATCACTGGTGTCTGTGCAAGATTATCCTCAGCTGAATCTATCCTTGTTCTAGAGTATAATTGAGTTTACTGACCCCTATCTGATCATCTCAGGTGTTTATATGCTTATCTGTATAGGCCAGTGTTTGGTGTTAATGGCAATGCAGTATTGTGAACACATTGGTTGGTATTAGCATCTGTCAACTATCTCATGTTGTATCATCTGTGCACAATTCAGTGTCCTCCCATTTCCTAATGTTATCATGAAGTCATGACTCCTTCCCATATATCCTTCCCACTACCATGAGCATGTAGGCCCCAACTAGCCTGAAATATATTCCTCCCCTTTCCTTCCCATCCCGGTAACCATCTACTGACTGAGTTCCCTTTCCAAAGCAAAGCCTCCTCTGTCATTTTGTGTGTGTGTGTGTGATTTGGGTGAAGATTTACAGAGAAAATTCACTTTACATACAGAAGTTCACATATACTTTGTCTCATGTCATTTACCACAGTTTACCACAATGCAACAGCTCCCCTCCCTCTTCCTCCTCATAGTTACCTCTTAACAGTGTCCATCCCTCCATGCATTCCTGCCTCCTGAGCTATCTCCCTGTGAACATGCAGCCCTTCTTTCTCCCATGATTTTTCTCTCCAAGGAGTATATCACTTGAGGTAAATGTTCAACTCATATGCCTGTATTCTGTTTGGCTGGAAACCACATGTGTGGGTTCAATTCCAGACCTGAAGGGCAGCTAGAGGCCATAGTCTCACTGATTACACAAGGGTCTATCGGACCAGCAAATCTGGACCCCACCTTTTATTTTTTTTTTTTCTCTAAATGATTTTGAGTTTTGTTCCACACTGTTCTCCCTCTCTATCAAGGATCTCCTACATAGATCACCTTCCAAGTGGATGAGAGTGGTAGCCAGGCACCATCTAGTTCTTCTGGTCTCATAGTCATATAGGCTGAAGAGCAGATGGTGCACCAGTCGCTAGGACTAATTGTTCCCATTAATTTTGGTTTTCTTCATTCTTCTGTGCTCTGGATGAGGGGAGACCCATCGTTGCATCTAGATGGCAGCTTGTTAGCTTTTAAGACGCCAGTTGCTACTCGTCAAAGTAGGAGTTGGAACAATGTTTTGTAGACTATGTTATGCCAATTGAGCTTGATGTCCCCTGGGACTATGGTCCCAAGCCTGCAGGTCCAACTAATTGGTCCCTCTGGGTAGCTGGCTGTGACCAAGCAGTGACCACAACCTTTCCCCTTGTCAGCTCTACTATACACCTGAGAATTCTGATCATTCACGTAAACTTATAGGACCATTGTCTGCCAACCCTATATATGGTCTTGGTTACACTCCCCATTTCATAGACATACCTAATTGTTTAGCCTGTCACCCATCTAGCCACCCATATACCCATGTTTCCCTTCACTGACAAGGCAGTACTGTACATGCAAAAGGGTTCATATTTGTTGTCTGTAC
>NW_006921870.1:461644-462868 GCF_000298275.1 Orycteropus afer afer
AAAATGAAGAAAGCCTAAGGTTCATGTGGGATACCATCAAAAGAAATAATGTACGTGTCATTGGAAATCCAGAACATGAAAAGAAAAAATAAAACCACTGACAAAATGGTCCAAGATTTGCTGAAGGAAATCTTCACTGATATGATGAAAAAGGAGAACATATCCATTCAGGAAGTCCAACGAAACCCAAACAGGATACAACCCAAAGGAAGATCACCAAGAAATATCACCATCAAACTCACCAAAACGAAGGACAAAGACAGAATCCTGGAAGCAGCATGGAAAAACAAAAAGTTACCTATAAAGTTTAGCCAGTAAGAATAAGCTCTGATTTCTCAGCAGAGACCATGCAAGCGAGAAGACAATGGGATGGTTTATATAAAATCCTGAAAGAGAAAAATTTTCAACCAAGAATTATATACCTGGCAAAATTGTCCCTCAAATGTGATGGTGAAATTAGGAGATTTCAAGATAACCAGAAACTAATGGAATTTGTTAAAACCAGACTAACCTTACAAAAGATGCTGAAGGGAGTCCTTTGAACAGAGAATCAGAAATAGCAAATAACAACTGGCCATTAATAAACAAGATGACACAACCCAGAAACAACAGCTATGGACATATCCAAAGTAAAATGAGCTTACAAGATAGTAAACAGTGAAACAGAGACATCAATTGGCAAGTAAGGACAACTACAAACAAAAAGAGGGAAAAGACTGTGTAGTTACAGAACTTCTAAATGGTGAGAAAGTTAAGAGAGTTACAAGATACAATGGACTGTTCTAAACTCGGGGATAAATTTACAAATCATAGGGTAACCTCACAGAAAAATGATAAACCTTCTTATCACAATAAAAAAGAGGACAAGCACAAATACTCAGGATATACTAAAACAATAGCAAAAAAAGAAGTGATAACAGGATTCATAAACATAATAAGCTCAGCACAGAAAATAATATGGAACAAAGAAACAAGGGACACCATGAAAAAACACATAACAAAATGACAGCAACAAAATCATACTTGTCAATAATTACACTGAACATTAATGGATTAAATGCACCACTGAAGAGATGGAGAGTTGCAGATTGGAAAAGAAAACAAAACTCATCAATATGCTGCCTACAAGAGACACACCTTAGAGATAAAGACAAAAATAGATTAAAAATCAAAGGTTGGAAAAAGATGTATCAAGCAAATGGCAACGGTCAGAGAGCAGGAGAG
>NW_006921870.1:462968-465001 GCF_000298275.1 Orycteropus afer afer
TTTCTAATTCCAACTTTTGAAGGAATCACCATACTGCTTTCCACAATGGTTGTACCATTTTACAGTCCCACCAGCAGTGTATGAGAGTCCCAACCTCTCCAAAACTTCTCCAGCATTTGTTATTTTCTGTCTTGTTGAACTTTGGTACTAGTGCTGGAGCAAGATGGTACGTCATTGTTGTTTTGATTTGCATCTCTCTAATAGCTAATGATCATGACCATTTCATCATGTGTTTGTTGGCTGCTTGAATATCCTCCTTGGTGAAGTGTCTATTCATGTCTTCTGCTCATTTTTTAATTGGATTGTTTGTCTTTTCATTACTGAGGTGTTAGAGTTTTCTATATATTCTAGAGATAAGTCCCTTGTCAGATATGTCATTACCAAATATTTTTCCCAACCTGGTTCTCTTTTGACTCTTTTGGAGAAGTCTTTGGAAACACATAAAATTTAATTTTCAGAAGGTCCCCGACATCTGGTTTCTCTTTTGCTGTTTGTGCGTTTTGAGTTACACTTCATAGTCTATTTATGCCATATATTAGGGCCCTTAAAATTGCCCCTAAATTTTCCTTGAGGAACTGTATAATTTTAGGTTTCACATTTAAGTCTTTGATCCATCTAGAGTTCGTTTTTGTGTATGGTGTGAGGTATAGACCTGGTTTCATTTTTCTGCAAATGGATCTCCAGTTTTGCCAGCACCACTTATTAAACAAACATTCTTTTCCCCATTTAATGGATTTGGGCCTTTGTCAAAAATCAGCTGACTATAGGTCGATGGATCTATTTCTGGATTCTCAATTCTATTCCATTGTTCTACATATCTGTCATTAAACCAATACCAAACAGTTTTGACTATTGTGGCGCTGTAGGTTTTGAGATCTGGCAGTGTGAGACCTCCTACTTTGTTTTTGTTCTTCAATAGTGCGTTGCTTATCCGAGGTCTCTTTCCTTTTGATATCAAGACAGTGATTGGTTTTTCCATATCCCTAAAGAATGTTGATGGGATCTGGATTGGGATTGCATTGAATGTATAGGTTGCTTTGGGTACAGTTGATATTTTCACAATGTTCAACCTTCCTATCCAGAAGCATGGGATGTTCTTCCATTTATGTAGATCTCATGTTTTCTTGAAGTAGTTTTTTATAGTTTTCTTTGTATAGGTCTTTTGTGTCCCTGGTAAGATTTATTCCCAAGTTTTTTTTTTTTTTTTTTTCAGTAGCTATTGTAAATGGTATTGATTTCCTTATTTTTTTTCAGCAATCTCTTTGCTGGTGTAGAGCAATCCAACTGTTTTTTGGATGTTGATCTTATATCCTGCCACCATGCTAAATTTCTCAATTAGTTCCAGTAGATTTTTGACTGAGTCTCTTGGGTTTTCTAGTTATAGGATCATATCATCAGCAAATAGGGATACTTTGACTTCTTCCTTACCAGTTTGGATGCTTTGATTTCCCTTTCTTGCCTTATGGGCCTGGCCAAGAATTCCAGTACTAAGTAGAATAGAAGTGGTGATAGCGGGCATCCTTGTCTGGTTCCTGTTTTCAAGAGGAATGGTTTCAGTCTCGCTCCATTGAGAATAATGTTGGCTATTGGTTTTGCATAAATGCCCTTTATTATGTTGAGAAATATCCCTTCTACTCCTATTTTGCTGAGAGTTTTGATCAGCAATTGGTGTTGGATTTTATCAAATGCCTTTTCTCCATCAATTGATATGATCATGTGGTTTTTCTCCTTTGTTTTATTTACATGATGGATGACATCGATTGTTTTCTAATGTTGAACTATCCCTGCATACCTGATATGAACCCCACTTGGTCATGATGAATTATTTTCTTGATATATTGTTGGAGTTTATTGGCTAGGATTTTGTTGAAGATTTTTGCATCTATATTCATGAGGCATATTGGTCTGTAGTTTTCCTTTTGAGTGATGTCTGTGCCTGGTTTTGTATCAAGGTTATGCTTGCTTCATAAAATGAGTTAGGGAGGATTCCATCCTTTTCTATGTTTTGGAATAGTTTGAGTAGGATTGGTATT
>NW_006921870.1:465741-467808 GCF_000298275.1 Orycteropus afer afer
CTTCTCTTCTTTTCTTGTCTTTTTAGTGATCTCTTGCTTTCTTCATGGATAATGTTCTTGATATCTTCTCATAATTCATCTGGCTTTTGGTCAGAAAGAAGGAAGAGGCCATCCACTTCTCAAAGAATTGGCCAGGGAAAACCTTATGAACAGTTCTTCATAGTATCCTGATATTATCCTTTATCTTTCAGTTGGTTCTGTTGTGATGTCACCCATTTTGTTTCTTATTCCTGTTATTTGTATTCTCCCCCTCTTTTCCTTTGTTAAATTTGAAAGTGGTTTGTCAATTTTATTGGTCTTTTCAAAAACAAATTTCTGGTCTTGTTGATTTTTTCTATTGCCATTCTATTTTCAGTTTAATTATTTCTGCTCGAATCTTGATTATTTCCTTTCCAGATTTTCTTGCTGTTGTTTCTCTAGTTGTTGGAGATGTTAGTTTAAATTCTGACTTTGGCTGTTTCTTCTTTTTTGATGTGTGCATTTATTGCTATAAATTGGCCTCTGATCACTGCTTTTGCTGTGTACCAAAGATTTTGGTATATTGTGTTTTCATTCTCGTTTGATTCAAGGAATTTTTGAATTTCAATTTTGATTTCTTCTCTTAACCAGTCTTTCTCAAGGAGGGTGTTTTTCAGTATCCATCTGTGTACTCTTTTCCTGTTAATCTTCCTGTTGTTGATTTCTAATTTGATAGCATTATGATCTGAGAAGATATTTGCAGTATTTCGATTTTTAGAAATTTACTAAGGCTTGCTTTATGGCCTAACATATGGTCTATCATAGAAGAAGTTCCATGTGCACTGAAGCAGAATATATATTGCACTACTATTAGGTGAAGTGCTCTATAGACGTCTATAAGGCCAAGTTGGTGGATGGTATTATTTAGCTCTTCTGCATCTTTGTTGAATTTCTTTCCAGTTGTTCTATCTTTCAAAAATAGTGTTGTATTAACGTCTCCCACTATGACTGTGGAGTCATCTATTTGGCTTTTCAACTCCTTTAAAGTCTGATTTATTTATTTTGGAGATCTTTCATTTGGTCCAAGTATATTTATTATGGTTAAATATTTGTGTTCAGTTCATCCTTTAATCATTATATAATGTCCTTCTTTGTCTTGTATGGTGGTTTGTGTCTTAAAGTCAATTTGATCAGAAATTAATATTGCCATTCCTGCTATCTGACAGTTGCCATTTGCTTGATATATCTTTTCCAAACCTTTGATTTTTAATCTATTTTTGTCTTTATCTCTAAGGTGTGTCTCTTGTAGGCAGCATAGTGATGGTTTGTGTTTTCTTATCCAATCTGCAACTCTCCATTTCTTGATTGGTGTATTTAACCCATTAACATTCAGGGTAATTATTGATAAGTTTGAATTGGTTGCTGTCATTTTGTTATGTGTTTTTTCAATGTGTCCTTGGTTTCTTTGTTCCATATTATTTTCTGTGCTGAGCTCATTATGTTTATGAATCCTGTTATCATTTCCTTTGTTGCTGTTGCTTTAGTATATGGTGAATATTTGTGCTTGTCCACTTTTTTTATTGTCATGTGAAGGTTTATCATTTGTCTTTGAGATTACCCTGTGATTTACAATTTTATCCCCAAGTTTAGAACAGGCCATTCTATCTTGCAACTCTCTTAACTTCTTCACCTTTTAGAATTTCTGTAACTACACAGTCTTTTTCCCTCTCTTTGCTTGTAGTTGTCCTCACTGGCCAGTTGATGTCTCTGATTCACTGTTTACAATCTTGTAAGATCATTTTACTTCGGATATGTCCATAGCTGTAGTTTCTGGGTTGTGCAATCTTGTGCATTAATAATCGGTGTTATTTGCTATTTTTGGTTCTCTGTTCAAAGGACTCTCTTTAGCATCTCTCATAAGGTTTGTCTGTTTTTAACAAATTCCCTTAGTTTCTGCTTATCTGGAAATCTCCTAATTTCACCATCATACTTGAGGGACAATTTTGCTGGGTATATAATTCTTGGTTGAAAAATTTTCTCTTTCAGGGTTTTATATATACCATCCCATTGCCTTCTCGCTTGCATAGTTTTTATTATTATTATTATTAT
>NW_006921870.1:469101-470014 GCF_000298275.1 Orycteropus afer afer
CTCATCCTCAATGCTGCCATATTGGTCACTCACATTTGGTACATTGCCCTTCTCTTCACCCAAATCAATACTGTCTCTATCTATTTAACAGCATTCCTTCCCCCTCCCTCTCACCCCTGGTAAGCAATGACGAAAATTTCTTTCTATAGATAAACCTTTCCTTCACTTTTACAATAATGGACCAATACAATATTTGTCCTTTTGTGATTGACTTATTTCACTCAGCATAATGTACTCCAAGTTCATCCATGTTATTCGGTGTTTTGCAGATTCTACATTATTCTTTAGCATTGCATAGTATTCCATTGTGTGTACGTACCATAGTTTGGTTATTCATTGCTCAGTTGATGGACAACTAGGTTGTTTCCATCTTTTGGCTATTCTAAATAGTGCTGCAAAGAATATGGGTGTACATATATCTGTTGTTTTCATGGTTCTTACTTCTTTAGGGTGTATACCTAGTAATGGAATGGCTGGGTCAAATGGTATTTCTAATTCCAACTTTTGAAGGAATCACCATACTGCTTTCCACATACAGTCCCACCAGCAGTGTATGAGAGTCCCAATCTCTCCACAACTTCACCAGCATTTGGTAGTTTCTGTCTTGTTGAACTTTGCTATTACTGCTACAGCAAGATGGTACGCCATTGTTTTGATTTGCATCTCTCTAATAGCTAAAAGTTTTGAACATTTTTTCATATGTTTGTTGCCCACTTGAATAACCTCCTTGGTGAAGTGTCTATTCATGTCTTCTGCCCATTTTTTAATTGGATTGATTGTCTTTTTGTTATTCAGGTGTTGGAGTTTTCTATAAATTGTAGAGATAAGTCCCTTGTCAGATATGTTATTACCAAATAGTTTTTCCCAATCTGTAGGTTCTCTTTTGACTCTTTTGGAGAAGTCTTTGGAAGCA
>NW_006921870.1:471259-472646 GCF_000298275.1 Orycteropus afer afer
GAAAATTTTCCAAGATTTGCTGGAGGAGAACTTCCCTGATATGATGAAAGATGAGAGTATATCCATTCAGGAAGTCCAACGAACCCCAAACAGTATAGACCCCAAAAGAAAATCACCAAGACACATCATCATCAAACTCATCAAAACCAAAGACAAAGACAGAATCCTGAAAGCATCACTGAAAAAAAAAAAAAAATGTCACCTAGAAAGGACAGCCAGTAAGAATAAGCTCTAATTTCTCAGCAGAAACCATGCAAGCGAGAAGGCAATGGGATGGTATATATAAAACCATGAGAGAGAAAAATTGTCAACCAATAATTATATATCTGGCAAAATTGCCCCTCAAATATCATGGTGAAACTAGGAGATTTCCAGATAAGCAGAAACTAAAGGAATTTGTTAAAACCAGACCAACCTTACAAGAGATACTAAATGGTGTCCTTTGAACAGAGAACCAAAAATAGTAAATAACAACCCACCATTAATACACAAGATGACATAACCCAGAAACCACAGCTATGGGCATATCCAAAGTAAAATGAGCTTATAAGATTGTAAACAGGGAACCAGAGACATCAATTGGCAAGTGAAGATAACTACAAACAAAAAAGAGGGAAAAGACTGTGTAGTCACAGAACTTCTAAATGGTGAGGAAGTTAAGAGAGTTCCAAGATAGAATGGACAGTTGTAACAAGTTCTGTACCTCACACCATACACAAAAACGAAATCCAGGTGGATCAAAGACTTAAATGTGAAACCTAAAACTATACAGTTCCACTAGGATAATCTAGCAGTTAATTTAAGGGCCCTAATATATGGTATAAATACACTACACAATAGCCAAGAGATGGAAACAACCTAGGTGTTCATCTACAGAGGAATGGATAACCAAACTATGGTACATACACACAATGGAATACTATGCATCTCTAAAGAATAATGTACAATCTGCAAAACATCGCATAATGTGGATAAACTTGGAGGATATTAGGCTGAGGGAAATAAGTCAATCACAAAAGGACAAATATTGTATTAGTCCGTCATTGTAAAACTTAAGGAAAGGTTAATCTATTGAAGGAAATTTTCCTTGTTGGTACCAGGGGTGGGAGGGGAGGGAAGCGAAGGCTGTTAGATAGATAGAGATAAGTATTGATTTTGGTGAAGAGAAGGGAAATGTACCAAATGTGAGTGGCCAATATGGCAGCATTGAGGATGAGAAAGACGTAGAGGTACATGGGAGGTACAGACAACAAATATGAACCCTTTTGCACATACAGTACTGTGTTGTCAGTGAAGGCAAGCATGGGTGTATGGGTGGATAGATGGGTGGACAGGCTGAACTATTAGGTATGTCTATGAAATGGGGAGTGTATCCAAGAATACAAAA
>NW_006921870.1:473961-474428 GCF_000298275.1 Orycteropus afer afer
CCAATTTGGATGCCTTTGATTTCCCTTTCTTGCCTGAAGTTTGCTGAAGTTAAGTCTTTTGAATTCCTTATCAAAGAGTTACAATGCTTCTTCTTCCTCAGAGATGTGTTCTGGGTCTGTATCCTGCTCCCTTGTTTCTACCACTTTATCCTGCTTCTTTTTGTGGTCTGTGATGGTCTGTTGTTTCTAAGGCATTGTGGCGTGCTTGTATTTAGATCTCTGTTAACTGTTTGTGAAGAGCAGCCAAGAGTGATTCAGGCTCTTCTTTTTGGTTTTTTATCATTGGTCTGTTGGTGGAGAAGGAGGTAGTGGCTCTCGCTCAGTAAGTGAAGTTGCAGGAGGTGTGGGTGTAGTTCTGTCTTATGAGGACTTTTGTTGTCTCCCACTCAGTTAGACACAAATTACAATTGAATAACCATCAAAAAACTAAAAGCCCATGGATAAAAAACACACCATGTAATCACACA
>NW_006921870.1:488963-496504 GCF_000298275.1 Orycteropus afer afer
AAGATTATCTTCTGTGTCTGTGTTAATTGGTTTCCCTTTTCTTTGTTGAAGAGGGTCTGTGCAATCCTTCTGCCTAGTCCGCCATCTTGCCCCACCTCCTCCTTGGAGTATATTCTTGTTTCTACAATTTTAGAACAGTGTGTAATGTGAAGACATTGTCCTGTATTCCTCTCCATTTGAAATTCTGTACCTAGAAGTTTTATTCCCTCTGATAGGTTAGTTGCTGTTGTTGTGTGCTGATTGACTTCCTTGGTTTTTAAGGTACAATGTTTTATGGTCTTATATTGAGTATTTATTTCTGATTGGTTTTGTGTTGATGCCACGTATCCTGGTTTTGTTAATCTTTTTGTGGGTTCTTTATTGGCTACACTTCCTTAAGCATTTCTTTTAGGGTTCGTGTGGTTTTCACAAAATCCCTTAATTTCTGTTTGTCTGAGAATGTCTTGATTTTGCCCTCATATTTGATGGGTAATTTGGCTGGATACAGGATTCTTGGTTGGAAGTTCTTTTCCTTCAGTGTTTTATATATGCCGTCCCATTGCCTTCTTGCCTGCATGGTTTCTGCTGAGTAATGGAAGCTCAGTCTAACTGTTTGATTATTATAAATAATATTTATTTTGTTCTGGGAAGCTCTCAAATTTTTTTCTTTGTCTTTGGTTTTGGAGAGTTTGATTATAATATGCCTCAGTGTGTTTCTCTTGGGGTCTATCTTGTGTGGGGTTCTATGAGCTTCTTGGACAAATATTTTTTCTTCCTTCATGATATGGGGGAAGTTTTCTGTTAGCAGGTCTCCCACAATTTTCTTGATGGTCTTTTTTGCCTCTTCTTGTTCTGGAATTCCAATAAGTCTTATGTTGTTTTTTCTCATGTCATAGCATATTATTTTTAGGTTCCCTTCATTTCTCTTAAATCTTTGTTCTGATTTTTCTTCATACAGTCTAGTGTTCAGGGATTTGTCTTCTAGTTGGGATATGCATTCTTCAGCAGTTCTAACCTACTCTTTTTTGCTTCTCCTGTGTAGTATAATTCTGTCATTTTGGTACTCATCTTCTGCATTTCGGTACTCATCCTCTGCATTTCTAACTGCTATTTTTGAATGAGTTCTGATTGTGCATTAATCTTATTATTTTGTTCTTGAATGATTTTCCTGAGTTCTTCCAGGGAACTATCTGTGTTCTCCTTGTTTCTGTTTGGGGTTTATTTAGACTCCTGTATAGCTCTATAAACATACCTTCTAAATTCCTTCTGAGATTATTCTATTGCCTCCTCTTCCTCCATGTATAATCAGACCTTTTTTTTTTTTTTTTGTGGTTTTGCTTCTAATGCCTTGCCCTATTTTGTTGTTGTTGTTTTGTTTTGTTTTGTTTGATTTGAGGTTGCTTGTTGTTTCCTAGACATTTTGAGGTTGTCTTTAACTGTTGGTTACATATTGATTTGTTTTGTCCTGGTTTTATGGTTTAATATTTTGTAAAGATGAAGCTGGTGTATTTTATCTTATTTAGTTATTAATTCAGGTATGCTGGGTTGCTCTGCAGTTTTCTTTGTGATGGTGGAATCACTGTGAGGAATGTGGATATAGGTTTCTGTTTGTTGTAAAGAGGATTTAGAGTTTGAGCCAAGAGGTTTTATGTTCGCTCAATGTGGTTTCTTCTACTGGATGAGTGAAGTTATTGGTGGAGAAGATGGGAGCAGAAAAAGGAAAGCTTGCTGTTGCTAGGGGTGGTTTCTAGTGCTTTAAGTGGACTGCTACTGATGATGCCATACTGTTATTTACAGGCCCACAGCTCAATTTCAGCAAAGACTCCAGTTGTTATGGGGTCACCACCTTCTATCAGGGTCAGACACATGCAAAATCCCCACTCCTGAGGCCCCTCAGCACCAAAAAGCTGACCCAAGGCAACTCCCTGGCTCTGCGATCCACCACGGGGGTTTCCTTCTCCAGCCCCACACACCCATGGCATCAGCCTAACTCACCCAGACCGCGATCACCTCGGGAGTTCTTCTGTGACTTTGCCCACCTGCGGTGCCAAAGATGCACTTGGTTTCAGCAGTGTTGGAGTCAGGAGAGTGCTTATTAGTAATCTATGGTCCCGATATTAGTGATAAAGTCAAGCGCAGACCTCTCAGTACCACTAAGCTGACCCAAGCCTATTCAGTGACCTACTGAGGGGGAAGCAAGCCCACCATCCTTGAGCACCAATGACTCTCTGCTTGGGTTTCAGTGGGGCTGGACGTGCCCATTTGCGCTTAGCTGACCCAAGTTACTGATAAAATCAGGTGCTGAAGGTAGATCCTTGGGGTGATTTCTGGTATGCTGGTGGGGTTGCTGGTACGCTGGTGTGTCTTCTGCCTTGACCCAGGGAGGTCTCGCATGGCCATTCTTGCCTGTCAGTCGCTCCTCCAGGTAAGTCTCTAATGGCCTTTCTCGGCTGCCTGTCCACACTTCACAGGACAGATCTTTTGTTTTTTTTTTTTTCCCCCTGTACCTTTCTTCTAATTCTACTCCTCTATGTTTGGAGCACTCTGACTCAGTGAGCTGTTCAGAGCACCAAAATCCCAATTGAAACTGCTGTACCTAGTTTTTCAAGCACTAAAATTCTAGAGGGAAATGGCATGGCGATTACTGATGAGACTCCATTTTGAATCCAGCCCTAATGGGTTTTTAACAGCTCAGTGACATGATCAGATGTGTGTTTTAGGATAATTCAGATAGTATGCTTATACCCTACTGAATTATGCTAAAACACACATCTGATCATGTCACTAAGACTCAGAGGTTAAGCACTCAGCTGTTAACCAAAAGGTCCCATGGTTCAAGCCCACCAGCCTCTCCTCAAGAGAAATACGTGGCAATCTACTTTTGTAAAGATTTAAAGTCTATGAAATCCTGTGGGGGCAGTTCTACTCCGTGGGGATGCTATGAGGTGGAATCAACTTGATGGCAATGGCTTGGTTTTGGGTTTTAGGCATATAGGCATAGAGCGTGAAAAGGATCACATGCTACAGGATCAGATGCATTCACGCCTGTTCTTACTGCCTAAATTATAGTGTCAAACTACTGGACAGCAGGTTCCTACTCTAGTAGATAAGTAAGGATATGTGTGTGTGTGTGGTATTTTCCATATATAAGACTACATTATAATACTGTCACAATATAGATTCTCTTATCCTATTCATCTCCAAAACCTCTTTTTCATAATTACTGTTAGCTCTTGGTTTCACACAAGCCTGAAAGGCAGGTGTCATTTTATTTATCTTACAGGATGAAGAAAATGAGGCTTAGTGAGATTGCCTCTAACAAGGGCAAAGGCCTTCCCTCACCTCCATTGATGGATCTTTCATAGACCAGGTGCAAGAGATCTGACCTTGATTTTGCATGTAAATAAGCTGGATTTTGGGGATCCAGGCCAGGCTTAACTGTGTGCCAGCTGTGTGACATACTTACCCTCTCTGGACCTCAATGTTATAGTATCTATCATATGAGATGCCAGGAAAATACTTGGTGAACAAGCATGAGGGAAGTTATTGTTGCTGTTCTTCATAAAACAAAGCCTTTCAAATGACATTCCTCAGGACCTGTCCCAGTCAACTGGACTCAACAGACCCTGGAGGGATAACATCTAACCCCATTAAAAAATATGAAGAGTCTACATCATTCCAAAGAGAGGAGGTGCCAGTTGAATATTGCTGGGTGCAAAATGTGCTATATTATTATTGCCCCTCACAATCTTCCTGGAAGCTCTGGTGGTGTAGTGCCTAAGGCATTTGACTGCTAACCAGAAGCCTGGCCATTCAAACCCACCAACCACTCCTTGGAAGGAAGATTGGGCAATCTACTTCTGTAGTGATACCACCTCGGAAAACCAAGGAGGGGTCACTATGAGTCGGGATAGACTCTACGGCAGTGAGCTGCTGCTGTGCTGCTGCCATCTCCCTAGCTGTTAACAAATATAACAGTTAGTAATTGCAATAAAGTAAAATATGTCCTTTAGAGGGAGAAGATTTCCCTCTGAAGAAACCCAAAATTCTTTTAAGACATATAACTAGAATAAAGGAGGATGGGCTATTTCCTAGTGCCAGTAAATCTAGATCACTCTAAAACCAAAATGCCAAAAGCACTGTCAATGAGTTGATTTTGACTCATCATGACCCCCATTGGGTTTCCAAAGTGGTCAATTTTTATGGTAGTAGATTGTCCCATCTTCCTTTTGTGAACAGCTAGTGGGTTTGAGTGAACAACCTTCTAGGTAGCAGTCAAATGCCTTAGGTATTGCACCACCAGAGCTCCAGACCATGCTGAACAGTGACAATAAATGATGTTCATTTCTTTTAAGGGAGTTTCCATTTTTATTACCTCTTTTTACCCTTTATTGCCCCTTCCCCTACCTATTCTCTGAACATTCTATTTGGCATGTAGACATAACTGTTTAATTTGTATTTAATCCTGGCAGAGAAGAATTTAGGCATTATTTGCCCAAGACATAAATTAAGGTCTACTTGGATGCAATCTAATCCTGTGGACATCATCAGCCTAGGCTGATGATGATACTATTCTGCCAATTTCTGTCTTAACTTATTCTGTAAGTAATAATGTCTGTTTATCATACCATTAGAAGTGTTTGGTCTGTTGTCTGCTCCAAACAGTCCAAACAAATTTGTGAATATAGGTAGTGACATTCCAGAAAGGCTGCACACACCAGGCAGTGAACTCTTCCCTCCATTGCCCCAATTTTACAGAGAGAGAAACCAAAAGTGGACAGGAATGGTATTCCTCTAAGGTTCTATTGCAGCCCTAGCATCTTACTTCCCCTTTGGTCCTGAAAAAATAGGATCTCAGGAAATGGATGGGGACCACTCTGTGTAGCCTTGAAGGTGCTTTGTCCCCTTGAATAACATAGGGATGATCTGGTACATTTGGAAAGCAATGTGCAACAGGATTTCCAGAGCAGCTGCACATCTACCTACTCCTGTCTCCACTATGCCTGGCCCACTCCACTTCCCCCATCTCCTGCTGAGTTCTGCTTAACCTCTCTCAGCCCTTCTTGGCTGCACCCAATTCACTCCACCCACTCACTTGAACCCTTTTGGCCCATGGAACAACCTCAGATTTGCTTGTTGGTCCAGCTTGGCTCAGTTTGACCCATTTCAGGCTGTGTTCTGCAAGGCTTGGCTCCACTGGGCTTGCCTTGCTCCCTGCTCCAGTGATCTTCAAGGCTCCCCTGACCACCTGCCAACCCTTTCACTGACCTGGGTTTTTCAGTTTTGCTAAACAGTCCCACAGGGTGACTTCCCTTGTTTTATCTTGTTATAGAGCGATAATGCAAGATTAGAGACAAACAGTGAAATTGGAGTATGGCAATCTTGCAGCACTCAAGAAATCAGACAACATACTGCATTGGGGAAATCTTCCACAAAAGATCTCTATAAAGTGCTAAAAATCAAACATGTATCTTTGAAGAGTAAGGTGTGCCTAATCCAGGCCATGGTATTTTCAAACACCTCATATGCATGTGAAAACTGGGCAATGAATAAGGAAGACCAAAGAAGAGTTGATGCTTTTGAGTTGTGGTGTTGGCAAAGAACATTAAAAGTTCCATGGACTGCCAGAAGAATGAATAAATCTGTCTTGGATGAAGTATAGCCAGAATGCTCCTTGGAAGCAAGAATGGCCAGACTTCATCTCACCAACTTTGGTCATGTTGTCAGAAGGGACCATTCCCTGGAGAAGGATATAATGCTTGGTAAAGTGGAGGGTTAGCAGGAAAATGAGTAAGGCCCTCAACAAGACGAATCGTCACAGTGGCTACAGCAATGGGCTCAGGTATAGCAATGATTGTGAGGCTGGTTCAGGACCAGGCAGTGTTTCATTCTGTTGCACATAGGGTCACTATGAGTCAAAGCGACTCGACAGCACCTAACAGCAACAACAATCTTGGGGCAGTCTTTTAACCAATCTAAGTCTTAGTCCCTCCATCTATAAATTGAAGGTTTAGCAAGTTGGTGAGCATGTTTCCATGGGTCAAGAGTCTGGACACGAGTTATCTGGGACCTCTGTTCAGCATCTCATTAGGCTGAACCAAAGTGTCACCTGGACTTCTTTCTCATTTGAGCCATGGTATCTTCTTCCAGAATCACTAGTTGTTACAGAGTTTGGTCTCTTGCAGTGTATGACTGATGTCCTCCTTTTCTTGCTGACTATTAGCCAATGGCTTGGCTATTAGCTTCTACAGGCTACTCTCAGGTCCTTACCCCATGGCTCTCCCCATATGCAATTCACAACTTGGTTATTTGCTTCTTTGAGACCACCAGGAGAATCTTATTGGTGATATAATACAAAGTAATCAAGCAAGAAACCTTCCCATCATATTTACATATCCACTCACAATCAAGGGGAAAGGATTATACAGGGCACATACATCACAGAATGGAAATGTTGGGGGGGGACATATTAGAACTCTGCTTGCCACACTATGCCCAGTGCTTTCTTAGTTACCATACCATTCCGTGCTCACACACCCCAACAAAAATTTGTTCTTGTGAATTGTCATTAAGTCAGTTCTGACTCATAGTGACCCTATGTACAATAGAACAAAACACTGTTGAGTCCTGTGTCATCCTCACAATCACTACTATGCTTAAGACCATTGTTGCAGCCATTGTGTCAATTCATCTCATTGACAGTCTTCCTCTTTTTCTACTTTACCAAGCATGATATCCTTCTCCAGGGACTAGTCACGCCTGATAACATGACCAAAGTACATGAAATGAAGTCTTGCCATCCTTGCTCTAAGGAGCATTCTGGCTGTGCTTCTTCCAAGACAGATTTGTTCATTCTTCTGACAGTCCATGCTATATTCAGTACTCTTCATCAACACCATAATTCAAATGCATCAATTCTTCTTCAGTCTTCCTTATTCATTGTCCATCTTTCACACACATATGAGACAATTGAAAATATATGTCTTGGGTCAGAAGCACCTTACTCTCAAAATGACATATTTGCTTTTTAACACTTTAAAGAGGTCTTTTGCAGAATATATGTCCAATGCAAATAAAAACAAAGATAGTGTGATAACTGGAGCTGTGTGTCAACTTGGCTGGACTACAATTCTGTGTGGTTTAAGCAATTGTGATGTGGGTTATTCCAATGATGGGATCAGATGTATATGTTTTGAGCAGCCAATCCATTGAAAGGGAGTTTCCCTAGGGGTGTGGCCTGCTTCCAGTAAATTTATGGACATCCTCAGAAGATTTCCATAAAGATGTCCAGAAGATGTCCCATTCTGTGGACTGGGATTCTGTTGTGCTATCTACAATTGTCTGTGAGTGAACAATCCATCATTTGGCCTGAAGATTTTGGATTTGTCATTTGTTGGCGTCAACAGCCAGTACACTGCCTGCCAACCTTGAGCTCCTCAGCCCCTGCAGCTGTGTGAATCAGGAAAAGCCTCCAGCTTGACGTTTGATCCAAGAACTTTGGACTTGCCAGCTTCTATAAGTGTGTGAGCCATTTTCCTAAGATAAATTTCTCTTTCTCTCTG
>NW_006921870.1:496639-502934 GCF_000298275.1 Orycteropus afer afer
TTTTTCTTTAGCAGAACCAGTCTAACACATTTGGTACTGAGAGTGGTTCTAGAGAAACAAAATAATAAGGATGGGCTTCCTAAATTGGTTCTCCAATTTGATTAATCATAAGGGCACTAGTGACCCTGCCTCTGTTAGTAAAGAGGGCACTGCTAATCAGTGGTGTGAGGTGGCAACATTAATATGCAAAATAAAACCACCAATAGATCAAGTACTGATGAGAAGTGAGGCTCTGGGTGATCTCATATTTGATACTTTTCTACAATTTTGTCAGGATGAGGAGTATAAGGAAGCTGGTTGGTTGGTTCTACTTACACTAGACAAAGTGGTGAAAGAGTGAGATGATCTCAGGGTTGCTGAGTCACAGTTTAAGCACTGCATAAAAGACCTCAATGTTTCCAGTTGTGCTCTGAAAGAAAGCCTTGCTTCTTCTAGTAACAGAGCTGATATTGCTGAAAAGGAAACCCAGAGTCTTATTGTAAGGGTGGCTGAATTACAATGTCAATTAAATTACCAACCCAAAATGGTGTCTGAAGTTAAAGTGAGAGCAATGATTGGGAAAAAATAGGATCCTGAAACCTGGAATGGGAACATATGGGCAGACAGTTGGGTAGATCAGGACATGGAGCCTACAAATTCTATTGAATCCCTCCCATCTGAAAGGATTACTGTAAAACCATTATTTCCCTCCACCTCAGTTTGATGGGATTAACCCAACTGCTCCTGCTGTGTCATTGCCTGAGGCAGAGGCCATGGAAGACATTGCTTAATGTTCTCAGGAATTGCCCCAACCACCCATTGTTGTTGCTAGACCTATATCTAAAGTTAAGTCCAAGTGAGCCCCAAAAGGTGAAATACAAAATGTGACTGAGGAGGTGGTATGCTACACACAAAAATACCTACTTGATTTTGCTAACATGTACAGACAGAAACCTGGAGAATATGTATGGGAATGACTACTGAAGGTGTGAGATAATGGTTCCAGGAATGTAACATTGGATCAGTCTGAGTTGATTGATTTAGGCCCACTAAGTATGGATCCTTTATTCAATGTTTCAGCTTGAGAGAACTGAGAGGTTAGGAAAGGATCTAATAGTTTATTTGGTTGGCTTACTGAAGCATGGATTATGTGGTGGCCTACCTTAAGTCAAGTTGAAATACCTGACCTGTCTTGGTATAATGTAGAAGAAGGTATCCAGTTGTTGTTGTTTGGTGTCATTGAGTCGTTTCCAACTCAGCAACCCCATGTGCAGCAGAACAAAACACTGCCTGATCCCATGCCAGCTCCATGATCCCTGCTATAATTGAGCCCATCATCACAGCCACTATGTCAATCAATCTCGTTGAAGGCCTTCCCCTCTTTCATCGACCTTCCACCATACCAAGCATGACATCCTTCTCCAGGGAATGGTCCCTTCTAACAACATGACCAAAGTAGTAAGACAATGTCTGGCCATTCTCACTTCTAAGGAGCATTTTGGCTGCACTTCCTCCAGGACAGATCTGTTAGTTCTTTTAGCAGCCCATGGTACTTTCAGCATTCTTCACCAGCACCACAAATCAAAAGCATCAATTCTTCTTTGGTCTTCCTTATTCATTGTCCAGCTCTCATATGCATACTAGGTGACTGAAAATATCATGGCTTGTGTCAGGTGCACCTTAGTCCTCAAGGAGACATCCTTGTTCCTCAGCACTTGAAAGAATTCCTTTGCGGCTGTGCTACACGTTGTCTAATGTCCTGACTGCTGCTTCCATTGCCATCAATTATAGAAACAAGCAATGTGAATTCTTTGTAAACCTCAATCTTTTCTCCATTTATCGTGATGCTGCTTCTTGGTCCAGTTGTGAGGATTTTTGTTTTCTTTATATTGAGATGTAATCCATACTGCAGACTGTATTCTTCAACCCTCATCAGTAAGTTCCTCAAGTCATCCTCACTTTCAGCCAGCAAAGTTGTATTGTCAGTGTATCTCATGTTGTTAACGATTCTTCCTCCAATCCTGATGCCACATTTTTCTCCATGTAGTCCAACTTCTCAGATTATTTGCTCAGCATATAGATTGAATAAGTATGGGGAAAGGACACAACCCTGATGCACTCCCTTCTTGATTTTAAACCATGTAGTGTCCCCTTGTTCCTTTTGAATGACAGCCTCCTGGTCAATGCACAGGTTCCTCATGGGTACAATCAAATGTTTGGAAATTCCCATTCTTCCCAATGTTAGCCATAATTTGCCATGATCCACACAGTCAAATGCTTTTGCATAGTCAATAAAACACAAATAAATATCTTCCTGGAATTATTTGCCTTGAGCCAAGATCCATCTGAGAGCAGCTATGATATCTCTTTTTCACATCCTCTTCTGATTCCAGCTTGCACCTTTGGAAGTTCTCTGTCAATATACTGCTGCAACCATTTTTGAATTATCTTCAGTAAGATCTTACCTACGTGCAATATTAATGATATTATTCGATAATTTCCACATTCTGTGGGATCACCTTTCTTTGGAATGGCTACAAATATGGATCTCTTCCAGTCAATTGGCTGGTAGCTGTCTTCTAAATCTCTTGGCATAACCAAGTGAGTGCCTCCAGTGGGTCATTCATTTGTTGAAATACCTCAATGGGTATTCCATCAATTCCTGGAGCCTTTTTCTTTGTCAGTTCCTTCATTGCAGCTTCAACTTCCTCCTTCAATACCATCAGCTCTAGATCATATGCCACCTCCTGAAATGGATGAAGATTGACCAGTTCTTTTTGGTGTAGTGACTCTGTGTGTTCCTGCCATCTTCTCTTGATGTTTCCTGCATCATTCAATATTTTGCCCATAGAATCTTTCAATATTGCAACTCAAGGCTTAAGTTTTTTCTTCAATTCTTTCAGCTTGAGAAATGCCGAGTGTGATCTTCCCTTTTGGTTTTCTAACTCCAGGTCTTTGCACATTTCATTATAGTAATTGGCTTTGTCTTCTCAAACTGCCTTTGAAATCTTCTGTTCAGCTCTTTTATCTTGTCATTTCTTCCATTTGCTTTAGCTAATCTTGGCTCAAGGTCAAGTTTCGGATTCTATTCTGTCATCCATTTTTGTCTTTTCTTCTGTTCTCATCTTTTTAGTGACCTATTGGTTTCTTAATGGATGATGTTCTTCATGTCATCCCACAATTCTTCTGGTTTTTATCATTGGTGTTCAATGCATCAAATCTATCCTTTAGATGGTCTCTAAATTCGGGAGGGATATATTCAAGATAATATTTTGGCTCTGTTGGACTTGTTTTAATTGTATCCAGAGGCTTAGGGAAATTCACTTGTTAGAATGGATTTATCAGATTAGACCCCTGGAGCCAGAAATGGAGAATCCAGAAGACACACCTTTCACCAGTACAATCAGGAATAAATTTGTGAAGGTAGCTCCAACATCCTTGAAGACTGCTGTGATTGCTATTTTATGTAAACAAGATTTGACAGTGGGAACTTCCCTAATTGAACTAAGACACTTAACTATGCTGGAGCTGATTAGACCCCATGGTAGTAGGGGCCAAGTGGCAGCAGTTAATTGACAAAGGCAAGGTGGGTGTGGTTACCATAATGGACAGCAGAGTAAGAATAGTAATCAGAATAGTCTGATTTGTGTAGAATTATGACATTGGCTACTTGCACATAATGTTCCTGGTAGTGAAATACATGGCAAACCTACTAAATATTTATTTGATCTGTATAAACAGAAGATTTCTAGGACACATGAACAGCAGCCTAGATTGAATCACCAGAATACAGAGTCATGGCCTCTCAATAACTTCCCAAACTTGAGTCAGTTTACAGATCCACAACACTTTGAATGAAGGAGAGGCCAGGTGCCCTTGAGGAAGGACCCCACTACATTGCCAAAAATTGATCATGTCAATCGTCCTCCCAGTCTTACCCAAAAGGGATCTGAGGCCTTTTACAAGAGTGACTGTTCACTGGGGAAAAGGAAATAATCAGACTTTCAGAAATTACTGGACACAGTCTCTGAACTGACAACAATTCCAGAAGACCCAAAGTGTCATTGTGGCCCACCAGTCAGAGTGGGACATATGGAGATCAAGTTATTGATGGAGTCTTAGCTAAGGTGTGTCTCACAGTGGGTCCAGTGGGTCCAGGAACCCATCCTGTAGTGATTTCCCCAGTTCCAGAATGCATAATTGGAATAGATATACTGAGAAATTGGCAGAATTCCCACATTGGGTCCCTGACATGTGGAGTAACAGCTATTATGGTAGGAAAAGCCAAGTGGAAGCCATTAGAACTACCTCTACCCACAAAAATAGTAAATCAAAAGCAGTACCACACCCCTAGAGGGATTGCAGAGATTACTGCCACCATCAGGGACCTGAAGGATGCAGGGGCGGTGATTCCGACCATGTCCCCCTTTACTTCGCCTATTTGGCCTTGCAAAAAAATGGATGGATCTTGGAGAATGACAGTAGATTATCATAAACATAATCAGGTGGTGACTCTGATTGCAGTTGCTGTTCCTGATGTGGTTTCATTACTTGAGAAAATTAGTACATCTCCTAGCAGCTATTGATCTGGCCAATGCTTTTTTCTTGATAACAATTTCAAAGGACCATCAGAAGCACTATGCATATCAACACCCCAGCACTGTGTCATAATTTAGTCCATAGGGTTCTTGATCACCTTTCCCTTCCACAAGACTGGTCCATTATATTGATGACATTATGCAGATTAGACCAAGTAAGGAAGAAGTATATATGACTCTACACTTATTGGTGAAACATATGCATGCTAGAGGTTGGGAAATTACCCAACAAAAATTCAGGCACCTTCCACTTCAGTGAAATTCCTAGGGTGAAATTCCTAATGGTGTGGGGCATGTGGAGATATTCCTACTAAAGTGAAGGATAAGTTATTGTATCTGGCTTCCCCCACAACTAAAAAGGAGGCACAACATCTGGTGAGCCTCTTTGGATTTTGGAGGCACCATATCCCCCATTTCAGTGTGTTGCTGTGACCTATTTATGAAGTGATTCATAAAGCTTCCACTTTTGAGATGTTCTGGCAAGATGGCAGACTAGGCAGAAAGACCCTCTTCAACAAAGAAAAGGGAAACCAATTAACACAGACACAGAAGATAATCCTGAACCCCTAAGCCTTGAAGGGGAGGATATAGAAGTGGACTAAACCCCAATTAACAGAAGAATTTGTGTGAAAATACCAAAAAAAGGAGACATACAGAGCTGTGGTCTGGCAGCGATCCTGAGTGAACCTGATGGCACAGACAGCTTGGACATTCCCAAGTGGTGGTAGGACCTAAGAATTAACCTAAAAATCAGCCCTGCTAACCAGGGACTGCTTGGAGGACTGTGCAGGGTGGCTGTGGAATAAATGGAGAAGGTGAAGAGAAAGGCAGGCTGAGCTGTGGACTTTTGCTGGTCCGCAGGGTGCCGCCATTGTGAAGGTTTAAAAGAGGCTTGACTATTTTGGACATTTAAATAGACAGCACACTCGCAGATTCCTGGAGCTTAAGAACATGTTCTGCTTTCCAGCAACCCCAAGGTCACTCCGGACCTGCAAGACTGAAAAGGTACCACATTCCTCTTGTTACTCTTATACCTCACAACCGCTTGGTGAACAGAGGTGTGGCCATCCCCCACTCCCACCTACCTTCTGGGCTCACAGGAACTCAGATGGAGCCTGGGTGCCCTGCCCTGTCTTCAACCATTTTTTTTCTCTTTTTTAATTTTTTTTTTATTTTTCTCTCTCTTTATTCTGTTGCCAACAATTACAGAAAGAACAGCAAGAAAAGCAATAATCAAGATTCGAGCAGAAATAAATGAGACAGAAAATAGAAGGGCTACAGAAAAAATCAACAAGACCAGAAGTTGTTTTTTTTTTTTTGAAACAATCAATAAAATTGACAAACCACTGACAAATTTAACAAGGGAAAAGACAGAGAGAATACAAATGACATGGATAAGAAACAAAATAGGTGACATCATAACAGAACCAACTTACCTAAATAAACTAACACAGATTGATGTGGAATACTTGAATAGTCCCATCACAAAAGAAGAAATTGAACAGGTCATCAAAAAATTAACAACTAAAAAAAGTCTTGGCCCAGATGATTTCATTGGAGAATTCTACAAAACATTCAGAGAAGAACTGATACAAATTCTACTCAAAGTATTCCAAAACATAGAAAAGGATGGAATCCTCCCTAACTCATTTTATGAAACAAGCATAACCTTGATACCAAAACCAGGCAAAGACATCAATCAAAAGGAAAACTACAGA
>NW_006921870.1:503582-504147 GCF_000298275.1 Orycteropus afer afer
TATCCCTATTTGCTGATGATATGATCCTATACCTAGAAAACCCAAGAGGCTCATTCAAAAATCTACTGGAACTAATTGAGAGATTTAGCATTGTGGCAGGACATAAGATCAACATCCAAAAATCAGTGGGATTCCTCTATACCAGCAAGGAGATTGCTGAAAAAGAAATAAGGAAATCAACACTATTTACAATTGTTGTTGTTATGTGCCATGGAGTCGGGCCCGATTCATAACAAACCTTCCTTGGGTTGTCAAGGCAGTATCACTACGGAAGTAGATTGCCCAATCTTCCTTCCAAGGAGGGGCTGGTGGGTTTGAACTACCAGCCTTTTGGTTAGCAGTCAAATGCCGTAGGCACTATGGTACCAGAGCTCCCATAGCTATCCAAAATATAAAATACATGGGAATAAATCTTACCAGGGACACAAAAGACCTCTACAAAGGAAACTATCAAAAACTACTTCAAGAAAACATAAGAAAACTACATAAATGGAAGAAAATCTCATGCTCATGGATAGGAAGATTGAACATTGTGAAAATGTCAGTTCTACCCAAAGCAATCTAT
>NW_006921870.1:505228-506558 GCF_000298275.1 Orycteropus afer afer
TAGCAAAGGTCAACAAGACAGAAAATAACAAATGCTGGTGAGGTTGTGGAGAGATTGGGACTCTCGTACACTGCTGGTGGGACTGTAAAATGGTACAACCATTGTGGAAAGCAGGATGGCGATTCCTTCAAAAGTTGGGATTAGAAATACCATTCGACCCAGCCATTACATTACTAGGTATATACCCTAAAAATTGAGAGCCAGCCATGACAAAACAGATATATGCACACCCATGTTCATTGCAGCACTATTTACAATAGCTAAAAGATGGAAACAACCTAGGTGTCCATCAACTGATGAATGGATAACCAAACTATGGTACATACACACAATGGAATACTATGCAGCACTAAAGAATAATGTAGAATCTGCAACACACCGCATAACATGGAGGAACTTGGAGGATATTATGCTGAATGAAATAAGTCAATCACAAAAGGACAAATATTCTATTAGTCTGTTATTGTAAAAGTTAAGGAAAGATTTATCTATAGAAGGACATTCTCTTTGTTGGTTACCAGGGGTAGGAGGGGAGGGGAAGGAACGCTATTAGATAGATATAAGTATTGATTTGGGTGAAGAGACAGACAATGTACCAAATGTGAGTGACCAATATGGCAACCTTGAAGATGAGAAATACATAGAGAGGTACATGGGAGGTACAGATGACAAATATGAACCCTTTTGTACATACAGTACTGCATTGTCAGTGAAGGCTAACATGGGTATATGGTGGATAGATGGGTGGATAGACTGAATGATTAGGTATGTCTATGAAATGGGGAGTGTATCCAAGAATATATATAGGGTTGGCAGACAATGGGCCTCTAAGTTTATGTGAATGATCAGAATTCCCAGGTGTATAGTAGAGCTGACAAAGGGCAGGGTTATGGTTATGGCTTGGTCACAGCCAGCTACCCAGAGGGACCAAGTAGTTGAACCTGTGGGCTTGGAACCATAGTCTCAGGAGATATCAAGCTCAATTGGCATAACATACTATACAAATATTTTTCCACCTTCTACTTTAGTGAGTAGCGACTGGGATCTTAACAGCTAGCAAGCTGCCATCTAGAGGGAACAATGGGTCTCTCCTCGTCCAGAACAAAGAAGACGGAAGAAAACCAAAATTCATGGAAACAATTAGTCCTAGCGACTGGTACACCATCTGATCTGCAGTCTATATGACTATGAGACCCAAAGAACTAGATGGTGCCCAGCTACCACTGTCATCCACTTGAAAGGCGATCTATGTAGGAGATCCTTGATAGAGAGGGAGAACAATGTGGAACAAAACTCAAAATCATTTGGAGAAAAGAAAAAGCGTTGTGGG
>NW_006921870.1:528300-528948 GCF_000298275.1 Orycteropus afer afer
TGACCCAGCTATTCCATTACTAGGTATATATCCTAAAGAAGTGAGAGCCATGACAGGAACAGACATATGCACACCCATGTTCATCGCAACACTATTTACAATAGCCAAAACATGGAAACAACCTAGGTGTCCATCAACTTAGGAATGGATATCCAAACTATGGTATATACACACAATGGAATACTATGCAATGCTAAAGAATAATGTAGATTCTGAAAAACCATATAACTTGGAGGACATTATGCTGAGTGAAATAAGTCAATCACAAAAGGACAAATATTGTATTAGTCCATTATTGTAATTGTCAAGGAAACGCTTATCTATGGAAGGCCATTTACTTTTTTGGTTACCAGGAGGGGAGGGGAGGGAATATTGTCAGATAGATAGAGGTAAGTTTTGATTTGGGTGAAGAAAAAGACAATGTACCAAATGTGAGTGATCAATATAGTGGCATTGAGGAAGAGAAAGACATAGAGAGGTACATGGCAAATACAGCCAACAATAATGAACCCTTTTGCACATATAGTACGGCGTGCTCAGTGAAGGCTAACACGGGTATATGGGTGGATAGATGGGTGGACAGGCTGAAATATTAGGTATCTATATGAAATTGAGAATGAACCCAAAAACATGTATAGGGTTGGCAGA
>NW_006921870.1:531943-535979 GCF_000298275.1 Orycteropus afer afer
AAAAAAAAAAAAAAAAAGAAAAAGAAAAAGTTGTGTACAACTGCTAAGTTGACAAGGGTTGGACTGTGACAGTTGGAACTGTGTGTCAACTTGGCTGGACCACTGTGTGGTTTAAGCACTTGTGATGTTGGTTGCTCCAATTATGGGATCAGATGTATATATTTTGAGCAGCCAATCAGTTGCAAGGGAGTTTCCCTAGTGGTGTGGCCTGCTTCCAGTATATTTATGGAAATCCTCAGGAAAGAGACACTTTTCTGTGGATTGGGATTCTGTTATGCTTCCTACAACTGTCCATGAGTGAACAATCCACCATTTGGCCTGGAGATGTTGGATTTGTCATTCCTTGGAGTCAACAGCCAGTGCCTACCAACCTTGAGCTCCTTAGCCTCTGCAGCTGTGTGAGTTGGGAAAAGCCTCCAGCTTGATATTTGATCCAAGAATTTTGGACTTGCCAGCCTCTATAAGTGTGTGAGTCATTTTCCTAAGATAAATTTCTCTTTCTCTATATATATAAACTTTATTTGTTTTGTTTCTCTAGACAACCCAGTCTAACACAGATATTATTGTTAATTTTTGAAAATTATTTTATTATCTTTAGAAAATACTAAAGGCTTATTATAAAGTGATCAAGCTATAGAGTAAAATTCTACAAAGATAGGGAGGATAACTACAAATTTTAGTACTCTGAAGTCCCCAGGAAGAATATTAAGCAAAATTATTCAAAATATTTCTCTAGGAAGAGGGATAAATGCAAGAGATGAAAGGAAAATGAAAAGAAGTAAGAGAAAGCCTTTTATTTTATATGTTACTTTTAAAAATAAAATATGTTGTGTTTCTTTATAGTTAAATTGGAGAAAAGAAAAAGAATTTAAGTGAAATAGAAGTAAGTTCTAACATTACATATCTATTTCTTCACCACAAAAATATTATTTCCTAGAATTGCTATCTCTATATAAAGCAAGTTCCAGATTAAATATAAACTTCATGTGCAACATATATCCCCCAAGATTAAAAAGAATATGAAGAGGTTTGGGGTCATTTGTTTTCTTCAATTATACGTTTTAATTTTAGACACCATTCAAATTTTTTTTTCTATTATGAAAGATGAGAAAATTAAATCCTTCACTCTCTCCCATGTTCCACCACCACCACCACCACATTAGTATTGGACTTTTCTTTTTTTCTCCACAATGCCAAGGTCTATAATAGTCACTCTTACTATCTTCTCATTTCCTTTGGTTATTTGTTCCTAGTTCTGTGTTTATTTGGAAACATTGTGCATTACTAATCTTTTTTTTTTTTTTTCCCTTTTCTGAGCTCCTTGTTTAGATTTACCTCTTGGCTGGCCTAGGTAAAGCTCAAGGCTTGCTCACAGAGTTTAAGTAATTTTCCCAAGGTTTCATGGAAAATCAGCACAGGAATCAAGATTCTGATCAATATTCACCTGACTCCAGATACAGTACTCAGGAAATCCATGGGAGCCCTGAGCATTTGGACTTGGAGGTTGGTGTCTGGGGAAGGAAGCAATTACTCCTTTAGGAATTCTTGGAAGATCTGAGGATCCTGGACAGAATTTATGAATAACTCTACCTCAGAGTATCAGACTGGGAACAGGGTAAATGTCCTGTGGTGCCTCCAGCCCAATCCAGGCATCTGAGGAGGGATCTGCAGCAAAATTTCAAATTTTCTTGGTCTAGATTTATTTCACACCTTGGGCTGTGGGGAAAAAACAGGTAGTGAAGACCCAATATATCTGTTTTTCTACTGCTACTGGGGATCTAACAATGTGAGTCTTATTTTATTTTCACTTGGGGAAAAAAAAAAAAAAGCCCAGATATGAGCAATCTGAGGTGGCTATGGCAGTTCAACAGATCCCAGGGGTTCTTCTTTTCCATTCAATCATGCTTCTTAAAATGGCTTCCAGAGAAAGGGGGTAAAGGAGGAGCACAAAGAGTAAGAGCCTAGTGACTTCCTCCTACATCTCATTGACCAGAACAATAGTCTTTACCACCTTAACTGCAAAGGAGGCTGAGAAATGCAGATTTTTATGTTGGCATTTTACTGCCTATAATAACACAGGATTCTAAGGAAGAAGAGAAGGGGCAGGGAAAGAAGTGGCCACCTCAGGCACACCCTGCAATCCAGGCTTGCTGTTTTTCTCTGTGATTCCAGAGGGCTGGAAAGAGAGTAAGAACTTTATCTTAATGATATCTACTATTTCTTCATCATTTCTTGTTGTTGTTTTTGTTGTTAGGTGCGATTGAGTCATCTCTGACTCATAGCGACCCTATGCACAGCAGAACAAAACACTGTCTGGTCTCGTGCCAGCCTCACTATCCTTGCTATACCTGAGTGCATTGTTGCAGCCACTGTGTCTATCGATCGCATTGAGGGCCTTCCCCTTCGTCATTGACCTTCCATTTTACTAAGCATTGATATCCTTCTTCAAGGTATGGTTCCTTCTGACAACATGTAGGTGAGACGATGCCTGACCATTGTCACTTCCAAGGAGCATTCTGGCTGCACTTCTTCTAGGAGAGATTTTTTAGTCTTTTTAGCAGACCATGGTACTCTTAGCATTCTTCTCTAATACCACAACTCGGAAGCATCAACCCTTCTTTGGACTTCTTTATTCATTGTCCATCTATAACATGTATAAGAGGTGATTGGAAATACCATGGCTTGGGTTAGGTGGACCTTAGTCTTCAAAGAGACATCTTCACTCCTCAGCTCTTTAAAGGGGTCTTTTGCAGTAGATTTTCCCAGTTCAGTATGTCATCTGATGTCTTGACTAGTGCTTCCAGTAATGTTGATCAGGGAACCAAGTAATATGAAGTCTTTGACAACTTCAATCTTCTCTCCATTTATTGTGATGCTGCTTATTTTTTCAGTTGTTAGAATTTTTGTTTTCCTTACATTGAGGTGTAATCCATACTGCAGACTGTAATCTTTAATCTTCATCAGTAAGTGCCTCAAGTCATCCTCACTTTCAGCAAGAAAAGTTGTGACATCTGCATATTGCAGGTTGTTCATGATTGCTCCTCCAATCCTGATGTCATGTTTTTCTTCATATAATCCAGCTTCTCAGATTATTTGCTCAGCAAACAATTTGAATAAGTATGGTGAAAGGATACAACCTTGACACACTCCCTTCTTGATTTTGAACCATTAATATCCCCTTGTTCTGTTCAAACAACAGCTTCCTGATCTATTTACAGGTTCCTCATGAGTACAAACAAATGTTCTGGAATTCCCATTCTTCTAAATGTTGTCCATAATTTGTCATGATGCACACAATCTAATGCTTTTGCATAGTCAATAAGACATAAGTAAACATCTCCTTCATTCAAGGGCTTGTGGGTTGGTAAATCAAGTCTGGGAATTGATTGAGAGGAAATGCAAGCTGGATTCAGAAAAGGATATGGAACAAGAATATCATTGCTGATGTCAGATGGATCTTAGCTGAAAGCAAAGAACACCAGAAAGATATTTAACAAAAACAAACAAACAAACAAACTCACTGCCCATCGACTCAGGTCTGACTCATAGAGACCCCTGCTTCTGTTTCTGAGGCGGTATCTGTCCAACCATCCGTCTGGGGAATGGCTGGTGGATTTGCACTGCCAGCCTTTGGTTAGCAGTCAAATGCCTTGGGCATTATGCCACCGGAGCTTCCCTTGATTGAATCACCAGAATGCAGAGTAATAGGATAATCTTTCTTTGGAATGGGTACACTTATAATCTCTTTCATTCAGTTGACCAGGTAGCTGTTTTCCAAATCTCTTGGCATAGCCAAGTGAGGGCTTCCAGTGGGGCATCGGTTTGTTGAAACATCTCAGTGGATAGTCCGTCAATTCCTGAAGCCTTGTTCTTCGTCAATTCCTTCATTGCAACCTCAACTTCTCCCTTCAATACCATCAGTCCTGGATTATATGCCACCTCCTGAAATAATTAAATATTGACCAATTCTTTCTGGTACACTGACTCTGTGTATTCCTTCCATCCTCTTCTTTTTTTTTTTTTTTTTTTTTTTTTT
>NW_006921870.1:536747-537204 GCF_000298275.1 Orycteropus afer afer
TTGCATCTAGATGGCAGCTTGCTAACTTTTAAGATCCCAGTCCCTACTCACCAAAGTAGGAGATGGAACAATGTTTTGTATAGTATGTTATGCCAATTGAGCTTGATGTTCCCTGCAACTATGGTCCCAAGCCGCAGGTTCAACTACTCAATACCTCTGGGTAGCTGGCTGTGACCAAGCGGTGACCAAAACCTTGTCCCTTGTGAGCTCTACTATACACCTGGGAATTCTGATCCTTCACATAAACTTATAGAACCATTGTCTGCCAACCTTATATATGTTCTTGGATACACTTCCCATTTCAGAGACATACCTAATTGTTTAGCCTGTCCACCCATCTATCCATCCACATATCCATGTTTGCCTTCACTGACAATGCAGTACTACATCTGCAAAAGGGTTCATATTTGTTGTCTGTACCTCCCATGTACCTCTCTATGTCTTTCTCATCCTCAAT
>NW_006921870.1:552186-582006 GCF_000298275.1 Orycteropus afer afer
TCTGAGCACACAGACTGTGATGGAGTTCCTGTGGGCCCAGAAGGTAGGTGGAAGTGGGGATGGCCACATCTCCGTTCACCAAGCAGGTGTAGGGTGTAGTAACAAGAAGAATGTAGTAACTTTTCAGTCTTGCAGGTCCGGAGTGACCTTGGGGTTGCTGGATAGCAGAACGTGTTCTTAAGCCCCAGGATCTGTGAGCATGCTGTCTCTTTAAATATGCAAAATAGTCAAGCCATTTTTAAACCTTCAAAATGGTGGTGCCCTCTGGACTGGCAAAAGTCCACAGCTCAGCCTGCCTTTCTCTTCACCTTCTCCTTTTATTCCCCAGCCACCAGAGCAGTCCTCTGTGTAGTCCCTAGCTAGCAGGGCTGATTTGTAAGTTAATTCTTGGGTCCTACCACCACTCGGGAATCTCCAAGCTGTTTGTGTGTTGCTGTCAGGATTGCTGCCAGACTGTAACTCCATATGTCTCCTTTTTTGGTATTTTCATGCAAATTCTTCTGCTAGTTGGGGTTTAGTCCACTTCTATATCCTTCCCTTCAAGGATCAGGGGTCCAAGATTATCTTCTGTGTCTGTGTTAATTGGTTTCCCTTTTCTTTGTTGAAGAGGGTCTGTGCAGTCTTTCTGCCTAGTCCACCATCTTGCCCTTGCTTCCATCTTCTTTTGATGCTTCCTACCTCATTCAATATTTTGCCTATAGAATTTTTCAATATTGCAACTCAAGGCTTAAATGTTTTCCTCAGTTCTTTCAGCTTGAGAAATGCTGAGTATGTTCTTCCCTTTTGATTATCTAACTCCATGTGTTTGCACATTTCATTATAGTAATGGACATTGTCTGCTCGAGCTGCTCTTTGAAATCTCCTGTTCAGCTCTTTTATCTTATTTCTTCCATTTGCTTTAGCTACTCTTGGCTCAAGGGCAAGTTTCAGAGTCTCTTCTGTCATCTATTTTGGTCTTTTCTTCCTTTCTTGTCTTTTTAATGACCACTTGCTTTCTACTAGGATGATGTTCTGGATATCATTCTGCAATTCCTCTGGTTTTCAGTCATTGGTGTTCAGTGCATCAAATCTATTCTTTAAATGGTCTCTACATTCAGGAGAAATGTTATCAAGGTCATATTTTGGCTCTCGTGGAATTGTTTTAATTGTCTTCAACTTCAACTTGAATATGCATATGAGCAGTTGATGGTCTGTTCCACAATCAGCTCCTGGCCTTGTTTTGGCCAAAATATTAACTACTCCATCATCTCTTACCACAGATGTAGTCAATCTGATTCCTGTGTATTCCATCTGGTGAAGTCACATGTACAGTCTTCTCTTATGTTGTTGAAAAAAAGATATTTGCAATGAATAAGTCATTGGTTTTGCAAAATTCTATGATGTTATCTCAAGTGTTATTTGTATCATCAATGCCATATTTTCCAGCTACTGGTAACTCTTCTTTGTTTCCAACTTTTACATTTCAGTCACCAGTGATAATCAACACTAATCAACACATCATGAAGTTCGGTCAACTTCAGACTGCAGAAATTGGTAGAAATCTTTAATTTCCTCATCTTTGGTTTTGGTGGTTGGTGCATAAATTTGAATAATAGTATTAACTGGTCTTCTTTGTAGGTATATGGATATTATCCTATCACTGACAGCATTGTACTTCAGTACAGATCTTGAAACATTCTTTGTGGTGATGAATGCCACATCATTTGTCTACAATTTGTTATTCCTGGCACAGTAGATCATATGGTTTTCTGACTTAAAATGGCCAAAACTGGTTTATTTCAGCAGGAACTCTGGTGGCGTAGTGCCTAAGGCATTTGACTGCTAACCAGAAGGCTGGCAGTTCAAACTCACCAGCCATTCCTCAGAAGGAAGGTTGGGCAATCTACTTCTGTAGTGATACCACCTCAGAAACCCAAGGAGGAGTTGCTATGACTCAGATCTGACTTGATGGCAGTGGATTTGAATTGAGTTTTTAATGCCTAGGATATCAATCTTTATGTGTTCCATTTCATTTTCAACAACTTCCAATTTTCCTAGATTCATACCTCATACATTCCGTGTTTCAATTATTAATGGAGTTTGCATCTGTTTCTACTCATTTTGAGTCATGCCACATCAGCCAATGGAGGTCTTGAAAGATTTACTCTACCCTTATCTTTAAGTTGTCTTTACTCTGAGGAGTCAGCTCTTCCCCAGTTAAATTTTGAGTCCCTTCTGACCGGATGGGGTCATCTTCTGGTACTATATTGGACAATATTTCAGGACTGTTTATAAAGTTTTCCAGTAAAATATCAGACAGTGTTTCATTGCTACTCATAAGGTTTTCACTGCCCAATTCTTTGAGAGGTGGATCACCTCTTCCTTCTTCCAAGTCTGTCTTAGCCCAGAAAGTCCACTGAACTTGTCCACCATGGGTAACCCTGCTGGTGTTTTGTAACACAGTGGCATGGCCTCCAGCTCACAGCTACACATAAATTACCACAGAATGACAAATTGACAGACAAGTTCATCTCCCTTAGTTGTTCCTAACCCCTCTGCACCTGCCTACCTCAGGCAACAGCCTTAAAATAGAGCCATCCACAAGTGAAAAGGAGCCCCCGAACCCAGACCCACCTACGTTGGGCCCTGGCCTTAATATAAAGCCACCCCCAAGTGAAAAGCATCCTTCACAACCCAGGCCCACCTACTCTAGGCCCCTGCCTTAATAAAGACCCACCCCCAAGCAAAAAACAGTCCCTAGCCCCAGACCCACCTACCTTGGGCCCCAGCCTTAATACAGAGCTGCTCCCAAGTAAAAAGCAGCCACCAGCCCTGGGCCCATCTACCTCAGGCTCCGGCCTTAATATAGATCCACAGCCAAGTGAAAAGCAGCCTCCAAGCCCTGGGCCTGCCTACCTCAGGCCCCAGCTTTAACATAGAGCCACCCCCAAGTGAAAAACAGCCTCAAAGCTCTGGTAATCAATTCTTAGGTACAATAATAACGGCTACATTACTCATTTATAGATATGTATTTGGTGTGTCTGCAATGGTGAGGTGAATAGAGAAGGCCTATCACAAGTCAACTCCAACTCATGGTGACCTAATTCACAACAGAAGGAAATACAGCCTGGTTCTCCAACCGTCCCAATGATTGGTTGTGGATCAGACCACTGGGAGTCATAGGGTTTTCATTGGCTTATTTTCAGAAGTATGTTGCCAGGTCTTTTTCCCTAGTTTGACTTTCTCTGGATTATAACATCATAGCAATATGCAAGCCACTACTGACAGACGGATGGTGGCTGTGCATGAGGTGCATTGCCCTGGAATTGAAAGTGGGTCTTTTGCATAGAAGATGAGAATTATACCACTGAACCACAACTGTTCTCTTAACACATATTACCTTATTTAATTCTCATAGCAGCTCTGGGAAGGAAGTACAATTATTCCTGTCTTATGGACAAGTAAATGAAGGCTCTGAGAGGATATTCTACTCAGGGCTTCACGATCAGTGTAACAGCACCAGAATTCCAGCCCATATTGGTTTCCCTCCAAAGCTTTGGTTTTTTACAATTATTTTACACTAGTGGTCTCCAAAGCTGGGTTCACATTAGAACCATCACAGAGAGCTTTTGTGAAATCCAATGGTGGGTTGCATCCCCCAGTTGTTGTTGTTGTTTTGTGCCGTCGAGTCAGACCCGACTCATAGCAACCCCTACTTGGGTTTCTGAGGTGGTATCACTAAGGAAGTAGATTGCCCAACCTTCCTTCTGAAGAGTGGCTGGTGGTCAAGTGCCTTAGGCACTATGCCAGAGGTCCTACAGCTTCTGATTTAATTGTTTGGAGGTGGAGCCTAGGCATAAGTATTTTCTATTTAATCCTCATAACATCCAGAAATGGAATGTTTTCCTCTATACTTAAAATTGAGGACACTGAGACTAGAGAGGTGAAGTCACTTGCCCAAAGCCACACAGCTTGTCCACAACAGAGCTAGGATGTATGTCTAGATATCTCTAAAGAGCTATCTATAGCTCCAGAAAGAAGGCAATCTCTCCATAGAGTTGCAGAGTACACTGACCCTCTGCTCCTGCCAGGCACAGGATCCTCTCTGGAAATGTGTGCATGAGAGGCAGTGCACCAGATGGTAACTGGGTGACAACTGGGCTTTCCCATGCCAAGATGTGTGGAGGAATCTCAGCCCACCAAAGGCAAAGGTGCAGCCAGGGATGACGTGGGGACACACTTTTTTCCCAGCAGAAAAAGCTGTGGGCTTCCTCCTCTCCAGCTGAGCTCTGGTTGATATGCCAGGCCTACATGGGTCACTTGCCAGGGACAAGAAGGCAGGCAGGCAAGCAGAAGGCCAGGGCCAAACCGTGGAGGAAGTCACATGGCCAGAGTCATAGGCCTGACCCAGGAATGGTTAGGGTAGAGAGATATTTCAGGCCTGAGAGAAAGGACCCTGCCCACTAGATGAATCACCCGGGGCAGAGATTATCCTGAGGAAGGTGTTGGGGGTGGATTTCCATAAACATCCTTCTCCCAAGTGACCAGAAGCCCATAGTCAGTGGCCCATGATCAATGAGGTGAAGCACAGCTGGAGCACTAAGATGTAGCTGAGAGATTCAGTGTTCCAGGTGTTTTCTACAAGTGACATCTCAGTGACCACAGAATGTGTTGATGAGAATCTCCATTCTGAAAAGTGGAATTTCAGAGATAAGTCACCTGCTCAAGGACACGTAGCCAGTTACAGGAAGAGATGTAATGTAAGTAAGGGTCTGACTTTCTGTGGCTGCCATTTGGCCTCCCTGAAGCAGGGAGTGAAGATTCCTATTGCCCTCCACCACCAGATGTACCCTATATGTACATGAACTTACATAAATTAAAAAAAAAAAAAAAAAAAAACAGGGACTAGATTCTTAATGGTAAACCATGCTTCATTCAGGTCTTATGCTTTCTTCTGAGTTAAGTGATAGATTTGTCCAAATGCCTCATTAGATAGAAGAGGACTCTAGAAAGGGCAAAGGGTATACCCAAGATTGAGGTAAGGAGGGGCAAAGGCTGACTTGATGTGGCCCCTGCCTCTCAGCCCACAGTTCCATGCCCTGCACGATTGTTTGGAGTCAAAAGGTGGTTCTGACACATGTTACAACATGGTTGAACCTTTAATGCATTATGTTAAGTGTATGATCCCTTTTATTAAAAATCTCTAGAACAGGCAAATGCACAGAAAGCCAAGATTGGTTACCAGGGGCTGGGGAGTTGGAGTACTGAGTTTCTGTTTGGAAACATAGTGGACATGGTTGCACAACATGGTGAATATAATTAATGTCACTGAATTGTACATTTAAAAATGGTAAAAGTGGTAATACTTTACTACAAAAATATTATTAAAAACAACAACAACAACAACAACTATTACTGGAGAACATCTTTTGGTTCTTTAAATGTGATCCTACACCAGCGGCACCAGAATGACCTAGGAACTTATTAGACATGCAAATTCTCAGGAGTCACCCCAGATGTACTATAAGGAAGGGCAGCATGCTGTGTGTGATCAAACCCAGAGGTGATTCTCATGCCCTCTAAAGTCTGAGATATTCACTGCTCTAGGTTATTGCCTCATTAAAAACCCACTGCCTTTAAGTCAATTCTGACTCACAGCAACCTTGTTGGATAGGGTGGAACTGCCTCCCATAGGGTTTCCAAGCCTCTAATCTTTATGGAAGCAAACTATCACATCTTTCTCCCATGGAGCAGCTGGTGGGTTTGAACTTCCAACAATTAAGTTAGCAGCCAAGCAATTAACTACTGCACTGTCAGGGTTCCAGGTTATTGTGCACACTTATGTGCATGCACATACACACACACCCACTCACACTATTTAGTGTCAAATGGCCTTATAATGTTCTTATAGAAAATCCCATTCACCTGGTGGCCCATCTATGGACTCACAAACCTTCAGAAATTAACAGGGTTTGTGATTCTCAACCTTGAAGAATGTGAAGACCTCTTTAAAGGGGAAAACTTGCATGTAATTCCCTGTGCACAAAATTTTGTTTAGCTAATTTTTATTATATTATTTCTTAAATATGTACTGTCATAAAGCTAAGTATATACTCTTATGCAATTCTAAAATCAATAAGTTTTGGATTAAAAATAAAAAATAGCTACAATCAACCCTACAAGACTCTGTAAATTTTAAATGAATGATCTTGACAGTATGGCCAATATAGCTGGTTTGCTGAAGCCAAGTGGCAGTTTACAGCTTGACCACCACGTGGTTGTTACCATGCAGGCCTTTTAAATTGCCATTATGTATTTATACTTCTATGTTGTGAGATGACTCAATTCTTCCACCCCTTTCATCTATCCCATTTCTTAATTAGTCCTTCATACTCTGCAGAGGCTTGAATGCACTATTTGCATATTGTCCCTCTCTACTTTCTTCTTATTTGTTAGAGCCATGAAAGTAGTTTGAAACAATAAGAAGAAAGTAGAGACCTACAATAAGTGGACAAAAGTGGTTTGAGTTTGGAACATCCCAGCTGTAAACACAAATGCAAACTTGAGCATTACAATCAATTAGAGTGTCATTCTCAATTATAAAGCTAGCATTTTAATAGTCTAAAATATGAAGATGTCAATTAATGTTGAAATGAAATCAGTACATTTAAAAATTCTCCCTCTTGTAGCCTTAAGCATCTCTGGAAGCCCCATTTAGAGAGACACAGGCCTATGCCTGGAATGCCTGGCTCCATCATTGAGCTGAAGAAATCAAGGCCCAGAGAAAAGGGAACCTTCTCTTCCCTTCTATGGTCCCTCTAACCTCCAGTAGCTGAATTTCTATCCATAAGAAAGATTGAGTCCCAGCCAGAGTTGTTCACAAATGCAAGGGGCTACCCTGAGATGAAATTCTTTCCCTGAAAGATGTCTGAGAAGATGCAGTACAGATATACTATAGTTATGAAGGCTGTCCCAGAGGAGCTGTAGGCACTGCATGAGGACCAGACTACAGCAAGGATCCCTAAAGGCTTCAGTGACATCAGACTTGGCTGACATCTGAGCAGCTAGCTTAAGTAGAAAAATGACACTTACCTCCAGTCCAGTTTGAGAGATCTTGAGTGGGTCCTGGGCATCTGGATTTGTAAGTGGATTCACATGAAGCTTTCAGAAACATTGGCCTAGATGACCTCTAAAATTCCTTCTGATTTTAAAGTGCTGGATTCCAATTTATATCATTATCGTTACTATCATGTATTGAGTGCATGATATATGCCAGACACTCTGTTCAATGCTTTGCATATATGATTGCATGTAACACTAACCCATGAAGTAGCATTACTGCTTATCTTTATTTCATAGAGGAGGAAATTGAGACTGAGGAAAATTCATCATTTTCTTACAGTCACACAACATGTGGTTGAGCCAAGACTTGCTGGATCTCTAGTCCCAAAGTCCTTAGCAATACAGTCTTGGGTGCTCTGGTTTGATATCTGACTCTGGCCCTCACTGTTCATATGTCTTGGGAGCCTCTTATACCTACTTTTGGATGAAGTATCCCTGTGTGTGGAATGGATGGTCTCTTTGTACCCTTTCTACTCCATGACCTCTGCAGGCTGGGCAGTCAACAGGACTCTTGCAACCAGAGGAGGGAGACACTGCTTTTCCAGCCCTGATGCCTATGTTCCAGTTCCTCTAATTCAGGATGTAGGGCCTGGCCAGGCTGAGTCTGGCCTCCCTGTGTTAATCACTGAATCACCAGTTTGGGTGAGACTAATCTCATGAATAAATCATGGGAGAGCTGGGATGGTGCCCTACGAAGATGAAATCAGTATTGAGGCCATCAGAGGGGTGAAGAGAAAACAGAAAGGGAATAGTGAGAGTTAACTTGATGCTAGATATTAGACAAGTGGTTTAACCTCTCAACATCTCATTTCCCTCTTTTGGAAAATGGGATGATTGTGAGGAGTAAGGGGCCAGTAGTGGTTCAGTGGTAGAATTCTAGTTTTACATGTGGGAGACTCAGGTTCAATTCCTGGCCAATGCACCTCAAATGCAGCCAACACCCATCAGTCAGTGGAGGCTGTGTGCTGCTAAAATGCAGAACAGGTTTCAGTGGAGATTCCAGACTAAGACGGATTAGAAAGAAAGGCCTGGTGATATACTTCCAAAAATCAGCCAAATGAAAACCCTATGGATCACTACGGTTCAATTCTGTTGTGCATGTAATGACGAGTCAAAGCTAACTGTGTGTGTGTGTGTGTGTGTGTGTGTGTGCGTGTTAGTGAGTGAGTGATTTGGGTGAAAGTTTACAGAGCAAATTCACTTTCCATACAGCAGCTCACATACATTTTGTCTCATGACATTGATTGCAATTTCCCAGAATGCAACAGCTCCCCTCCCACTTCCTCCCCATAGTTACCTCTTCCCTGTGTCCTTCCCTCCATGCACTCCTGCCCCCTGAGCTGTCTCCCTGTGCATAAACAGCCCTTCTATTCTCTCATGATTGATATCTCTAAGGAATGTATCTACCTAATGTAAATATTCAGCTCATATGCCTGTCTTTTGTTTGGCTGGAAGCCACAGGAGTGGGTTCAATTCTAGACTTGAAGGGCAGCCAGGGACCACTACTGTCTCAGTGGTTCCATCAGGCTCTATCAGACCAGGAAAACTGGTCCCTCCCCCTGCCTCTAATTTTTAATGGTTTTGAATTTTGTTCCACATGCTTCTCCCACTCTGTCCAGGATCTCCTACATAGATCCCTGAGTGGTGAGTCAAGGCTAACTTGAAGGCAGCTAACAACACTGAAGGGGACTAAATGAGATCTGCTCATTTATTCATTTATCTATTGATGGCTGACTATGTGCTAGGCATCATTCAGGAAATGAATCAGTGATGACTCCTCCTTCCTCCTAGGGCTACCAGTGCAGCAGGGAATATAGGCAAAAATAAGTAAAATAAATAAATATATAGTGTAGAGTTGGGTGGTGGGGATAAATGATAGGAAGATAGATAAAACCAGAGTAAGAGAAGGTCCAGAGAGTGCCACAAAGGAGCTGGGTGCTTGGGGACCATCTCCTGGAAGCCATAATGTGGGAGGTGGCAGTCTGCTTGAATGAACGGAAGGAAAAACCATGTAGATATCTGGAGGACAAGTGTTTCAGGCAGTGAAGAAATACAAAGTATCCCTAAGGGAGCCTGGCACATAGTGGTGGTGTTGTTAGCTGCCATTGAGTCAGCCTTGACTCATGAGGATCTTATGCATGATGAAATTGGGCCATTGCTCTCCAAAGGGTTATTATTGGCTGATTTTCAGCAGCAGATTCCCAGGCCTTTTTTCTTAATCCATCTGGGTCTGGAAGCTCTTCTAAAATCTGTTCAACATCACAACAACACACAAGCCTCCAGTGACAGGAAGGTGGTGACTGTGCATGAGGTGCACTAGCCAGGAATGGAACCAGGGTCTTTTGTGTAGAAGATGAGAGTCCTACAAATGCCCTCTTGCACGTAGTAGGTGATCAATCAATGGTACGTGTCATTATAGCTCAGAGAGAGGGCTCATGTGTTCATTTATCAGCTGCGTGGACTCTGTGTTTCTGCTGTTGCCCTGCTATGGGAAAGTGGTCTGCAGGCCCTGGCTTCTTGTTGTACTCACTCCCATTCTGGCAGAAGGACTTGAGGACTGATGGCACTGAGACAGCAGGAGGAGGAAGAAGAGGTTTCCATTCATGAGGGTGCACAATTTCCCAGCATCTTGCACACAATGGGAGGCACCCCCCAATGCAGGCAGTGGTGTCAATCAAAGGGGTTGAACGCTGGAGAGTCACAAAATAATGGAGGCTCACCTTGTCCAGACACACCTATGTGGAACTGGTCATGTCACTGCTCACGTACCCTGGGTGGCTTCCCTCATCTACAGGATGAAGTCATCATGCCTTTACAATGGACTTTCCAACTTCTGCAGTCTGCTTTCAACTCCTCCTCTTCATGACTTGTCCATTCTCCAAGGCTGGTGGTCCAGCATCTTGTGAGCCTTAAGTGAGTGTCCCAACTGGGTCTCCTTTCTAGTGGTGTTCAGGCACGAATTGGAGGCAAGTAAACACACAGGGAGGTGATGTCAAGCACAGGGTTTGGAAGGCCAGTGTCCCAGGAGGAGTTAGAGGTGGCCCAAGATGGCTTCTGGAAGAAGGGAACTGAGTCTTAGAGCTTGGTCACTATTCAGTCTTGAATAGCGCAAATGTTTCCTCTTCAGGTCCTGACTGCTCTCGTTCAAGTTCTCCACCAAGCCAGTACTGATCTCCATGTAAAATATTCTATTTTCTTCATCCAATCATTCAGCAAAACCTGTGTGTCCAGCACAGTGTGGGTACAGAAGATGTGCTGGTGAACTAAGCAGTTCATCTGGCCCCTAGCTTCATGGAGCTCCCTTTCCAGGAGGGAGAGACATGAGAAATAAGCACAGAAATAAAGGCAAGAATTTCTGAGAGTGGCTTGTGCTGTGAAGGGAATTAAATTGGGTGAGGTGACAGAAGGTGGCTGGGATAATGTGGTCAAGGGAGGACTCTCTAAGGAAGTAACATTTCAGTGACTTTCTCAAAGAGTAATGACAAAGCTGAGATGATTTCCCATCAACTTAGCAGAGTATCTAGCATATGTCATGAGTTTAACACTCCATTCTGACCTCATCCTCTTGGCTTCCATGAAAGAGTTTCCTTTACCCCACTCCCATATTCCCTATATTCCTTCATGTTAAAAGAAAAGAAGAAGAAGAAAAAGAAAAACAGCTGTCATCAAGCTGACTCTGACTCATGGTGACCCCACGTGTGTCAAGGTAGAACTGTGCTCCACAGGGTTTTCAATGGCTAATTTTTTTTTAAGTAGATAGCCAGGACTTTTCTTCTGAGTTTCCTTTGGGTAGACTCAAACTTTCAACCCTTTGATTAGCAGCCAAGCTCACTAACTTGTTTGTGAATACCACTCAGAGACTCTATTTTGAAAGCCTATATTTTCCCAGCAAGTCTCTCCAGACAGAATGATGACTGGGAACTTGGCTCCCTGAACTCTCCTTGCCTATTAGCAGCTCTCAGTAGCTCCATATATTTTAGTCATAAAAGCTTTTCATGTGGTTTGTGTTGCTGAAGTTTCTTTCTTTCTTTTTTTTTTTTTTTTAATAATTGCCAGTGAGGAAAACAAAAGACTAAATACAAGTGGGCAGACTCTACACCTTCAAAGCACCTGCCAATGAGACTACTGTAAACATAGGTTTCCTTTCCTGACCAGTGATGGCACCAAGTGCCAGTTGTGGGCTCCTCACAATTTAACTTTACAAATGCATCCATGACACTCACTGTGTTTAAGGCAGTGTTATAAGCACCACACATGTAACATCTCAAACCTCTCAACCACCCTGGGAGGTAGATACTACGAGTTGCAGATGACAGAACTAAGGCACAGAGAAAACTAAGTAACTTCCCTAAGATCACAAAGATAATAAAGGGTAAGTCCACAATTTGAGAAATCTCTGATATATAGTAGGACCCAATTCATGTTAGTAATAATTGTTACTGTGGCCCTGGAATCCAATAAGGTCCCTGGATGGCACAAACATTTTGCTCTTGGTTCCTAACCTAATGGTTGGCAGTTTGAATGCACCCAGTGGCACTGTGTAAAAAAAGCCTGGAGATCTGCTTCAGTAAACATTACAACCAAGAAGTCTTATGGAGCAGCAGAACTACTTTGTGACACATGAGGTTGTCATGAATGGAAATCCATTCAACTCACAACAGATTAGGTTTTGGTTGTTGAGATCCAAGCAGTCACTCCATCTGTGTCCAGCCAGGGGTGCCAAAGCCTCTGGCTGACTTTGCACCTGCCTTGGGTATGCTTGGTTTGGCTGAATGTGGAAAAAAGCCTGGTGAGGAGAGATGCCTTTTTTAACTCTTGAACCCAAATGAGGAAAAAGATTCTGAGTTAACATGTCGTCCAAAGAACTTTCTGCAATGGATTGAAATGCATTGAATCACTATCGATATATTCACACCTTGTTCCAGGTCTTGAAATAAATCACACAGCTCTCCCTTTGTAGGGAGCTCCCAGTCAAATGGATTAAGAGAGGTGGGAATTATTAGTCTCATTTTAGAGATGAGAAACTGGAAGCTCAATATGTTTGAAACACACACACACACACACACACACAAACCAACCCATCAAACCAAATAAACCAAACTCACTGCCATAGAGTAGCTTCCAACTCATAGCAACCCCCCATCATCTTCTGAGGTGATATATATATATATATATATATATATATATATATATATATATTTATAGAAGTACATAGCTCCATCTTCCTTCCACAAAGTAGCTGGTGGGTTTGAACCACCAACTTTCCAGTTAGTAGGCAAATGCCTTACCTTAGGCACTGCACCACCAGCCACAGTCCTCAGCTTATGTAAGCCTTATTCAGGATTCTAGGGATACAAAGATGGAGGTAATAAGGTTCTTCTAGAAAGGAGCTCACATTCTAATGGAGAAGACTGAAGTGTGAGCCTAAACATCATTCAGGGTGGGAAGGGCTGTGCTAGGATCAGCCCAGGGACTGTGGGAACACAAAATAAGTAATGCATGAAAATGTGCTGTCTAGAAAGGAGATTACATCTGTTGTGTTTACTGCTGTATCCCCATAACTAGCATAGGGCCTGACATACTTTAATCCTGAATAAATATTTGTTGGATAAATGAATAAAGAAGAGACCAAGTACTTAGGGCAGAAGCAAGGTTGATTAAGGAAGATTTTGCATATGAATTGATACATGGATGGACTATGAAGGGTGAGTAGGAGTTTGTTAGATAGAAAAGTGGGATAAAGGCATTCCAGGCATATGCAGCTTATTTTTTAATCACCATTCACAAAGCACACATACACACACACAATTGAAGTTTTTACTGTGTGCAGTGTTTTTTATTTTCTAGTCTGTTTCCTTTTTGTAAATGCTAGTAACAACCCCAAACTTGTTGTGATATGGGCACAGGTGTTTGGAAAAGGTAGCCAATAGAAGTAAAATCTGAAGCCAGACTATAAAGATCTCTGGAAGCCAGGATGATGAGCCTAGATGCTTCCAGTCCTTGCTTCCCTTGCCTTCTCTGTGAAGTCTGACCCTGCAGACGCCTTTCTCCTTCTCTCTTCCTACCTCTCTGGCTAGTCCTCTTCAGTTGTCCTTAGTTGCTTCTTTACCCTAAGTGGCTCTTTAACTCATGCAGAGTAACTCTGTACTGGGCCTTCCTTACTCACCCTTCTCAGCCTCCAAAGCATCTTGTCCCCATGATGATTACCCACTTCTGGCTATGAAGTCCCCAGTCACTTTTGACATCTTTGTCTCATAAGTGCCAGGCATACACATTTCTCTGCCTCCTGAATATCTTTTCTCAGTGACCTATAAACACATTAAATAGTACAGTCAACATGGAGTCCATCTCCCTTAATCATGCTCCTCCTTCCTGTCCCATCTCTATGTTGTCCTCACCAGTCACAATTCCTCATAGAATCCTGTCTTTAGGGCCTCCCCTACCTGGTCTATTCTGCCTTCAAAATAGCTCTCAAATTTCTCTATGTCTCCCTTTGCCATTTGCCATCATCTTTTCATGTTGGGTCTCTTCTTCCATGGATAATTGTAGAGACCTCCTGCCTTGCCCCTCATTTCCAGCCTCCTCTTAGTGATTCACCACAGCAGCCACTATGAGCCCTCTGAGACTTAATTCTGATCATGTGACACTACTGCTTCCCTTTATGATAAAGCCCAAACTTATTACTATGTTCTATGTGCAACTTCAGACTCTCAGCTAGGCCTTTTCCCTGCAACTCTGTCCCTACACCCATTCCAACAATCCATTCTCCAGCCACCTTGGACCCTCTATGGATCCTGCTTTCTCTTGTTTCCAAAACATTACCTGATTAACACCAACACTTTCCTTCAGGATCCCAATTAGCAATGCCTCCTCCAAGAAGCCTTCCATGACTCACCCAGCCTGGATTAGAAGCCCTCTCTTCTGTGTTCCCACAGTCCTTTTTGCATCTCCCATCATGGTAATTAACACTTTCTTTTCTATAGCACAGTGCCTAAGGCACTTGACTGCTAACCAGAAGGCTGGCGGTTCAAACCCACCAGCCACTCTTTGGAAGGAAGGTTGGGCAATCTACTTCTGTAGTGGTTGTTGTTGTTGTTGTTATTTGCCGTCGAGTCGGCCCCGACTCATAGTGACCCCTCCTTGGGTTTCCGAGGCAGTATCACTATGGAAGTAGGATTGACCAACCTTCCTTCCGAGGAGTGGCTGGTGGGGTTGAACTGCCAGCCTTCTGGTTAGCAGTCAAGTGTCTTTAGGCACTATGCTACCAGAGCTCCTTTCTGTAGTGATACTGCCTCTCGGAAACCCAAGAAGTGGTCCTCACTATGAGTTGGGGCCAACTCCAGGGCACATAACATTTCTATTGCACTGACCCAAATATCCCTTTTCTCCATTAGATGGCAGCATAACTGAATGGTTAAGAGGAGAAGAAGTTAATACTTCCGTGTTCAAATCCCAGCACTGCCATGTGAGTGTATGACTTTAATTTCTCCATGATTCACATTCTTCATAATGTGAAATAATGATTATGATAACAATAGCATTGATGAGAAGAATAGCACTTACCTCATAGCTTTGTAAGAGGAGTGAATGAGTTAATATGCTGAAGTTTATAATGGAAGAGCCTGGCATATAGTGAATGCTATGATTTGTGCTCAACTGCTAACCAAAAAGCTGGTAGTTCAAGCCCATCCAACGGTACTGTGGAAAAAAAGGCCTGGCAATTTGCTTCCATAAAGATTGAGTTGCTACGAGTCAGAATTTACTGGATGGAAGCTGACAATAACCACCACCACCAGTTTCATAATGAAACCAGTTCTCTGACTAGTTGCCACAGGAGGATAGAGACTAGATTTATGTGATCCACTGTTATACTCCCAGCACCTGCCCAACATCCAGGTACAAGTGTCCCCTGACATTTATGGAGTAAATAGATCTTTGGTCCACAATAGTAGTGATGCATTAAGTGGGAGGGGGGCAATATATTTGAAACATTTTTAGGAGTTAGACCACTCAGGGCTTGATGCTGATTGCATTTGGAGAAGAATACAGGAGGCAAGAATGTAGCCAAAAGACATTGTGTGATTCCTTTTTCACAAACCCTCCAACCCTCCCAGGTCCTTCATTAGCACCTGGATCTGCCCAGCCAAAACAGACTTCATTGTTCATTCCTTTTTCTCTTTCTCTCTACCCTTTCCCCCTCTCCATTGAGTCCCTCAGCAAGTCCCATCAGAACTACCTTTGTACTATGTCCATTATCCTTCACTCACCTCTGTATTCCATCTCTACTTTAGTCATTTCAGTTACAATTGCAGTGTAACAAGTGAGCCCAAAACTCAATGGTGTAACACAGCCATTTCATTATGCTCATAACGAATGTGGCACAGGAATGTGAACAGGGCACACTAAAAATGACAACACTAACCGCTATCCACAATGCCCCAGCTAGCAAGACTCAAAAGGCTGGGGTAATTTGATGGCTGGGAACTGGGATCATCCAAAAGCTCATGTGTCTGGCACATAGGCTGGGGGGACTCCAATGTGGAACTCAGCTGAGATTGGCAACTAGCTTCCCTCCACATGACCGCTGCATAGGCTGGGCTTCCTTACAACATGACTTGAAAATTTTGTCCAGGGTGGGTCAGGAATCCAGCCTGAGTTCCAGCAAACAAAGCAGAAGGCACATTGCCTTTAATGACCAAGCCTTGGAAGTCTTGCAAGGTCACTTCTGCAGTACTTTCTTGGTCAAAGCAGTCACCATCGGCCCAGAGTCAAGCCCAAGGACACAGAGAACCTACTTCTCAGCATGAAGAGTGTCAAATAATTCTGTGGCCATGTTTTGACACTGCCACCTTAACAATGCAAGCTACTCATATCTGGTACCTGGACCCATGTAAGTCTCTCTGGTCTCCCTGGCTCCACTTTGCCTAGTCCTGCCTGTCTCCTTCCCCAGGAATTCTCCACAGGGCAGCCACACAGTTCTACCCACCCTCATTTCGTCCAGGGCTTCTTTCTCCCTCTGGGCACACTCCACAGTTCTCTTGTGAGAAGCTCCGCTAGGAAGCCTGGGAGGTGGGCATTTATGCCCACCTAAGAGGCTCTGTACTTTCTGGTCCACTTTTGTGGAACACTGGGGCCCAATCCTTTGTCCTTCAGGTGTCAGCTCTAAACTAATCCTTTCAACACCCAACATTCTCTCTCATCTATTGACTTAATGTTATCTCCCTCACTAGTTCCAAGAGAGAAGGAGCCTGGTCTTTCTTATTCCTTGTTGTTCTCACAGTGTCTACCACAGCACCTGAGGAATGTGAATGAATGCACAAGTAGTGGGTTTGAGAAAAGAAGTATGTGTATGCTAGAGTGTGGTAGAGGAATGGATTTAGACAGGCAATCCTGAAAAACTGGCAGGCCTGGGTGGCAGGGGCGAACTAGAGTTAGGTATACTTTGTTTGCAATTTGGCTCTGCCCCTCAGTACCTACTGACTTTGACAAAATACATTTACCTCCCTGAGCTTCAACTTCTGCTGTACTTGAAGTCCAATAACTTCTAACTTATTAGATTGGAGTATATATCAAAGGAAAGGACCAGCTTCTTAAGTTAGTTAAGGCACTCTCTGGTGGCATAGTGCCTAAGGCATTTGACTGCTAACCAGAAGATTGGCAGTTCAAACCCACCAGCCACTCCTCGGAAGTAAGGTTGGGCAATCTACTTTCTTGGTGACACCGCCTCTGAAACCCAAGGAATGGTCACTATCAGTCAGAAAAGACTCCACAGTAGTGAGTTTGGTTTTGGTTTTGGTACCCCATAGTGCCTAAGGCACTTGACTGCTCACCAGAAGGCTGGCAGTTCAAACCCACCAGCCACTCCTCGGAAGGAAGGTTGGGCAATCCTACTTCCGTAGTGATACTGCCTCGGAAACCCAAGGAGGGGTCGCTATGAGTCGGGGCCGACTCCAAGGCAAACAACAACAACAACAACCCCATCCTGGGGGCCAGGCCTATCTACACTACCCGCCGAGTCCGCCAGGTGTCGCCATGAACGCTGGCTGAGCGGCATGTAGAGCCCAATGCCTAAAACCTGCTACAGTGGCTCGCCTCTACGCTCCACCACGGGAGTCCAGGCTTCTTCCAGACTCGGACTGTCCGCTGGGGGCGGGGTACCAGGGAAGGCTGCCGGACCAGGGCACTCACCTGCCGGCCTTTCCCGTGATGAGACCGGAGGGAAGAGGGGGTCAGGGGTGTAAATAAGCCAAGTTTCTCCGCTCCGAAAAGTGGGCGCCCTCAGTCACCTCCCTGCAAAGCTGGCTTGGAAGCCCGGAAGACAAGTGGAAATTGGAAGGGTTTAGGGTGGGAGACAAATACACCTAGCCCCCTCCCCGCCCCCCTCCCCCACTGCTCCGAATGTTTGGCCAGCTGGGAGGGGTCGCCTCAAGGGGTCAGAGTTCGCCAGTTCTCCGCCAAATATGGATCCCTCCCACCCGAGGGCTGCCCGGGGCGCGCGCTTGCCTCACACACTGCCAGTTAGCCGCGGGTGCGTGGCTAGAGCATTCACACCCTCCCCGCCCCTGAGCTCACGCCTCCCGCCCCAGCAGGGAGGGGGCGCCTCGAGAGCGCGCGGGGGGCCGATGTGAGCGCGCGCCGCGTACTGGTGGCTCTGTCCCGGGGGCGCGTGGGTGCGGGGCGGGCTCTGTAGGGAGGTGGGCGGTGTAGAGATTGGGGGTGGGACAGGGAGGGAGGGAGGGGCGGGCGGCAAGAGCACCCCTGCACTACCCGCTCCTAGCACACTTACACCCGCCCCACGTTCGTAGCCAGGAGTCGCCCCGCGCCGCTCTCCTTCCTCCCTTCCTCCTACCGCTCCTTGGCTCCCGAGTTCTCGACGAGGCTCAGGCGCTGAGCGCAAGGACTAGCGCACAGACGGACAGCTCCGGGACGCCTCTGTCCGCGCCTCTCTGGCGGGCTATGTGGATTGCCTCAAGGCGGCCGGCCGGCGGGATCAGCACAGCCCTGCCCGCGGCCCCTGCGGCCAGTGGGAACTATGAATCAGAAAGCGCGGCGCTGCCTGGGCCACCTCTTTCTCAGCTTGGGCATGGTCTACCTCCGGATCGGGTAAGGCCACATTCGCCCCCTCTGCGCGTGTCCTGGCAAAGTTGGAGCAGCCTGGAGAGCGGGGTGCGCCGTCCATGGGCCGCCGCCTGGTCACTACGCTCCCTAGCCCCTCAATGAGGCCGAGTGTGTGTGCGGTGGACGCACAAAGACCTCCACAGGCGGGCGCCCCTGGAGCTCACCCAGCCCTGGAGACACAGGCAGGGAAACTAGCTGTCTTGAATAAATCTGAGCCTGGAAGCCCCCAAATCATAGACAGCCGATCCCAGGAACATTCCAGCCTGAGGGATTCTGGAGAGTGCTAGCTGCTTTAGGAGGTCAGCATCTCCCAGGAACCTTCTGCCCCTGGCACAGGGACAGCAGGTGCAGCAAGGTCACTGAACCAGGACCACAGCCTCTCCTAAGAACCTCAAAGCCTCCAGAGCCCTAGAGGAACGCAGCACAAGGAGGCGGGATCTCAGCAGATCTTAGAGACAGGGCATTCCCTTGGTGGCAGGCAGGGCCGGTCTGTACAAACAGGGAGCAGGTACTCAGATGGAAGGTTTGCTGGAAGTGGCACCCACTGCCACACATAGCCCTGAACCACCGGAATTTCCAGGGACCCGAGATTCCCAGAGTTCTTTCCCAGGCCAACACCCCGAGAGGAAAGCGTCTTCCACCCTCAACAACCGCACACAAAGGTAGAAGGAGAGGTGGCCTGAAATACCCAGGGAGACAAGATCTCACAGCCAGCGCTAAAGAAAGGTGGGACACCTTGCCTCTTAGAACTGGGCGCCCAAGACCGCTGGCGCACCTGCAAGTGCCCTGCTGCTTCACCCCAGAATTTCTGTGGAGGTGGGGCTTAGGTGAGGTGCTCTGGCTGGGAGGTGGGAGGAGGTGGCTCTGGACTCCAATTAGAACTACAATTTCAAAGCTAGTCAATCACCCTTTGTACTTGGGAGACAATACACTGAAGCACAGTTTGGGAGAGGGGCTTTAGGGGTTGATATTAATTTTGGTGTTGAAAGCCACGTTGGCCAGTTTCACACCATTGGCTTCCCTCTTCCCGCAGCAGGGACACCCTTGGCTGCTTCTTTGTCAGGGGATGGACCTTGGGGCCTGTGCTGAGGGTGTGGGATATGTGTGACAGGTTTTTTGTGTATTGTCACCCCTCCTCATTTCCCATCACACATCTCTGGAGCAGGGATTCCGCAAGTTGACCTACCACACGGTGGCCTACCTCACAGTGGCCAGCAGGTGCGCGCCAAGCAGTGGCGGCGGCCCCCAGCCCCGACCGTCCGCGGGCAAAGAGACGACCGCTGTAGGAGAGCGGCTGGTGGGCTGGTGCACTGCCTGCCTGTGTGTTTTAAGTGTTATCGATTCGCCCGCGTCTGGATGGTTTTTCTTCTTTTCCCTTCTTTAACTGAATCTTGGCCGATGCCCTGTCTCTTAGCGTTCATCCAGGAAGCTGATCTAGCCCATTGGCGCTGACCTCATGAAGCTTTATCTTCCTTTTAATTAGAAATGGGGCACAGGGACGTGGGAGGGGAGAGAGAAAGAGAACACAGCACAAAATAACCTCCCCTCGTCGCCCAGCGGGCCCTACCTCACCTGGCGCTGCATCCTCATTGGCCATTTGGCGAGGAGGGGGCGGGGGCTGCCAAAAGGGAGGGAGGGAGCCAGGAAGGGCTAAGAATTTAAGGACCAAACCCTGCCTGCCCAGCATTGTAGGGGACAAGGAGGGGCCAGGTCTGGAGATGGGAGTTGTAGAGTGACTTGGGCCAGGCCCTACTGATTTCTAAACCTCAGATTATCCCTTTGTAAAATGGGATGAGGGCAAAAGTCTCAAGGTACCCAAGAGGCCATCTAGCTCCCCAGAAGCAGCTGGTTCCTACCCTCTCTGGATTATTGGCAGAGCATCTGTGGCATTCATATTTTACTGTATTTGGATAGTTTAGACTCCAGCACTAACTCCTTGTAACAACTGAATCTAATGATAATAATTACAACAGCAACAAATTTAGTGAGTGCTTACTATATGCCTGGCACCTTCTAAGAGCTTTCTGTTTTAACTAATTTAATTTCCACAGTGACCCTATGTTGTTGTTGTTGTTATGACCCTATGCAGTGGGGCTAATTAACAGTATCCTCATTTTAGCATTGGAAAACTGAGGTACAGAGAAGAGATGTATTTTGCCCAAGGTTACCCAGCTAGTAAATGGAGGAACATCAGATGCTAACCTACTCTAAATTCTGGACTCTAATATATCCTCATATTTCTACTGGCATAGGAATCTTCTGATGGTCTGCTAGGTGCTCCGAGCTTCCCTGACTTGTGGCCAAAGCAGCCCCACTATTATGTAATTTTTTTAATGCAGAGCCCTTTCCTTAAACATTTCAAAAGTTCTAGCCCTGTGTTAGTAGGCTCTGTTTTAGTAGCTGAAATGAACTTGATAGAGCCAAGCCCCTGTTTTAGATCCATCATCTGCTAGCTGAGGGCCTTCTACCTGGTCTCAAACTCTGTGAGCCTCTGTTTTCCTAAGTGTGAAATGAATATGGTGATTACTAACCAGCAGGGCTGTTAAGAAAAGCTGCATGAACTATTCATGGAAGCACCCACTGTGTTGTCTCTGCACATAGTAGGAATGCCATAGAAGTTCCCTGATTCATTTGACACACATTTGGGGCATCTGCTATGTAGTAGGTAATCATACTGAGCAACATTTCTGAGCCACCTCCATTCATTCAGTTTCCAGTGACTGAACCGGCAGAAAGCCTCCCTGCCCTCAAAGAGCTTATATTCTAATGAGAAAGACAGGCAATAAACAGGTGCACACACACCTTAAAAACAAACCAAAACATTTAAGAAATTCAGAAGAACATGAATAATCAGGATTATCAAGTAAACCAATCAGGATACAGTGACAGAAATCTCCGTGGTCAGGGAGGTGACCTTGAGGTCACATCAATAATGACAAGAAGCCAAGTATGTGGGGATCAGAGAGTGAGAGAGCTTCAGAGAGAGAACAGCAAGGACAAAGGGCCTAGGCTGGAGGCAGATAGGAGTGGCAGGGGATGCACCTGGGGAGGAGAGAGGCTGGTGTCCCCCCACATCATCTATTGGTGTTATAATAACAATTACAAAACAACTTCCCATAGCTTATCCCAGTGGCTAACAGAAAGTGCTTCCTCAGTAAATGGAAGCTCTTATTATAACCAAAGTGAAGTGTAAGGGATGAAGTCTTCTCCTTACAAGTACTCTTTATGGCATTCAAAAGGTAATACAGAAAGAACACTCCAGACAAGTGGGCTGTATGCATCATCAGGATACTTTTGGAGCCTATTTGGGGTTATCCTGATATTAGCAAATGGCTCTACCCTTAGGCTAGATATCCAGAGGTCACACTGGATGTCTCTCTTTTGTACCCTGCCCATGCTTTCCCTCAGCCCCACTCAATTCATTAGCAAGTTTGGTGAGCCATCCAGCCAGCCACAGTCTTCACTGTTGCCAGGGCCAAACCACCACCATCCCCTTCCTGGCCAGGCTCCCTGCTCCTTCTCTAGCCTTCCAGTTCTTTTCCCACCTGGGAGCTAGAGGGATCAGATCCTGCCATGACCCTGCTTACAAACCTTCCCTGCTTCCTGATGTACCTGAGAAAAGGCAGCTCTCAGCCAGCCTGCCAGCCTCTCCAATTTCCTCTCCTCAGTTTCCTCTCCCCAAGCCCATTTTGTACCATTTTGTTCCTCAGAGATTCCAAGCTTGTGCCCCTCTCAGGACTTTGCCTTCCCTATTCCCTCTGCCCAGAATATCCATCCTTCACATCTTCCCATGGTAGACTCCTTCTGCCCATCTAGGTCACCACTCTATTCACTTCCTCAAGGAGGCCCTGCCTGATCACCCAGCTAAAGCAAACCCTCTCTCTTCTCTCCTCACCACCCCTAACTGCCATCACAGCATCACTGCTTTCTTCACAGCATGCATCATTGTCTGAAATGGGCTTTTTTATTCATCTACGACTTTTGTGTTCTTTCCACAGGCCTTGCCTGTGGTTGCACAGGTGCTCCTAGCCCAGTGCCCAGCACATACTAGGGTCCAGCTATGACAGAGATGGAGATAGGTACTCTTGTCATAATAGTCATCCCCACCCTCCATGCCAGCTGTATCCAGAGGAGGGACATGCACTCCAGTGTGGTATGACACTGTCCATTGGCATGCAGAAGGAAAATACTAGCACTGCTATTCACAAATACTCTGAAAGGGTTTTGTTGCTGTTGTTGATTTTTTCTTTTAAGAGTTTGTTTTACATTCAACATTATGTGTACATTTAGTTTCACTCCCCATTTACCACCCCAACCCTAACCCAGCCTCCTCCCCTCCCTGCCCAGTAACCCTCCCCTTGTGCCCCTCATAGTTATGCACTCCTATTTGTCTTGCATTTCCTTAATGTGAATGTTGCCCCTCTGGTGCTCCTTGGTCCATCGCTCCAAGGGATGCATTTCCATAAAGTATGTAGGTGCATCACCCTGGGTTGAATGGTCTGTGTGTACATCTTGTTTACTATTGGGCTGAGAGCCAGCCCCTGGGAGTGAGCTTTATTCCAGACCCAGAATGCATCCCAGGACCATAGCTCAGTAATTCCATCTGATCAGTAATTCTGGTCATTATTGAGTTTTTGGATTTTGTCCCACGTTTTTCCTCCCACTCTAGCCAGGATCTTGAGATTTGATCCTTTCCTGAGTGATTGGCATTGGTAGCCAGGCACCATCTAGTTCTTCTGGTCTCAAGGGCCAGCGTGTCCTAGGGCTGATTGCTTCCAAATTAAAAGGGTAGTTTTGTTTTGTTTGCAATGAAACATGCCACACACATAAAAGAGCATATATAACATATATGAACAGTTAAAACAAACAACAGATATGTTTACCTACTACCCCTTCAGAAGTAACTGCTACATGAAACTTTGTAGTTATTATTTCCTTCCTTTCCTTTGTAGTTTGGCAACATATAGTTGACTCCTAAACAATACAGGGTTTCAGCTGACACGTTTTTAAACTTCATCTAAATTGAATTCTAACATAATACAAAGGCAACTTGCTTTCTTTGCAAACATGTCACCATTTTGTGTCTAAAATGAAAATTAAGCTTTACTAATATTGGATATAGCACCTGTGTGGAAATTATAAATGAATGTGCATGGGTTGGAGATGAAGGATACAAAGAGCTGAGAGACACTTGCTGGGGACTAGAGGATTCTTGGCCATGGGGGTATGGGATACCCAGGGAGGAGCTCCATGTCATGCCCTCCACCTGCTGCCTAACCCTCCATATCTCTGTGTCCCCTGCTCCAGTGGTTTCTCCTCGGTGGTAGCTCTGGGCGCGAGCATCATCTGTAACAAGATTCCTGGCCTTGCTCCCAGACAGCGGGCGATCTGCCAGAGCCGGCCCGACGCCATTATCGTCATAGGAGAAGGCTCCCAAATGGGCCTGGATGAGTGTCAGTTTCAGTTCCGCAACGGCCGCTGGAACTGCTCTGCGCTGGGTGAGCGCACTGTCTTCGGGAAGGAGCTCAAAGTGGGTATGTGATCCCCAGTCACCCTGAATAGGGTCTGACAGGTTATATGAGATCAGAACACTCTCTGGACTCTTTCACTTGCCCCATACTAAACATGCACCTTGATGTGGGATCCCGCAGGTGTCACAATTTGAATTCAGTTCTCCTGACTAAGGTCAGGTCTCTGGGTTTGAATCTGTGCCACCCTAAGCATTTATCAGTAAAGTGACAAACCAGCACCTTGTGGCCCAAATGCTAATTGGCTGACACAACACTAATGTTGCTTTTTAAATTTAAGCCTAAATTTTAAAATATGCTATGTCAAATAAAAACATATACATTTTTTGGCTTCTTTTGAAAATTCAAAGGATTTAACAATAACTTACTTGTATGTCCCCAGTAGTCATAATGGACTAGAGCTGAGAATGCATCTTTATTTAGATGGAGCGTGGGCATCCTTTTGCTGAAGTCCTCATCATTCTATGTTGGCTCTTATGCCCAGCCTGCTCAATTCATTTCTGTGCTTGCATGGCCACTGAGGGAGGGCTTTTGGTTTTACAACCATTGTTTTATAGGAATGACATGTGACCATACAGACACACACATATGCATGTGCACAGAGTCTCAGGACACAAGTTTAACTTCTGAAGCAATTATGAGAAAAGCTTGAGTGGAAAAGGGGGTAGAGAGAGTGGTTTTACTTGGTGTGGCAGCTCCAGTGGTAGGAAGGCTGTGCTGTGTGTCTTCTCACTTGAGTACAACTCACTTGGGGGATTAAGGCAGAACACTGTAGCCTTGCTTGCATCTAAGTCGCAAACTTTGCTGAAAGGCAAATCAGCCTGGGGTCTCGGAGTTGACGTGAGTGATTCGCCCTTCCTGTTCAGCTGATCAGAAGGTATCCTGAAGTTCTTGGTCTCCCTCAATCTCCAATGTCTGCAAATCCAACTGGTACTATCTCAAAAAGTCCATCCTAAATCCACCCACTTCTCCACATCTTCAATGCCAACCCCTCTGCTGTAGTCTCTGGTCTCAGCTGACTGTCCTGTCTGTCCCCAATCTTCTGCCCCTCCTGGCCTTCCTTTGGACCCTCCTGAAGCAGGATAATCCTTTTTAAATGGTATCCTGTCATTACCCTTTCTCTGGTGGTCTGCTTCCCACTTTATCAGAATAAAATTCAAACTGCTTTTCTGGCTGCTGCTGCCCTCAGCCCCCACCTGTGTCTAAAATGAAAATCCACCAGAGCATCCTTCCCCTTTGCTCACTTAGCCTCATGCTGCTTCTCAAACACTCTGCCCTCAGATCTGCTTTGGGGCTTCAGTATCACACACTCTTCTGTCCTGCATCCTTTTTCATGGTTTACACCCCCTTGCCCTTGTTCTTTGTGTGGATTGCCCCTTGTCATCATTCCAACCTCAGCAAGGCCTTCCTTGATCACCCATCTAAAGTTCTCTCCATCCCAAAGCTCTATCCTATCAGATAAGCACCTAGCACTCTCTGAATCCATTCCTACCCAATTTGGAGTGTCAGCTCCATTCAAGTGGGGATTCCCTGCCATGCTCACCACTGAAGGTTCCCTTCCTCTTCTTCTTGTTAGGAACAGTAGTGTCATATTGGAGTTCTGTAACAAGTCATGTTTTGCCCCATGTTCTGTGTGTGGTTTCTCACTCATTCCCTAGGGAACTAAAGATAGGGCCCCTGTGTCTAAAATCAAGTTGGCAGAGTTGTGGTGTCATTGCTCTGATGGAGCCCCTTTCCACACTCTCTTCCCAGGATCTTTGCTGTGCATAATTTTGTCTTTTACCATCTGCTCTTCTTCACCCACTTCCCAACCTCAGGCCTCACTTTTCAAGTGGAAAACAAGACACAGAACAAAGTTGGACCTGCCTCAGCTTACACAGAGTAGTGGCATCAGCATTAGGACTCCAGTTTTGGTCACTAATGTCCCAAGCTTGTAAGCCTCCCCTGGCTCCCAACTGTGTGTCCCCATTCCTGAGAAACATACCTGGGCTCTGATGTTACTTTAAATATTGCAGAAATAGGAGATGCTACAGATGAGAAAAGTGAAGGAACATGTCCCAGTTCAACAAAATGAGTACAGGGCCTCCCAGCACTGGCCTCATTCCAGCACCATTCGCACTCTCTCACTAGCCAGTCCTGCTGGAGTGTGCAGGACAGCTGTAGTGAAGGAAGGACCAGCCCTGCCACAGGCCATAGATGTCCATTGAGAGCACCATTGCAGCCTGAGGAGGACAGATGCCATCAGGATACACCAAAGAGGACCAGAGTTCCGAGGCAGGTAGTAACCACCTACCTTAGGTGGGCACAGTGAGCAGCAGGAATACAAATAGAGAGGAGTCAGAGAAAACCCTGCAACACAGATGCTAGGGTACAAAGTCAGTCTCCCTTAGAGGGAGGGTGGTAGGAACCAGGAAGGTATGTGCAGCCAGTCTGAGGACTTCAGGTTTTTAGGGGATGGGGAGGTTGTTGAAGGATTTTGAGCATGAGAATGGATCCACCAATGCATATGTTGAACTGGATGAAATTTCCAATACTCAATGATTTTTGGCACACAAAACCTGCAACATCATATGATTCAACTTAAAAATTCTGAAAGAGTGACTGAAAGTTGAGTTGGGTACAAAATTTATTCAATTACTTGAAATTCATTCAAGTCATTGATTTATTCCTTTACTAATTCATTTATGCATTCACCAAATACGTATTGAGTGCCTTTTGTGGCTGGAAGGTGCCTGAAGGGTGCAAATGGTTTGTGCTCCACCACTAAGGTTAGATGTTCAAACCTAGCAAGCACCCACAGGAGAAAGACCTGGAGATCTGATTCCAAAAAATTATAGGCAAGAAAACCCTATGAAGCAGTTTTATTCTATGATACATGAGTTGCAACCAACTCAGTGGAAATAGGTTTGTTTTTTGGTTTATTGTGGCTAGAGGCACAGTTTCAGTATGTGTGGTTGGGAGAGCTTCTGGAGACCTGATAGAGGAGAGTCATGGGCATGTCAGGGGGAAGAGCATGCCAGGGAAAAGGGGCAGCAAGTACAGAGGCCTTGTAGTGAGAATGTGCTTGTGGGTTTGAGGAGAGAGAGGAGGCCAGTGTGGTGGTGGTGCAGGAAGGGAGGAGGAGAAGAGGAAAGATCAGAGGTTAGAGAAGGAGCCAGTAGCTGGGCAATGTGTCATTTGTCAGGCTGAGGTGAGAAGTTTGGATGTTAACTCCATGTGAATGGAGAGGCAGTGGAGGGGAAAACCATTGCTTTGGCTGCTAGGCAGAGAATCAACTGTGGAGGGGTGAAAGTATAAGTCAGGAGTCTGGTACAGTCTTCCATGCAAGCAGTAAAGGTGGCTGGAACCTGAATGACAGCAATGGAGGTCTGGTTTGGAAGTGAGCTGCAAAGATGGAGGGAGGCTGACAACTTGAAGACCAGTTAGGAAGGTGTTATCCTGATATGGGGCTTCTAGGATGGTGGAGTGGGATCAGAGAAGATGAGGTCAATGTAATGATCAAAGATGACTCCAAGAATCTGGTAAGTCACTTCCTTTCTGAGCCTTGGTTTCTTCTCACGTAAACAAGTATCCTCAAGGACACCAAGAAGCAAACTTTAAGTTTAGACTTATGGCGCTCCCCATCAGAGTTGTTGCCCCAGAGGGGTACCACTTGCTGGGAATGACCAACCAGCTCATGTGGGCTGACTCATGTTCTTATTGTTATGTGCCATGGAGATGGCTTCAAGTCATAGAGATCTTATGTACAATAGAACAAAATACTGCCTGGTTCTGTGCCAGCCTCACAATCCTTCCTATACTTGAGCCCATAACTGCAGCTACTGTGACTCATAAGAATGAGGAATCAGGGTTGTGGTCACTAATTTTCAGAGGTCTAGCCATCAGATCCATACTCTGCACAGCAGGAAGATGAGAGGAGCGAGCACATGTCCTGCTTTTAAAGAGTTTTCCTACCTCTCTGCTTACACATCAGCCAGAACTTAGTTACATGGCCACACCTAGCTACAAGGGAAGCTAGGAGTACAGTTTTTTATTCCAAGTGGCCATATGTCCACCTACCAATCTGTGCTCAAATAGGAAGGGGAAAAGTAAGTCAGGGTAGGCAGCTAACCCCTGACAGAGCTTCTCCATGCTATGCTTAGGCATGAAGGCTTTCCCTTTACCCACTTCTTACCCTCTGCCTTTACTTCATGGCTCTCTCTCCCCTTCTGAGTGTTATGGATTTTATGGCATAGATCCAAAGACAAGACAATGGACCAGGTAAGACTTTCTTGGATGCTAGAACGTGAGACTCAATTCAAGCCACCTTATGTGAAAAGAATGTAACTGAAGAATGTAACATAGGTAACTGAAATCTCAGGGAATAGCACTGGCTTGCAGCATGGTCTGGACCTAACATAATGTTAGTCTTGTGCAACCTCTTCTTGTGGCAACGAGAAGGCCATTGCAGCTCAAGAATCACTGTCTTCCTGGTTCAAGTCCAGCAAGAATGAGACTTAGCATATCTCTCAAAGCATCTGTAAAAGTCCTAAGGTTCAATCCAATTAGACCAGCTAACTGGGGTTCACTTGTAGTCCCAAAACAATCACAGGGTGCAAGGGCAACAGTGCTTTCATTGGCCAGGCCTGGGAACCCCACACAGACTATCTCTTCCCTAAGAGCACTTCTAAGAAGCCAGCAGAGAATAATGTGGTCATTGCTTTGTGGAGATGTGTCTGCTATGTGATCGGTGCTCAGGGGGAGACTCCAAGGCAGGAGGAGTGGTCTGGCCGGTCATAATAGTCCTTGATCTGAGTCTTGAAGGGCAAAAAAGAGAATAGCAGAGTCAAAGATATGGCAGTGTGAGTGCTGGGGATGGTGAACAGCTATGTATAGACTGGGGAGGCAGAGGGGTGGGGAGCAGCATGTGAGATGGCAGGGTCCATTATCAGGGGTCTTAATGCCAAGGAGTGTTTGGGTGTCAGGTGTGGTGTGGCACCATTATCAGCTTTATCAATTATAGCCCAGGTCCATGTGGCCCTTGGAGGGCCTAGGAAGGCACTCACCCAACTCCAGGCTTTTCCTTTTCTTTTTTGCCAATTCAGCATTTTCTACATGATACTGATAGCATTAATCATGTTGTGCAATCATCACCAGTATTCATTGCCAAAATTTTCATCATTATTAACAGACACCCAATGCTTCCTAAACCATTGCTTTCTTTTATCCCCTCTCTCTCTCCTGCCTCTGGTTACCTCTAATAACCCTGATCTCTACACATTTGCCTATTCTAGATATTTCATGTAAGTAGGATCATACAATATTTATCCTTTTATGGTTGACTTATTTCACTCAGTATAATATTTTCGAGGTTCATCCCAGCTGTAGTGTGTATCAGGATTTCATTTCTTTGTAGGTAAGGTTGTATGTCAACTTGGCTGGGCCTGGTTGAGTAGCTGGGAAGCTGATGGTAGTTATTCCCCATGATAAGACTGACAATCAACTCCATGGTGGGATCTACCACAAGCAGCTGAGTAGCTGCTTTAGTGATGTGGTTTGCTTCTGGTATATATGAAGCAGTTTGGGAATGGTCTCTAGCTTATGGCACACTTAAACCCTGCATGTAGCAGCCTGCCATGCTCTGCCAATCTTGACACTTTTAAGATCTTGAGACTTTCAATGGACTTGAATCAATGGCTTGCCATGTTGTTTGGTAACATCAGGCCTGACCGTTTTATTTGTGGACCTTACGGTTGTCATCCTCAGCAGCCAGTAGCTTCCTGAGTAAAGAGATGCCTCTAGCTTCAGTGGGCTGGGAGCAAGAGGCAGAGCTGAAGCCTGACGTCAAGGGGGTTTCACACAGCCCCTAGAGCCTGGTGCTTGGAACTCAGACTTCTGGCCTCCAAAAATTGTGAGAATATACTCCTGTTTATTAAAGCCATCCCATTTGTGGTATATTCCTGTCAGAGCAGCACTAGATAACCAAAACATATATGGAAGGTTGGGCAATCCTACTTCCGTAGTGATACTGCCTCGGAAACCCAAGGAGGGGTCGCTATGAGTCGGGGCCGACTCGACGGCACATAACAACAAC
>NW_006921870.1:582106-646937 GCF_000298275.1 Orycteropus afer afer
TATATTCCATCTTTTGGGTATTCTGAATAGTGCTGTAATAAACATTGGTGTACATGTGTTTGATTCAGTGCTTTCAAGTGTCTTGGGTACACAGTTGGAGGGGAATTACTAGGTCATTTTCTTTTTCTTAAACAATACAGTGCATGCCTTCCAATCCACTGCACCACCCCATACAACAACCTGAACTTTATATCTTCCCCTGAGCCCCTTGTCTCTCTTCTCCAAAGCCAATTTCTCTCAATCCTGAATCTTGGGTTTCCCATCCATTTTATTTTCTATGTTTAATTTATTCTATTGATATTTTCCCCATAGGTATATTATTTAGTTTGAATTGTACTTAATTTTACAAAGAAAAGGCATCATGTTATATGCAATCATGCATAATTTACTTTTTCACTCAACATTAACCAGATCCATCTATACTTTTTCTCAGAGCTATTGATTCATTTTACTGGTGGTCAATAAATCATGTATCCTCTCCATTGGGTACATCTGGGTAGTTTCTGAGTATTTGCTGTCATTAGCAATTCTCCTCCAAACTTTCTTGTGTATTCTCCTGGTTCACATGGGGTAATTTTCTCTTGAGTATATACATAACGTATGATAGACTTGGTGGTCATAAGGTATGAATTATATAACTCAAACTAACTCACTGCTGTCGAGTTGGATCCGACTCATAGTGACCCCTGCTTGGTTTTCCAAGGCAGTATCACTACAGAAGTAGATTGCCCAACCTTTCTTCTGAGGAGTGGCTGGTGGGTTTGAACCACCAGCCTTCTGGTTAGCAGTCAAATGCCTTAGGCACTATGAATTATATAAGGAGAATAAATTGAAGTTGAAGTTGCTATTCTGCTTGGATCAACAAATCAATGTCCATGTAAGCAATAGTCAAGAGATCAAATAATGTATTGCATTGGACATATCTGCTATCAAAGATTTCTTTTAAGCTTTAAAAAGGAAAGCTGTCACTTTGATGAGTAAGGTGTGCCTGCCCAAAACCATGGTCTTTTCACCTGCCTCATATGCGTGCTACAGTTGTGTAGTAGAAAAGGAGGACAGAAGATGAATTGATACATTGAAACTGTGGATTGCCAGAAGAATGAACAAACCAGTATTAGAAGAAATACATCCAGAATGCTCCTTAGAAGCAAGGATAGAGAGACTTTGATTCACTTATTTTGAACACATCATCAGGAGAAACCAGTTACTAGAAAGGGACATCATGTTGGTAAAGTAGAGGGCCAGTGAAAACCCTCAATGAGATAGATTGACACAATAGCCACAATAATTACCTCCAACATACCAATGATAATGAACATGGAAAAGGACTGGGCAGGGTTGTGTTCTGTTATACATAAGTCATTACAGTCTGAGCCGACTGGGTGACACCTAACAGCAACAACAAAGTATGAATGCTAATGTGATTCCAATGGGATTGTGTAAAATCTCACTTCTTCAAGCCAACAGTGTTGATCCACTGCTACTTCCAGCACTTGGGATTGTCCATACTTCTTCATTATTTCCTGTTGGGTGACTGTGAAATGCTACCTCACTGTAGTCTTGTTTGCACTTCCCTGAGAAGTGATACAGTTGCAATCTCTTCCTCTTTTTACTGGCTGCACATGTTTACTCTTCATTAAATTGCCTATTGTGATAGTAAGGTTGTGTGTCAATTTTGCGGGGCCTGGCTTTGAGTGGCTGGGCAGCTAGATGGTTTATTGCCCATGATGAGAGTGGTAATCAACTCCATGGTGGAATCTATTGGAGTAGCTGAGTAGTTGCCTTAGGGCTGTGGTCTGCTTTTATATAAGAAGACAGCTTTGAGAAAGGTCTCTGAGCTTTTAGGCACATCTGGATCCTGCATTTGGCTGAATCTTTATCTCAGTAGCTATGCCATGTTGCCATAATCGTGGGACTGTGCCATTTTACTTGAAATGTGCTATGTATCTCATGCTGGAAGAAGAAATGGTGATTTCTAAACATGTGCTCCTGAGGAGGGCTGCATTCTTCTCTAAATGCTGAAGATCTTCTGTTTGAGATCCGCCGCCTCCCCCCCCCACTCGAATTTCCCCAGAGATGAATACAAATGACATAGGATTAAGCTCTTAGAGTCCACCTTCCTCTACCTACAAGCCAGGAACTTGAATGCACTTCTGGGCTTTACCTCCTGTAGCATCTGGGTGACTACTTCTGTTCTTAGATAGTTATTTAGCAGCTTCCTCCACCTCCAAGGGTAGCTGTCTAGTCCTAGAGTCCTGGGCCTAGGAATCTGTGTGCCTCACAAAAACAGCTCTATCTTTTTCACTCCTCTTGGGCTGTGTGAGCATGTCTATAGAAATCTTGGAAGGATAAGTCTAAAGACCTTTCCAGTGAGAGAATGAAGTGAGGGACAGGCAAGTCCACTTTCTCTCTGTCATTTCCTAACAATAAACTATCTTGCCCCAGCAAAAGACCTATTCTTTCTCTATCCTTGATTAGGACGCAGCTAACAAAGGACTTTTTGTCTTGCTTGCTTTTTTTGGGGGGAAGGGGGGCGGCAAGTCTTATTAGTTCAACCTAGGTTTTAGCTCTCCTGACACTATTCTATTCTATGAATCCTTTGCTATAATGTTCCCTTTCCAGCTTTCATATCATATACAGACAGATAGAAAGACACACATGCACACACAAAGTTATTCACTCATTTAGTTGTTGAAGCTTCACAAATGAATAACCAGGTGTCTGCAAACCGGTGGGGGAGAGACTGAATTATCAATTCAACACAATAAAGCCAAATAAGGATGGATGCAGCGCTGGACCACAGCAGAAGGATGAAATATCAGGAAGGTTTTGCAGAGGAGGGGACATTTGAACCACATTTTGATGGGTATGCTGTTGCAAAAGACCTCTTTAATGTGCTAAAGAGCAAAGATGTCTCCTTGAGGACTAAGGTGCACCTAACCCAAGCCATGGTATTTTCAATGGCTTCATATGCATATGAGACCTGGAAAATGAATAAGGAAAACTGAAGAAGAGTTGATGTTTTTGAGTTGTGGTATTGGTGAAGAATACTGAAAGTATTATGGACTGCCAAAAGAACTAACATATCTGTCCTGGAAGAAGTGCAGCCGGAATGCTCCTTCGTCTTACATACTTTGGTCATGTTGTCAGAAGGGACCATTCCCTAGAGAAAACTATCATGCTTGGTAAAGTAGAGAGTCAATGAAAAAGGGAAGGGCTCTCAACAAGATGGATTGACACAGTGGCTGCAACTATGGGCTCAGGTATAGCAAGGATTGTGAGGCTGGCACAGGACCGGGTAGTGTTTCATTTTGTTGTACATAGGGTCGCTATGAGTCAGAGATGACTCAACAGCACCTATCAATGACAACATCATTATATACATCCAATAAAATCACCATTAATTTATTGATCCCTTACCAAGTGTGGACCAATTCTTTCAAATGTAGTAGTTGATTTAATCCTTCCAACCCAGGGGTAGATTACCCAATAAACAAAGTAAGCATAGGCCTACTTGTGCTTACTTACTAACCTGTAGTGAACAATTTCACATTTTTTCATCACATTGAAGGTTCTGCCCTCCAAGTATGGCTGACATCTCTTTCCCAACCCCATGGCAACTTCCTCCAGAGTCCAAACCTCTTTTCAAATTAAAATCCTTAACAGGGATGAAGTACCCATCTGTAATGGGTACTTACTAATCTGTAATGAACTGTTTCACATGTTTTTCATGTCTTTGATTCCAGCCATGTGAAATTTGTTCACTACACATTAGTTAGTAAGCATAAGTAAACCTATGCGTATCTTGCTTATTGGGTAATCTGCCCCTGCCAACAACACTGGAAGGCGGGGATTTTATTCCTCCTATTTGAGAAATGAGGAACTGAAGCCTTTAGAGGTCAGTGAACTCACCTCAGCTCCCGTCACTAGTGGAGCCATGATGCAAATCCAGGTTTATTGGCCTCCAGAGCCCTGCTTTGGAACCATAGAGCTACTTTGCCTCTCATCTGGCAGTCAGAGAGAGGAAGGACATTTCCAGGTGAAAGAGCAGTATCTATCACCTCTAGCCAGGAGTTCCTGGAATACAGAGGAGACATGGAAGCAGGAAGGGGCAAGAAGATGTTGACAGTGTATGGTAGCCTTGTTTGGTGGGAATAGAGGTCCTTGGATAGGGCTGAGGCAAAAGAGGTGGGTGGAGGCCTGGTTCTGCTTATATGCCTCTGCATTTCCTTCTCTGTGTGCTTCTTGCCTTAGCTAATGTCAGCCCAGACCCATGCTCCTCACACTCCCAAATCTTTCCGTCATTCATAGAAAGGCTCTTGAGTTCTTTTAGCCGGAGGCAGCCCAATGTGGCATTTCAAGCCCTGAGGGGCCATGAATTGCCCTGCCATAGGGCTGGCAAAAACAACCTTTTTCCATCTGAATTTTTCCAAATCATCATATATTTCAGCTTGTGTCACTGCAGATTGCTCACTCTCTGACCCACTGGCTTTAAATAGCAAAAGAAAGGAGGAAAAATACAATGCATTTTGTGGTTTCCAGTAAGATACCGTAAATACACCCAGATAATATTCTGGTGCAAACCATTTATAGTGGCTGCACAGGGCGGTGGAATGGAATGTTTTGGGCAGGCTTGGATACCAGTTGATTTCCTCTAACTAGTGGGATTGGTGTGTAGCTGGAATGTGTGAGGAACCCAGGTTCCCCATCTCCATATCAGTCATCAATGCTTGCTGTGCTTCCTTGAGCACCTTCCAGCTGCCTAGGCTTTTTACACCTGATGGTTACCATATTACAAGTGGGGAATCTGAGACTTAGGAGGCACAGTCTTTGCTCATGCGGCCTTACTGAATGAGGAGAGGAGGAAGGGATTAATAGGTTCCTTCTTGTCTTACCAGGGTTCGGAGCTGAAGTCTTCATGGAGAGTCCTGAGGGGTGCTCCCCTGGGCTGCTAAATAGAAAACTTACCTGAGAGAGATGTAGGTAGATCTAGAGTTAAGGAAGTTGTGGTAGGGTTGAAGGCAGGATGCTCCATGCTGGGAGCCAGGATTCCCCTGTTCTTGCTAGTGACTTTGGGGAAGTCTTCTGGTCTCCACCAATCTGTATTTCTGGATGGTGGATTCAGGGATTGCTGAGTAACCCTCATGCTCTAAGTCTGTGGCTCTGAGGTGAGGGGTGAGGAGGGTGGTAGCAGGGAACTCTGTTCTCTGATTGTCTCTGATTTGGGATCAGGATGCTGTGGGTCCAGCAGGACCCAGCTTCTGCCCACATGTGCAACTTCCCTCCTCCCATATTCCTCTACCTCACCTGTTCCTACCCACTCCCAGGACCACAGCATCTCAGGGCCCTGCTCAAGCTGCAAATCACTTAAATTCTCAGAGCCTCAGTTTCCCCACCTTTAGATTGTAGAGAATGGTGTCTACCCAGTGGGCTTTTGTGAATTACTGCATGGATAACCAAGAATGGGTCAGGCACATAGTAGGTGCTCAACAAACAATTTATTTCTATCACCCCCCATCCCCATACCCCAAAGAAAATACCTTAAGCTTGATTGGAGGCCTCTGACAACCCTGGGGTGTTTTACTGAGTGGGCTGAGGAGGTGGGCCATCAGGAGGCTTCAAGGAGCATCTTCTGCCCTGGGCCATCAGGGGCTCCATGCCTGCCTGGTCAAATCCTCTCTTAGCCTCAATTTTGTCCTCTGTAAAATGGGCTTACTAGTACAACTTCCTGGAGGAGCTGTTTTGCCTAAGGAATAGATGAGCATACTCTTCTAAAGGGCTTAACAAGGAGCTTGACAAATAATAAGAACTAAATGAAGGTCTGGTGGTTGTTAGCTACTATTTTGTTGGAGTTTGGGGAGGTTTCATTCATTTATTCAACAGAAATAGTATACTGAGTGCTTTGTGCCAGGCCCAGAGGACACAGCAGGCAACAAGGCAAAGTACTTGCCTTCAAGGGAATTATATTGTAGAGGGGCAGTGGGTGGTGGTGGTAAGTATGGAGGGCAGACAATAAACAAAACAAACCTAAAATAGAAAGAAATAAAGCAAAGGGAAGCTTCTCTGTGTATCCCAGTGGTGCCTGTGGTTTCATCAATTACAGTAATTATAATACTCACTATTGTTGGTTTAAACATCTGCTATGTGCCAGGTGAAAGCCATTTCTTCCTACAGTATAAGTGCTTTTAAACAGGTGAGGAAACAGAGACTCAGAGAGGTTAAATTACTTGTTCATCAGAGTTGAAATTGAAACTCAGTGCTCTCTCCTTCGTGAATCCCTCACACATTATGTTGGGGGTTGGAGACAGACATGGTCCCTGTCCTTTCACAAACTCACAGCTTGACTGGGCAGACAGATTCCATATCAGCTCTGCACACTTCCTTTGTGTGAGGCTATCTTATCCCTCTGGATGTAATGGAACAAAATAAGCCCAAGAGGCACACGAGACCCAGTGATAACAACAATAGTAAAGGCTGACATTAAAAGTAATAATAATAGCAATAACAATAATGGTTGAAGGTAATGGTAATAATAACAACAACAATCATAATAGCCATGGCTGGCATTTACTAAGCAAACATTGCATGCCAGACACTGTGCTCAGCAGCTTCCTCTCACTCTGTCAGTCTGTCTACATGGTGGCCCATGGTACACAGATGCTTTTGTTAGCTCCATTCCACAGAGGAGGCAATAGAAGTATAAAGAGGCTCACAAGTCTACACATTATCCCAATGCCCAGGGTAGTTTTTGTAGTGGTCAGCTTAATGTTGGGGAGGAAGGCCAACATCAGTAAGGTTAACAGTAAACCTTAAACATACAATAAGTGTACTTCAGCAGCCGGAACCTTACCCCTGGGATCTCTATAGATGGAATGGTGCACCACATTGTTTCATGGTCCATAGTGCAGTCTTTACTTTAGGGACCAGTGTGTACTTGGAGGAAGATCCTAGGCACACAATAAGGCTGCACTTCAATTTGGGGTCCACCTTGAACTTGAGAAGTGCTCAAGCATTGTGATCTACCCAAGTGGGAGCATTTTTAGGGCAAGGAACAGGCATTTAGGCCGTGTTTGTGGAGCAATAAGAGTGAGCCCAGCTTCCTCATCATCCAGGCTCTGGCGTTGTCCCAGAATGCCCAGTTCCTGACCCCAGCCTTTCTGCTTTTCTCTCCTCCTTGCAGGGAGCCGGGAGGCTGCCTTCACGTATGCTATCATTGCTGCTGGTGTGGCCCATGCCATCACAGCTGCATGTACCCAGGGCAACCTAAGTGACTGTGGCTGTGACAAGGAGAAGCAAGGCCAGTACCACAGGGATGAGGGCTGGAAGTGGGGTGGCTGCTCTGCTGACATCCGCTACGGCATCGGCTTCGCCAAGGTCTTTGTGGATGCACGCGAGATCAAGCAGAATGCCCGGACTCTGATGAACTTGCACAATAACGAAGCAGGCCGGAAGGTAGGCAGTCAGGGAGGGATGTTGGCAGCTCAGCAGAGATGCTGCAAACAGCTTTTCAATAATGGCTGGTGTTGGATGTCTGGTGGTGTGATACAGGGCTCTGCCCTCAGCCCCATTCCACCTGACTAGGTAGCCAGTTTGTTGCTGGTCAAAATTTGTGTATGGCATGATGTTTGGCAGTCACTAGAGAGGCTGAATAACTGGATATCAATTACAACAAATTGAATGTAACTCAGCAAAATAGATAGCAGTATTCATGGGAACTCTTATACAGTCCACAAAATCAGCTATAGAAAAATCTGATTGGGGAGGCATTTGAGGTGAAGTCAGTAGGAGTCATCAATGTGCAGCAGCTGCAAGAACTGGCAAGTTGTCCTCTGGTCATCTTAACCAAGATCTGGAGTTCAAAATGAAAGAAGAGATTATTCTCTCTTTACTGTCTCTTCAGACCCTTCTGAACTCCAGGCTTTGCTTAGAAGAGAGTCAGGGATGTTTCAGATGTTTCTAGTAGAGGTGGCTGGAATAGGAAGGAGTCTGGAGACCTCATCCTGTGAGGAGTTGGTGTCCCAGGGTAGGGCAAACAAATACGTCTGCAGCACCAGAGTGCCACTCCACAGGTAGAGTGTCCCAGGGAAGCAGGCCCTGCCAGGGTGAGGACCAGCAGTATCAAGTTTCCAGTAAAGGAATATGCTCCCTACCCTGGGAAGTATGGGAGCAGAGGCAGCTTGATGAAGTGTGTCAGGCAGCCCAAGATAGGGCTGCCTATCTTGGGCAGTATCTGAGGCTGGAAGTGGGTTCTGGGAGTACCTTAGAAGAAGAAGGTACTCAGAGGCCACTCTGGAGCCCCTAGGCCCAAGAGGTATGGGTCTTATGTTGGCTTGAGCTCAGTAAAGAAGTACTGTGAGCCAGGATGGATAGGAGGGAGGGCAGGGTGCCTACTTATTGGGGAGGGTCACTTTAGTGACAGGAAGACATGTGTAGGGGCCACCATCAGTGGTCACATACACAATTGCCCATGGGACTGTGCAGGGCTGTGATGAACTAAGGAACTTAGGCTTATTTGAGGGCCGGTTCAGCTCCAGCCCATTATGGCCTAGCAGTAATGCAGGTCAAGGTGCTAGCCCCCTGGATCTTAGCCTCTGATGCTTATGTGTAATCACCTCATTTTAAAATGTTGCCAACTCACGAAAATTATTTTTTTACAAAAGGGGGAGGAGGAGTTAAAAAGAAAAAAAAGAAGAAGAAGCTTATTACAGGAGGTCATACCTAGTCTATCTCCTGGCTAAGGATGTCCCTGAGATGCCCATAGGGCCTTGAGTGACAAATGATGGACACATCTTATTCATCTCACTTCTGAGATAAGTGGTCTGCTAAGCACTGGATGCACCAGCTCACTTAATCCTCACAGTGTCCTTATGAGGTAGACACAATCATTACCCCTGCTTTACAGGTGAAGAAATTCAGGCATAGAGCAACTTGCTGAAAGTCCCCATAGCAAAGTCAGCAACCACTGCTAGCCCCAGGGCTTGTGTTACAGTGGTCAGAGGGAGCATGGGCCAGGCAGTCAGCTTCTTGGTGCCTTCATGTAGTGCTCTCACAGGCAGAAGTGAGGAAGGAAGGAGAGAGGCAGGGGGGAAGCACTTACCCCAGGGCCTGACACATAGTTGGTGCTCAGCACAGGATAGGTATGTCTGCAGTCTGTATAAACATCACCAGGCAGGAGGGATTCTGTCTCTGTGAGTGTGGATGTTGGGGAGTAGATTGCCCACCTTGGGGGTGGAAGGGGAACAAGACCTTTGGAGTACAGAGGGTGGGTGGGGCTCCACTGGAGTTGCCCCTTCCTCTCTCCCACCTCTCTAGTCTCTAGCCACTTCCTATGTGTCAGAGCCATCGCTGGCCATGCTGAGTCATGCAGGGCAAAGCAGGGCCAATCACCTGGCCTGCAGGGATGACTGTCCTGGGAGAGCTTCAAGGAAAGCCCTGCCTGGCCCTGATTCTTCCAGCACCTTGGGTGGAACCTCTGCCTGCAGCTGAAACTCCCTAGGGGTTTTCAGCTATTCACTTCTCTGGTTTCCTTTGGTCAGATCACCCCTTGGGGCTGAGGTCACAAGTCACAGGCTCCCTCTTGCCCTCCTCTCCTCTCTCAGCCTCAGTTTCCTCATCTACAGCTACCTAGTGGAGCCACTGTGAGAATTAAAGGCACACATGCCTGGCCTGGGGTGTGGAAGGCTCAGTTTACATCAGGTGTTGTTGTTGTTGTTATGTGCCGTTGAGTCAGACTTAACTCATAAATCACTATGGAAGTAGATTGCCCAACCTTCCTTCTGAGGAGTGGCTGGTGGGTTTGAACTGCCAGCCTTCCAGTTAGCAGTCAAGTGCTTTAGGCACTAAGCTACCAGAGCTCCTTTTAGAGAGTGGTTTATGAGCACAGCTCTAGCAGGTGAGAGGGCTCCTGGTGGCTGTTTAGTAGTGTTGCAGGACAGTCATGAGCCATGCAGACAGCGTACACTGACAGAAGTCATATGAGCAACCAAGATGGTATTTCTTAAGGAGACAGTCCTCAAAAGATGAGTGAGATTTGACTAGGCAGAGAAGAGAGGTCTGGTACGGGGAGGTTATAGACAGAAACCCAGATGTGAACTCATGGAGCCAATACAGGGGGCCAGACTGGCTGGTCTGTGGGTTCCTAACCAGGTAACAGCAGGTAGGGTGGCCTGAAATATTCCCTGTTGGGCCAAGGACTTAAGAGCCTCAAATTCCTCTCTAGAGCTTCTTAAGGCTGCCTTCTCTTTAACACTGAGATTTCAGCTCAGTGTCTGCTCATCAGAAAAGCCTTCTTTCCTCTCCTTCCTGGACTTTTCTCTGATGTTACCTTGTTCTGTGGCCCTCTGTCCTCCCCAGACAGTACACTGATGACAGCAGCAGCCCTGAGTGTTCATTCACAGCTGCACCCAGAGCCTGGCATACAGTAGGTGCTCTATAAATACATATGGAGTGAATGGATGTGGCTCTTTGGTCACAGGAAGCCACTGATGGTTTTGGAGCAGGGTGAGAGTGAAAGTGTCCTGTGAAACAGAGTGGGGGACAGGAACAGGGTCTGGCTCAGAGATTTTGGGAAGAGGCGAAGAATATAGGTTGGGCCTGATCTGATATTTCTGAGCAGTACTGCTCCCACACTCAGGGAAGCCCAGCTGAAGGGGTGTTCCCTCACCTGTCCATCTCCACTCTGTTTAGGAAGGACCCATGGGAATGACATCCTGGGAAAGCAGTCAAACAGGACCTATGCATTTTCCTGATCCAAGAGGTAAAATTTAGGACTACCCAGATTTGCACAGGGAAAAGACTTTATCAGTATTGTCAGGTCCTATTGTGTTATGGGCATGGAAACAGAGGCCAAGAGAGTATTCCAGCTGGCCCTCAAGCACCCCAGGGAGTGACCAAATGCTCTCAGCCCAAGCAAGCAAGAAAGTGATTGCTCCACCTACTCGTTAGGCTGACCAGATGCCCTTGTTCCCTGCCACAGTGTACTCCAAGGGCCTAGACACATATCCAAGTGGGCAGGAGCCGAGACAGCCACCAGCTGCCTGTGAGTTCCATCCCCTCTGGAGGCCTCAGTTTCCCCATATGTCAAATGGGATTGTAACCCCTACCTTGTTGTAGATCTTCAGGTGCTGGCTAGGGCCAGATGAGGGTAGTCATGGGTAGTCATTCAGGACCCTTAATGTAAGACAATGGACTTTAACCCTAGGACTTCCCCACTGGGATGCCATGACCCCATGCACTGTGGATTTGGGGGACCAAAAGGAAAGGGGCCAGCCAGCACCTGCTCAGTTTGAACAACTTGGAAAGGCTCGCAGAGGTGTTTATCACCAGATCCTCGCTTTTGCTGTGGGAGACAAGACTCAACCTGACCACCCCCTCTGGGGCTTGTTGGCAGCTACTAAGAGAAAGGGGGAGGAGGAGGAGCTAGGGTGGGGTGCATCCTGGGGCAGAAGTGGTAGCAGGAACTCTCTCCCCTTATACAGGGTTCTGGGTAGGCCTGATGAGAGGTGGCCCAGGGGCCCTTCTCTGCTGCTGCCCTGGGTTAAGGGGACCTACTGCCTCACCTGGCCAGTTCAGGAGGATGCACCATGTGTCATCCTGCTCAGGAGGCCCCTGATTGAGTCTGAGCCCAGGCAGAGCCAGGCCCTTGCAGGTCAAGGATGTGGCTGTGGAGTCTGAGGAGGTGGGCACCCTCACCAGTGGTTCTAGGTTTCCCTTCTTCCTCTCATTGTCTCAAGTAGCTGAGATCTAAGGGTCCAGTCATGGAATAGTCAGACTGGAAAGACAGTCTGACAGCCCTGAAAAAAAAAAAAGAAAAGAAAACACTGCCATGGAGTCAATTCCAACTCAGATAGCCCTGGTGGTACAGTGGTCAAAGCATTAGGCTGCTAACCCAAAATTGGCAGATTGAGCCTACCAGCAGCTCTGTGGGAGAAAGATGTGGCAGTCTGTTTCTGTGAGGATTTACAGCCTTGGAAACCCTCTGAGGCAGTTCTTCTCTGCCCTGTAAGGTCACTATGAGTCTGACAAACCTATTTCTGAGAAATTCAGGAAAATTCAGTTTACACTGGGGATTGCAAACTAATCTCTTGGGGAGGTGATGCTAGAATTACACTCTCTGCATTCCTTCTGGAATAAATAAAATTTCTATGTAGGACAATAATATGTTTGGATTGAAGTCACAGACTGTTTAGGTTAGGATGGTAGGATATTAGGTGCAAATCCTAGCATGTGGAGTTTAGAATCACAGGATGTTTGGTTGGGAGGGAGATAGGAGTCAGAATCTCTGAGTTGAAATCTTCGGGTGACAGATTCTGTGTGGCTTTGAATCATTTCTTTCAGTCTTTTGGGGAACTTTCCATGGTAGTGGGGAAGGAGATTAAAAGAAGGTTCTTGCCCTCAAGATTCTCATAGTCTAGCAGGAGAGTCAGTTAAGAGGAGCAAGATTATGGTTCCAGGCTGCACATCACAGGAGAGCTGCAATTCCGAAGGTGCAGAGAATAGTACAAAGGAGGGATGGTTTTCTCCCAGAGAAGGCTGAACATGTTTGAGGGAAGAAAAGGCCCCTACTAGGGCTCTGAAAGACAAGCAGGAGTCCTCCAAGGGGACAAGGAGGGGGAGGAGGAGGGCAGTTCAGGCAAAAATAACAGCATATTCAAAGGCAAGAAATCCTTAAAATCCACAGAGGAGAAAGCTCAGGGGCCCATGTGGGAGAGGGGGAAAAGGCGTAACAGGGGGTGAGGAGTGCTGGGTGATAAGGCTGTAGGGTTGCTGAGGTCAAATGCAGGCCTTGAATGTCAAGCCCAGGAGTGGAACTTCCTCCTTCTGCTGTGGGTGCCTGGAAGTGGCTTTAACTGGGGATTGACATGGTCATGTTTCTGGCCCTTTCTGGGACGAAGTGTAAAACAAAGTGAAAGAACTAGGTTGGCAGCTGATGCCAAACCAAGCAAGGGCTGTGAGTAGGCAGGAGGGGCAGCATCTTAGGAAGCATAATTGCACGATGGCCTAAGCTGCATTTGGGATGGACAGATGGGTACATACAACTCACTGGAGTTGTGAACCAGGCCTGGGGAGATTGGTTTTAGGGAATAGGAGGTACTGTGGCCAGCAGTCAGGGATGCTCAGGAGGTTGCTGGTGCCTGGTTCTTAATTCTGGAGGGAGAGCTTGACTGGGTTACTCCCTTGGCAGCAGCAGGAGGTAGTAGAAGAAGGCCCCAAATTTAATTTGGTGGAGTTGCCCAGTGAAAGGACTAATGAGAGAGGTCAGGAGAGCCAGGGACACTGCCCTGGGAGAGTTATCCCCAGAAGAAGGCTATGGACAACAGGATGAGACTGGGAGTAGACACAGTCAGGATGAATTGGTGAGCATTTGTGAAGCATCCCTTGTAGGGGAAGGGAAGCCTGGGCTTTGCCATGAACCTGCTTCTGCTCTTTCTTTGCTCTGGAGCCTTGGTCAAGGGACAGGCCAGCCACAAGACAATACTGCCCCTGACAAGGCTGTCTGGGCCTTGCAGGGATAAAAGGGCCTTCTGTAGCCCCTCCTGGGAGCCAGGTGTCTGAGCCTAAGAGGGAGGCAGCCCTGGGAATGGGGGCACAGCTAGGACAGGGCTGGCCCCTGCTGGAATGTGCTGCTTGCTTTGAGGGAGGTGAGCTCAGGGGGATGGAATTCCACCAGAGTGAGAAGTCACCTTCCTGCCCAGCCCTAGTCTCTTGCTCAGGGAGGGATGTCAGTCTTGTTCCTGCCCTGCCCCATCTGGTCTGGGTGCTCCTGGGAGCTGGATTCCCACTCCTGCCCTGGCCACAGGCAGGCCTATGAGTCAGGGTACACCAGGGACCTTCCCCTGGCAGCAGGGGTGGAGCCAAGATAAGGCTTGCTCAGCTATGCTCCTCTTTGCTATCCTGAGGGCCACTTGAATTTTTTACCAGAAAGAGTGGCCAACAGTGGCACGTCAAGGGCCCGAGGAGCCAGGCCTCACTTGGCCTAAAGCCTGCTGACCAGGACAGGCTGGGAGGAGGCCTCCTTGGGCTGTGGTGTCCCTATTCCTGCCCCAGATCTAGCTTCTCATCTTCCAGATGGAAAGGCCTGCAACTGGGATTCAGTGGACAAAGGGTGACCCTAGGCAGATTTCATCCATCCAGGGCCCCAAGTTTCCTTCATGGTGGACCTTCTGGTTTCAGAGAGATTTTTATAGGTCTGATATGAGGGGTGGGAGAGGATACAAAGTTCTTAGAAGCATTGGATGCCTACTTTGTCTACAACTACCCTCCTTTGCTCTCCAACCTCCAGCTGTACTGCACATTTCTGAAGTCTATGACGCTTGCTCCTGTCTCAAGGCTTTGCACATACTGTTCCTCTGTCCAGCATACCCTTTCTCAAATCTTTGCAAAGTAGCTTCTTTGGTTCCTTTAGATCTACACTCAGATACCATCATTTCAGGAAGACCTTCCCTGTGTACCCTACCCAATATCCAACTCATCTGTCTCTGCCACACCACACTGTATAATTTTCTAGATAACATGTATCACCATGTGAAGTGATCTTATTTACATAGCTCTTTACATGTTTATTAGGAACTTTGGTGGCCTAAGGCATTTGACTGCTAACCAGAAGTCTGGCGGTTCAAATCCATCGGCCACTCCTCAGAAGGAATGTTGGGCAGTCTACTTCCATAGTGATACTGCCTCAGAAACTCAAGGATGGGTCGCTTTTGAGTCCCATCTGACTCAACGGCAGTGAGTCTAGTCTAGTTACATGTTTATTGACTATCACTACCCACTAGAATGTCAACATCATGAGGGTAAGGCCTGTCTCTGTTCACAGTTGTATATGCCCTGTGCTTAGAACAGTACCTAGCACACAGCAAGAGCTTAAGAATTATTTGTTGAAAGAATCAATAAAATGACAATACTCTGCTCTTTCCTGGGGAATTCTCCTGGAATAGGGTTGTCACATAAAATTCAAGAGGGTTAGTTAAATTTGAGTTTAATATAAACAATGAATGTTTTTATTATAAGTAGGTCCCAAATATTTCCTGGAAGATTTTCATTAAAATTTATTCACCATTTATCTCAAATTAATTTTTTTGTTGAGCTTTTTTTATTTTGGAATAAGTCTACAGCAGTGAGATTCACATGGATTTGTAAGAAATAATACAGAAAGATTCCATGTACCTTTTATTCAATTTCTCCCAGTAGTAACATCTTGCAAAACTATATTGGCATACCTCAGAGAGACTGCAGGTTTGGTTCCTGACCACAGTGATAAAGCAAATATTGCAGAAAGTAAGTCACGTGAAATTTTTGGTTTCCCAGTGCACATAAACATATGTTTATACTATACTACTGTAGTCTAGTAAGTGTACAATGGTGTTGTCGTTGTTGTTGTTATATGCCATCAAGTTGAACCTGACTCATAGCAACCCCTCCTTGGGTTTCTGAGGCAGTATCACTATGGAAATAGATTGCCCCATCTTCTTTCCAAGGAGTGGCTGGTGGGTTTGAACTGCCAGCCTTCTGGTTAGCAGTCAAGTGTCTTAGGCACTATGCTACCAGAGCTCCCAAGTGTGCAACAGCATTATGAAAAAGTTTGAAATATTATGTGAATTACTAAAATATGACACAGAGACATAAAATGAACCCATGCTGTTGGAAAAATGCAGTGATAGACTCACTTGACACAAGGTTGCCACAAACCATCAGTTAGTAAAAAACACAGTGTCTTTGAAGTTCAATAAAATGAAGCACAATAAACTGAGGTATGCTTGTATATAGTATTACAATCAATACTGGCATTGACAAAGTCAAGACTGGAACATTTCTATCCCCCCAGTGATCCCTCCTGTTGTCCTTTTATAGACACACCCACTTTCTTCTGTCCCCCCGTCCTTTACCACTGGCAACCACTGATGTGTTTTCTTCTACAATCTTATCATTTCAAGAATGTTATATAAAATGAATCATACAAAATAGAACGATTGTGCTTAGCTTTTTCTTTCAGCATAATTCCCTCGAGATTCATCTACACTGTTGCATGTGTCAATAGTTTATTCCTTTTTATTGCTGAGTAATATTCCATGGTATGGATATAGCACAGTTTGCTTAACCTTTAACCTACACGTGGGTTGCTTCCAGTTTGGGGCTATTATGGATAAAGCTGCTATAAACAATTACGTACAGGTTTTTGTGTGACATACATTTTAATTTATCTGGGATTAATGCTCAGGGGCTCAATTACTGGGTATATTATTGTTGAGTATTGAGTTTCATAAGAAAGTATCATGCTGTTTTTTAGTTGGCAAAACCATTTTACATTCCCACCATGATGTATGAGACATCCAGTTTCTCTGCATCCTTGACAGGATCTGATGTTATCACTTTTTTTTTGGTGGGGGGGGCATTCTTATCTGTGTTTGGTGCTATCTCATTGTGGTTTTAATTAGCATTTCCTTAATGGCCAGTGATACTGAACATCTTTAATGTGTTCTTTTGCCATCTGTATAGCCTCTTTGGTAATATGTCTTTTCATGTCTTTTGCCCATTTTCTAATTTTTTTTTTTAAACTGTTGAATTTTGAAACTTCTTTTTATAGTCTAGATACTAATCTTGTTTCAGACAAGTGATTTGCAAACATTTTTTACCAGTCTGTAGCTTGTCTCTTCTTCCTCTTTATAGGGTCCTTTATAACGCAAATGTTTTTAATTTTTATTAGGTTCAATTTATCAATTCTTCCTTTTATGGATACTGCTTTTGTTGTTGTTTAAGAACTTTTTGCCTGATCCTACATCCTGAAGATTTTCTCCTATGTTTTTTCTAAAAGTTTCATGTCTACATTTAAGTCCATGATCCATCTTGAATTAACTTTTGTTTAAGGCATGAGATTTAGGCCAAGGTTCATTTTGCCTATCTATGTGCCAAATCTGACAGTCTCTGTCCAATAGTGTGCCCTGTCCAATAGTGTGCCCTCCAGACAGTGCAGGGGAGAACTGTAGAATCATTTTAGAGATACTGATTCTCCTTTCCTCAGCCCCATTAATCAGTGGGAGGTTAAAACCCAGACCCAGAGGGTTCTTGCCCAAGGCCCATCACACTCCCACAGTAGGGGAGTCAAGCTTCACACCCAGGGCTGTCTCCCAGCTCAAACTCCCTGCTATTCTTTATGACTGACCAAGGTGGAGGGAGCTGGGCTGGATGCATTGAGATGCATTGAGGGCAACACACTGGAAAGACCAGGCCAGGATGTTCAGGCCCAGAGGAAGGAGCCAGACCAGAACCAAATGGAACAGAAGCCACTGAGAAGAGGTCAAAGTGGGACCAGCCCAGGCTGGGCTGGACAATACACCTGAGGTAGAGGTTTTTCCAGTTCTCTTTGATGACAAAGCAAGGGCAGGGCCCAGTCAGGTCCTGGTAGTGCTGCCATGGTGATAGCAGTGGCCATCGCAGTGCCCAGAAAGGGAGAGGATGAGATAAGGGAGGCCATGGGGCGGAGGGGAATAGGGGGGACAGGAGCAGCCTGTATCTACAGAGAATGGAAATGTCTGTGCAACTCCAGTTCCATAGGGTTGGGACTCCAGCATCCTACTTTGCTGTGGGTTGCTAAAAGTAGCCTATCCAATCCAATGACAGCCTGGAACATAGCCAAAGGAGGCAATTAGAGACCCTGGCTTGGTGGGGACAGCCATCAGTGTCCCAAGTCCCTGAAAGAGGTGGGGTGGGGAGATACCAGACAGGACCAAGACCCACTGGATGGAGGAATGTGGAGAAGGGACAGATTTCATCTCTAGTGAGAAAGAATTTGCTACCAGGTGAGAGAAGCAAGAAACTCAGACAAGTCTTCTCCCAGAAGATGAGAGCCAGGTAGAGGGCCAAACCAAAAACTAACCTACTGCCATCAAGTCAATTCTGACTCATAGTGACCCCCATAAGGTTTCCAAGGCTGTGAATCTCTACAGAATCAGACTGCTTTGTCTTTCTCCCAGAAAGTGGCTGAAGGATTTGGACGGCTGAACTTTTGGTTTAGCGGCCAATACCTTAACCATATTGCCACTAGAGCTTTCTTTTTCTGGGATAATATAGATAGGAATTTCATATTAACACTTGAAATATATGTACTAATTTAATCCCACTCAATGAGGGTAGCACTGTCTGTTGTTCTCTCCATTTCATATATGGGAAAATGGAGGCACAAAGAAATTAAGAAATTTGCCCAAGGCAGCACAGCTGACTGGTGGCAACTCTGTGATCGAAGCCTGTGATCCAAGTCTGGCTCCAGATTCCGTCCTTCACCAGTGAATAATCCCACCAGCTCTAGGGATTTTTGGACTTCAATACTTTTGTCATTGCCCACCTTCTCAGTCCTAACATCCCATGATTGTCAGATGAAACCCTAAGTTTCTAGGATCCCTAGACTTGGGGAACTTGGAGACTATGGCTCTCAGCTCCCATAAATCCCTGACAGTTGGTCATGTGGGGATTGGGGTACTGCTTTAGGCATTGTGCATCTTCTCTAAGGAACCCTGGTGGTGTAGTGGTTAGGTGTTCAGCTGCCAAACAAAAAGTTAATGGTTTGAACCCACCAGTCACTCTTTGGGAAAAAGATGTGGCAGTCTGCTCCTGTAAAGATTACAACCTTGAGAACCCTATGGGACAGTTCAACTCTGTCTAAGAGGGTCAATGTGAGTCAGAATCAACTCAACAGCAGTGGGTTTGGTTTGGCTGGGTGCATCATCTCTGATCATTGTGGTCCTGGGACAGTCCTCAGACACTGTCTTCTGCCTGGAAGAGGAAACCACAGAGCCAGTAGGGAATTATGGCAGTGGAGAGAAACCTGCATGAGGCCTCTCCTCAGTGGGTGAGGGAACTGATCATAGAGATCATAGAGATCTTGTGGTGATACTGGACCAGGAGATGCCCAGATGAAGGCACATCCACGGGGTCTCCACAACTGGTACAGAGGCCTAGGCATCTCTTGTGTTACAGAAGTTTCTGGGTATACATGGCTGATGGAAGGTGGTCTAGAGCAGCCATGTCCTGTTCATCCTTGTAGTTGGGAGGTACACCTTGGTGTCTTCCAGAGCCCAACCTGGGCCCCAGCACAGCAGAGTGTCCAGTGGTGCATGTTGCCACTGATCCGCAGATGTTGTCAGAAATGGCCACTAGAGAACTGGCAAGCAGTGGGGCTATAAGTAGCTGGTTCTCTGCTTTCTCTCTACACAAGTGTCAACAGGGCTCAGGAGATGGGTGTTGGAGTGTGAGAATTAGGCTCTGGGGCCAACTCATGGCTTTGTTGTGTCCTATCTATGTTGACCTTGGGCATGTTACTTTGCCTCTCTGTGCCTCAGTTCCTCCATCTGTAAAACAGGGATAACAGTACTACCAAAGTGTATTGTGAGTGTTAAATGATTTAATGAATTTAAAGTGCTTAAAGCTGTGCTGTCTAATACAGTAGCCACAAGTCCCAAGTTGCTACTTAAGTTAGATAAAAGCAATAAGATGAAAAAGCCAGTTCTTCAACCTACATTTTAAGTGCTCAGTAGCCACATTTGGCTCATGGCTACCAAATTGGTTCCATCATTGCAGACAGTTCTGTTGGACACCATTGGCTTAGAGCATGAGGGTACAGAGTCAGAGCTCAGGGGGGAGATGTTTATTATTATTATGAAGGGGGCTGGGGAGGTCTTGCCCATCATAGTGGGAGCCAATTCTTTCACCTCCTGGCCACTGACCAGACAAAAAACAACAACAACAACAAAAAAAAAACTCATGGCCATCAAGTCATTTCCATCTCATAGCAATCTCCACTGGGTTTCCAAAGCTGTAAATCTTTATGGAAGTAGATTGTTCCTTCTTCCCTCCAGGGAGTGGCTGATGGGTTTGAACTGCCAACTTTCTGGTTAGCAGTCAAATGCCTTAGGCCCTACACCACCAGAGCTCCTTTCTGGCCAGCCAAGGGATCTCAAATACCGGCCACCTAATTTCTCTTGGAAGGAATTCCCAGTGTCACTGCTGCCTTTCAGCCAGAGGTTCATTTGAAACTGACCTGGGTGGGGAAGGGACAATGTAGTGAGGCTCTGAGAGGCTCCCAAATGAGGGAAGTTGTGGGGGGTGCTCAATTACACCACAGTGAGACCAAGTCAAAAGGTACCCGCTGAGGACAATCACTGCCTTTGTCCTCAGAAGGGGGACTGGGACCCCTGAGTGTTATCAAATCAGCAGGGATGGGGGGAGCTAAGTGGTGATGAGAGGAGGTTGAGAGGAGAGAAGGCAGGAATGGTACTAAAAGGAGGGAGTGAAGGGGGGGTGTGGCCCAGGTGATTTGGAGGAACTGCCACGAGGAGCAATCAGCCTTCTCATTTCTTATTCCTGAACACTTGTATGTGTTTTAAGGAGAAATACAGGTACAATTATATCCCTAAAAATGACTCTTTACCTTTCAAAGGGGCTTCTATAAATCATCAGCTTCCAGCGTGCATTTGAGGCAACACTAGGAAAGACAGCTCACAGTGGTTAGCACTCGCTCAGTCCCAGGCAGGGTTCTCGAGAGTTCTACATGGATTAAATCCTTTAATTTTCCCAACCACCTTAGGTGTCTTTGTTAACTCCACTGCTTGGCATCTGAGGCACCCTTCCAGAGTGGAGGAACTGGGGTAAGCTTCAGAAGGAAGAGGGTTCACACACGTAAGGCCACCCCAGGCACTGGCCCCAGAAACCTGGGCATGGGGTATGTGAGACTGGAACTCTTGGCTCTTGCTGTGTGTTGCTGTGTGCCTCCCTGAAACCTGATTATTATTGAGGACATTTACAATGCTGACTGTGTGCCAGGTACCATTCTAAGTGCTCTCCATTAATTATCTCATGGGGGAAGGACTTGTTGTTCGCCAGGTACCATTCTAAGTGCTCTCCATTAATTATCTCATGGGGGAAGGACTTGTTGTTCATCCCATTTAAAGATAAGGAAAAGAAGGGTTAAATAGCATGCTTAAGGTTTCCCACAGAGAAAGCATCCAAGCCAGGGTCATTTCACCTCTGGGTCTGCCTGCCTGTCTTTCAGTCCCTCTCCTCCCCTCCCCTCCCTCTCTCTCTATATTAGTGTGTGTGTTTATATACATGAACCTGGAAGGAGGGATAGTATTTGAAATACTAATGATTCTAACAACATTTGTAAGACACTTTACAGTTTAAAAAACTTAAAAAAAAAAAAAAAAAGCAAAACTTTTCCTTAGCCAAGTCTCACAACTCTTTCCTCCAAGTGAGTGGTATCATTGTGCCCATTTTGCAGACAAGGCAGCTGAGGCTCTGGCTGGGAGCCACTCAGTCTTCTAGTGGAGAAACTCTTGGGGAGTTAGTTCCTTTTAGCTTTTGAGAGTTCTAGATGGGAGGCAGTCTGAGGAGGCTCATAGCCACAACTTGATCTTCTCCTGTTAGGGGATCTTGGGCTTTTATTGCATGATAGACAGGTCCACCACTCCTCTGTCAGTTTGTCATACTGCAGTGGCTTGTATGTTGCTGTGATGCTACCAGTATCTCAAATACTAGCAGGGTCACCTATAGTGGACATCTTTCAGTGGAGCTTTTAAACTAACACAGAATGGGAAGAAGGAAAGGGCCATTCACTTCTCAAAGAATTGGCCAGTGAAAACCTTATGAATAACAGTGTAACATTGTCTGATATATTACTGGAAAACTTTACAAATAGTCCTGAAACACTGTTTGATATACTACCAGAAAATAAGCCCCTTAATTGGAAGGCACTCAAACTACAACTGGGGAAAAGTTGCCTCCTCAGAGTAGAGTTGACCTTAATGACATAGATGGAGTAAAGCTTCCATGATCTCCATTTGCTGATGGGGCATAACTCAAAATGGGAAGAAACAGCTACAAATATCCATTAATAATTGGAACATGAAATGTATGAAGTATGAATGTAGGAAAATTGGAAATTATAAAAAATTAAATAGAATGCATAAAGATCAATATCCTAGGCTTTAGTGAGCTGAAATGGACTGGTTTTAGCCATTTTGAATCAGACAATCATATGAGCTACTATGCCTGGAATAACAAACTGAAGAGGAATGTTGTCACATTCATCATCACAAAGAATGTTTCAATGTCTATCCTGAAGTACAATGCTGTCAGTGATAGGATAATAAACAAATGCCTACAAGGAAGATTGGTTAATACTATTATTGAGGTTATTATAATGAAATGTGCAAAGACTTCGGGTTAGAAAACCAAAAGGGAAGAACACCCTCGGCACTACTCAAGCTGAAAGAATTGAAGAAAAAATTCAAGCCTGGAATTGCAATATTGAAAGACTCTATGGGCAAAATATTGAATGATACAGGAAACATCAAAAGAAGATGGAACGGATACACAGAGTTACTGTACCAAAAACAATTGGTCAATATTCAGCTATTTCAGGAGGTGGCATATGATCAAGAACCAATGGTATTGAAGGAAAAAATTGAAGCTGCACTGAAGGAATTGATGAAAAATAAGGTTCCAGGAAGTGACAGAATAGCCATTGAGATGTTTCAACAAACAGATGCCACTCTGGAGCCACTTATTCGTCTGTGCCAAGTAATTTGGAAGACAGCTAACTGTCCAACTACCTGGAAGAGATCCATATTTGTACTCATTCTAAAGAAAGGTGATCCCACAGAATGTGGAAATTTTTGAATAATATCACTAATATTACATGCAAGCAAAATTTCACAGAAGATAATTCAAAAATGGTTGCAGCAGTATATTGACAAGGAACTTCCAGAAATGCAAGCTGGATTCAGAAGAGGATATGGAACAAGGAATATCATTGCTGATGTCAGGTGGATTTTGGCTGAAAGGAAAGAATGCCAGAAAGATGTTTACTTGTGCTTTATTGAGAATGCAAAAGCCTTCAACTGTGTGGATCCTAATAAATCATGCATAACATTGAGAAGAATGGAAATTCCATAACACTTAATTGTGCTCATGAGGAAACTGTACATAGACCAGGACAAGGGGCTGCTGCATGGTTTAAAATCAGGAAGGGTGTGCATCAAAGTTGCATTCTTTCACCATACTTAGGCTCTGTATGCTGAGAATCTGAGAAACTGGACTGTGTGAAGAAGAATGTGGCATCAGGATTAGAGGAAGACTCATTAATAACCTGTGATATGCAGACAACACAATCTTCCTTGCTGAAAGTGAAGATGACTTGAAGCACTTGCTGATGAAGGTTAAAGATTACAGTCTGCTGTATGGATTATACCTTAACATAAAGAAAACAAAAATCCTCACAATTGGATAAGTAAGTAGCATCATGATAAATGGAGAAAGATTAAAGTTGTCAAAGATTTCATATTACTTGGATCTACAATCAACAGTCATAGAAGCAACAGTCAAGAAATCAGATGTTGCATTGTACTGGGCAAATCTGCTGCAAAAGACCTCTTTAAAGTATTGAAGAGCAAAGATGTCATTTTGAAAACTAGAGTGTGCCTAACCCATGGTGTTTTCCAATCACTTTGTATGCATGTGAAAACTGGACAGTGAATAGGAAGACTGAAGAAGAGTTGATGCTTTTGAGTTGTGTTGGTGAAGAACACTGAAAATACATGGGCTGCCTGAAGAATGTACAAATCTGTCCTGGACAAAGTGCAGCCAGAATGCTACTTGGAAGTAAGAATGGCCAGACTTCATCTCACCTACTTTGGTCATGCTATCAGAAGGCACCATTCCCTGGAGAAGGATATCATGCTTGGTAAAGTGGAGCAAAAAAAAGGGGAGACCCTCAATAAGATGGATTGACACAGTGGCTGCAACGATGGACTCAAGTATAGCAAGGACTGTGAAGATGGCACACAACAGGGCAGTGTTTTGTTCTGTTGTACATAGGGTTGCTATGAGTTGGAGCTGACCCAACAATAACCAGGAAATGGGATGGCATGGCTGCACAGTCCTAAAAAATTGTAATAAAACCCGGACTTTGCAACTTGTTTTCTGTGTGACCTTGATCAGTGTCCCTTTTCTGAGTCTGTTTCCTTATCTGCCAAAACACAATGGTAATTTTCAATTCTCAAAGCTGTTGTGGAGCACATAAGTGCTTGGTATGATTTTCTCTTGCATGATCATTGCTTAAAAAACTGTAGCTGCTCTTATGAATATTGTCATTAGTAGTAGCTGTTATTTTAAGGCCACAATTAGGTTGTAATCCCTACATTCTATTCCTAAGAATCATTCTAGCTCTAAAACTCTATATTGTAATGATCTGGACATATCACATGCTAGAAGGACATAAGAAAAAGCAGATGTCCAGGACATCATTGACATCGGTCCCTTTACTGAGCAGGGAAGGTCACAAGGGAGGCCTAATCATTGCAGTAGCTTGCTGAAATTTCACTTTCTAAGGCAGGTGAGGTTCATCAAGGTCTCTCAATCCTGCCTGAGCAGCCAAATTTTGTCATCCTAGAAGGTCTTGCCTTTGTTCTATCTCAGCACACTCCAGATGGGCTTAAGCTTACATACACCAGTCAGTTCCAGGGCCTGGAAGGGTGTCCATAAAGTCTAGTGTCCAGCTCAAACCTTCTTCTTTCCTAAACTTAAGCCTTGTGTTCCACCCACCCCCACCCTCATGTCTACTGGCCCAAGAAAACTCAACTTGTCCCGTATCAAACTGATCTTCCCAGACATGCTCCTCCCTTCTTCTGCCTCAGTTCAGCATTTATCAGCTCTATTTTTCCAGTTGTCCAGGACAAAACTTTAGCATTGTCCTTGACTCTTCACTTTCTTTCATACTCCACATCTAATATGTCAGTTCCACCTACAAAATCTACTCAGAATCTCTTTGCCTGCACCTCTGACAACATGGTCCAAGCTGCCATTCTTACATGGAGTAGTTTCCTAACTTTTCTCCATTTCCACCCTGGCCCCTGCAGTCTTTTCAAAACTAAGTTAAATTCTGACCCGTCTTCACTCATAACCTTTCAGTGGCTCCCATCTCACTAGAGTAGAAGCCAAAATCTTCACAGTGGCCAGCAAGGCCCTGCGTGATCTGGGCCCTGTGATCTGTCTGACCTTATCACTTACTCTCCCCCTCACTTACTCTCCTCCACCTACACTATTCTTCACACTGTTCCTCAAACACACCAGGGATATTCCTTCCTCAGGACCTTTGCACATGCTATTCCCCCTGTCTGGAACGTTCTTTCCCCCATCCATTCACTCTTTCACCTCCTCAAGTCTTTGCTCAAATATCAACTTCTCAACAAGACCTTTCTGACCCTTTTACGTAGAATTCCCTCCTATCTGCCCCATCATTTCCTGTCCCTGTTTTATGTTTTATTTTTTTACATAGAACTTATGAATCATCTAACATCATATTGGTAGTTTGCCAATTGATTCCAGTGTGCCTGGAACAAGATAGAACACTGTTGTCAGAGGGTTTTGTGGGAACATCACAGACTCAGACAGATATTTCTTTTCCACCTTCTGAACTCAAGAATCTGGGTCCTCAATATTTGTTCTGATTTGTTGTTGTTGTTGTTATGTGCCGTCGAGTCAAACCCGACTCACAGCGACCCCTCCTTGGGTTTCCGAGGCAGTATCACTACGGAAGTAGGATTGCCCAACCTTCCGAGGAGTGGCTGGTGGGTTTGAACCGCCAGCCGTCTGGTTAGCAGGCAAGTGTCTTAGCCACTATGCTACCAGAGCTCCCATTTGTTCTGATAGGTCAGTATTAAATGGAGATTTTATTTTTTAACCACATATGTAGCCCTTGTCTGACTACAGGCATTATTCTAAGTACTTTATATATATTAACTGATAAAATTTTCATAAGAACCCAGTGAGGTAAGACTAATATTATCTCTTTTGCACAAATGAGAAAAGGGTCACTGAGAGGTTCAGTGACTTGACCGAGGTCACACAGCTAATAAGCAAAGAGCCAGGACACATTATGGCAATGCTTCTTCTTTTGTGTATTCATTCCCTCACTTACTTGTTCACTCATTAAATATTTATATCATGTCTTCTTTGGGCCAGGTAGGTTGCAAGGTTTCAGAGACATGGATGATTAAGAAATGGTTCCTGCCATCAGGGGGCTCACAGTCTGGTAGGAAATTCAAAACAAGTAAATAAGGGGAAAAATGTATTCATTCAGCAGATATTTATGGAAATCTATTATTTCTCATCCTTGTCCTAGGAACTGAAAATCAGGGATAAATAAGACACAGTTCCTGCGTTTGAGGGAATACATTATACTTACAGAGGGAGAACTGTGAATTATTGCATGTAAACATGGGAACATAAACTGGAATTGGTAAAGGGAAGTGTTAGGTACTGTGGGATCCCAGAAAAGGAGGTCTAACCATTTGGAGGTTTGTATGGGTGGGTATTTGGATGGATGTTTGGGTAAATGAGTAAGTGGTTGGATGGACTGATGGTTAGTTATATAGCTGAGTAGTTAGACAAATGGATGAATAGCTGATTAGATGAATGAACAGATAGTTATTTGAAAGATAGTTATTTGGGTGGATGGATAATTGGATGGATGGATGGTTAGATAGATAAATGTTAGAAGATGGTTGGATGGATATTTGGAAGGTGGTTTGGAAGCAAGGTTGGTTGGACGGATAGATGAATGAGTGAAAAACTGAGCTCATTGTCAGCAAGTTGGATGTTTTCCCAGAGACTATGAGATCAACTGAAAGAAAAAGTTGTAAATCCATGTATTCATTAATTCAACAAATAATTTTTAAGCACTGTTTGTGTGTTTGGTACTGTTTTAGGCCCTGAGATTAAAAATGGCCCTTGCCTTTATGGAGCTGACATTCATGTGAAGGAAGACAATAAACAAATAATCAAGTACCTAGAATCTGTTGTCAGGGAATGAAAAATTCTATGATGAAAAAAATAAAGCAGTGAGAGAACAGATGAGTGGGCAGAGGGTATTTTATTTTGGGTAGTCAGGAGGCCTCTCTGAGAAGGTGAGTTCTGAACAAAGCCCTAAAGGAAGTGAGGAAGTGAGCCATCTGGGGAATAGCATTTGAGACAGAGAGAACAGCAAGTACAAGAACTCTGAGGTAATTAGGCCAGTGTGGCTCTCCTTGAGTGAGTGAGGGGGAAAAAAGTAGGAGATAATATCAGTCACAGATAGCTGTATTAGGGAGTGGGAGCAGATCACCTGTGAGGAGTTGGAGTTGGTGGTATCTTGCAAAACCAATGGAGAACATTGAACCTGAGATGAGCTGTACTGGGAAAGCTCCCAATCCCCTGTTCCTCTCTGGATGGGCTCCCAGCCCTGCTCCACTGTCTTGTTCACAGTCAGAAGCTGTCAGCATTTTAATTACAGCTTTCAGCTCTCAATGGTTTATAATGCAACAATAAAATAGGCCCTAGGCAACACATGACACCTCTGAGTGATTTACTTGTTCACCAATTCTATATTTAGTGCCATTTAATGCCTGTTGGCCATGTTTTCAGAGGGAGAAGAAGGAGGAATTTTGGTGGTAGTTGTTTAAGTTTTTTGGTTAAACACAGATCTATTTTTTTCAGTTGTTTTCTGAGATTATATCCCAGCATTTAAAAATTTACAGAATGCCAACTGATTGTACATTATGTGAAATTTCTAATTTCTAAACAAGAGTGCCTCACCCCTTGCTAAACTACCCTTTTCTTCAAAGCATGTGTTTTCTTCCTGGTGAAAGAGTTGGGTTTAAAGGACAGAACAGGCTAAGTGTGTGACTCAGAGACAAAGTCATTGATTACTTGATACTTCACATAATACAGGCAGAACTTCAAGGCCATTTGCTCTAACTCCCCAACCTGAAGCTGGGGTCCCCTCTAATGCATCCCAACCAAGGTATCTGTAGTACAGTCAAGCCACCTGAAGAATTGTGAAAATGCAACTTCTCATGTAATAGTTCTGGGCAGGGCCAAGATTCTAATAATCTCCCAGGAGATGCTGATGCTGCTGGTCTAGGGTCCATACTCTGGGTAACAAGGATTTAGACCAGCACTATCTAGCTTTGAAATATAATCTGAGCCACAAGTGTACTTTAAATTTTTCTGCTAACCATTAAAAAGGTAAACTGTGACATTAAATGTAATAATATATTTAATTAATTTAATATGCCCCATATATGACCACTTCAATATGTTAATTGATATAAAAAATACTGAGAGAGTTTACTTTCTTGTTTTGTTTTGTTTTGTAATAAATCTTCAAAATCTAGCATTTAGTTCACACTTACAACACATCTCAGTTCAGACTAGTCACATTTCAGGTGCTCTTGTTTTGGACAATGAAGATCTGAATCCAACTTGAATGCCTCTGGTGATGTGGTGCTCACTCCCTCCTGGGAAGCTTATTCCATCCCTGCAGGCTCTGAGACAGGAGTTGCCCTCTAAGGATAGTTAAGGAGATCCATCTTGGCACTCTGGGTCTCCAAGCTGGTTTGCACATCTGCCAAGAAGAGTCCTGCAGCACTTTGGTGGCTCCAAGCAGGCCCTCTTGAAGCCCTCTCCTCCTGTGCCCACTACTACTCCCTCTTTCAGTGGCAGGCTTTTACACACTCTTACTCATCCTCACAGCAACCTGTGATAGTTTCTCTTGTTCAAGAACTAGGCTCAGATATGTCAGTGATATCCCCGTGGTCACTTAGCCGGAGACAGCAAAACTGGGACTCGTGGTCGGGAGTTTGAACTCCCTCCTCCTTCTGCTGCAGTTCTAATAAGGTTCCAGTTCCTTTAGTGTGGTGTGGATTCAGAGGGCCTTCCAGGCATAATCACACTCCTGCAGACATGCTGACTGGCCACTCCTGAAGATGTGCCAGGATGTTGTTAGCAGAGCCTTGGAAATGAGGAAGGGGCAGCATCAAAGCCATGCAGGTGTTAGTAGCAGTGCTGAACTGACAACCCAAGTCCCTCTGAGCCCTGGGTCCCTGACCCTGGGGCAGTTCTGTTGATTTCTGAGCACTAACCTAAGGAGAGAAATCAGTTATTCCTCAACACTCATCAAGGGTGGGGGCGTATTTTACTCCACCACATCCCATCCCTCCTCACCTCACCCCACCCCACCCTCAGCTGAAAACTGCTGAGGGATAGAGATAACTCATGGTATTTTTCCCAGTTGCCTGGCTGGGAAAAAACCCAACTAAAAGCTCTCTCAGAGGAGGTGTCCAGAAGCACACATCTGGGGCTGGTTGTGGGCAGCAGAGAATCTCAATCCTGCAGCCCACCTTCAGGATCCCAGCTGTCTTGCCCCAGAAGCAAATGCAAAGAAGGCACCAAAGCACTCTTTGCAGTCTCTGGGGTGCTCTTGTTCTGAGATGGGTGGGTTCAAAGGGCTTAGTTGGTGGAATGGCAGAGACAGGATCTTGCAAGAGTCAGGGTGGAGAGAGTACAGAGGGTGTTCAGCCAGATGGCACCAGCTCCTGAATTCGCCCTCCAAGTTTGCATCACTCCTTCTCTTGCCCCCTACCCCAGTGTCCCTCCTTTGTACCTTCAGCTTTTATCTTCATGGATGAAGTCAGGGTCTCTTTACAAAGGAAATTCCTAGGTCATCTAGTTCATGAGCTTGGATGAATTCATTCATTCATTCAGTCAGTAAAAGTTTACCAGTATCTTCCAGGGCCCTGCATTTGTGGAGTTGACATTCAGGTGACAAGGGGGAGGCTCAAGCAAGTCACTAGTTGCCTCCTGTGCTCAGGAGGACATAAAATAGGGTGATGTTAGGGGAGTGACAGGTTGGTGGAGGCACCTAAAGAGGCTGACCAGAGGAACTGGGCCCTGATTGAGAAGAAGGAGCCAGCACTGGCAGGAGCCAGAGGAAGTGTGTTGCAGACAAAGAGAACAGCAATTGCAGAAGTCCTGAGGCTGGAACAGCTTGACTTGGTCCAAAAGGACCTGACATTAAGTGCTCAGTGCAGAAGTCACTATTCTTATCCAAGGCTGCCCCTTGCCCTCAAAAAGGTTGCTGGGCCTGCCTCACACATCTTCAGCCTCCATGCCAGGGAAGAAGATAGCCCCTGCCTTCAGATATTCACAGTCTCTGGGCAAGTCTACCTGGACTTCCTTTTCTTTCACACCCTGACATTCTTTCCCACCCTGGTACAATCCATGCAACCATATCCAAACTGTCCTGCACCCATCCTTCCTTGGTTTTTCCAGTCCCCAGACTTTTGCCTAAGCACTTCAGCTACCTGGACACCCTAACCCTTGCTTTTCCTATGATGAACCCCTTTGCATCTTTCAAGACCCAAAAGTCACCTCCACCAGGAAGGCTTAAGGAGGAGCTGCTCACTTGCCCCTCTGGGCCCCATGGCTCTATAGGCCTCCATTTCAGCCACAGTCTCCCTGAATGAAATATCTTACTGGCCCATCTGTCTCCCCAGCCACACTGAGTATTTCTTGAGAGCAGGGACTTTGTCCAACCACTTTGACCTCACCAGCATCCAGCATAGGCCCTGATGGGAGGAAGCCTCAGTAGATGATTCTGGAAGGACTTAGTGGATGGAGGATATTACTGGAGTACTCTACCTCTACACAAATTAGAGGCACCTGGGAGCTTTTCAAAATACAGATGCCCAGGCCATACCCAGATCAGCAAAATCAGCATCTCAGGGGTGGGGCCCAAGCATCAATGTATTTTAAGAGTCCATACTCTCTAGGGTGTCCAAGTGATTCTCTGTGCTGCCTAGGTGGAGATCAGCAATCCTGACTGTAAGGTCAAGAGGGCAGGCGTTGAGGCCTGGCAGCCCCACTTCCTGAAGAACCAGACAAGGAGACCCTCATCACTGCAGGAACAAGTATACTCAGACTTCAAGCTCCCAGGGCTGTTGGACCAGTGTTGTCTCTGGTCTGATTTTTTTTCTTTTTTTTTTTAAATAACAGCTTTATTGATATATTTCACATACCATACTATCCAAGTCCCCCATTTGAAGTGTATACTCGAATGGGTTTTAGTATATTCCCCATCTCTTTTTAAAAAAATTATTCCCCATCTCTCACTCCTTCCATCCCCAGCCAATAACTAATCTACTTTCTATCTCCTTATTTCCTATTTTCTATCTCCTATTCTGAACATTTCATATAAATGGAATAATTATAATATGTAATTTTTGTGACTGGCATTTTTCACTTGGCATAATGTTTTCAAGGTTCATCCATCTTATAGCATGTATCAAAACTTCATTCCTTTTATGAATGAATAACAATCCAGGTATGTATGGCTCAAGTTTTGTTTATCCATTTATCTGTTGATGGACCCTCAAGTTGCTTCCAGTTTTCAGCTATTGTGACTAGTGCTGCAGTAAGCATATGTGTACAAATTTGTGTGGGGACATATGTTTCTGTCCTAACTGTTGATCTGGCCTGTGGTTGGGCACCACAGGCCTTCAAAGCCCACCATCATCGAGGGTCACTTGTATCCATAAAGAAGCCCAGGTATTTGGGGCCAACATGGAACAGGTTTTGGACAGATTTTGGTCCCCCTGCCCTGAGCAATCTAGCCATTATGTCACCACGGGACTGGCAGGGGCTGTGCAGTTCCTCAGGCCCTGTGGCCACTGGCTCAGCATTGGTCAATGGAACAATTCACAGACATAGCTAATTTACTCAATAGCAGGGTTTACAGGTGCCTTGCCTTTGAAAAGGGTCCAGCAGTCATCTAGCTTCCGTGTGTTTCCCTGCACCTCACCTCCAGCTCCCTGTGGTCTGAGCCTCTATGTATGTCTTCCTGCACCTGCTAGAGCCTCCAAGAAATCCTCCACATGGCCACCTGAGGGGTTTCTCAGGTGCCCTTTGCCATGAACTCTCTGTCCCAGTAAGAAGTGAGGCCAAAGCCTGGTTAGTCATGCAGATTTACACATACAGTAGCTGTTATTCTCACCTGTTCCACACACCTTCTCTCCTGAGGCCTTTGCCCGGCGTGCTCTCTTCTCACTTTCTGTCCAGTCAGCTCCTCCTCTACATCCCCTGCTCAGTCTAATGCCATTTCCTCATCTACTCACTGAAGCTGAGGCCTTAGTCATCTGCTCTCAGCCACTCACTCAGCCAGCACTTAGGGAACACCTGATGTGATCTAAGTACTGGCCTAAGTGCTAGGGACACAGCAGTGGAAAGGACAGGAGAGGTCCCTGCCCTATTGCAGTTTACATTAGAGTGGGAGATACAACAAATAAAAAACATGCAGTGTGTGCTATGTCAGATGTTGATAAGTGTGAAGAAGCAAAGCAGAGCAGGTAGGGCACAGGGACACAGGGCACAGGGTTGTCATTGTAAATGGTGATCAGGAATGGTGTCATTGAAAAGGTGAAATCTGAGCAAAGACCTCAAGGACACAAGGGAAGCAGCCATGTAGTGAGTGGGGAAGAGTGTTCTAGGCAGCAGGACAGCAAGTGCAAAGGCCTTGAGGCAGAGGCATGCCTGCGTGTGTTGAGGAACAGTAAGGAACCCACTGTGACCAAGTAGAGTGCATTAGGGGGAACATGGTAGGGGATGATATCAAAGAGGAAATGGGGAGCCTAGAGGGAAGATGGAGAGATAGTGATATGATGAACTTCCAAGTACCCAACTCCAGTTTCAGTGACCCCAGCATCAACTTTATCCCAAGCTCCTATAACTAGAATGATTTAGAATGAATCCCAGATATCATATTTCATCTACAGATCCTTCAGTGTGTATCTCCTATCCATAAGGACCTTAAAAACATAACCACCCTATTGTTATTGCTCTGAGCAAAATGAATAATTTCTTAATGTTTTTTAATATCCCATGCAAGTCAGATTTCTGTAATTGTCTCAAAAACCTTTTTATAATCAGTTTTTGGGAGGGGCCACTGGGGCCCATGAGCACAGGAGAGGCAAGTGGATTTGTGGTTCTTTGGAGCCATGTTTGGTGAGACTCATCCTGCCTCTCATCCAGAGTGTGAGCTTCAAGGGAGAGAGACTTTATCAGACTCAGGGCCTGGTCCAGGACAGGGCCTCAATTAGCATTTGATGAGAAGATGAGTTGATGAATGAATGAATGTAGAAATGCCAGTGCCACTGGTGCTTTGGAAGTTGGGAGGAGCATGTGGGTTAACAACTGTGCTGGCCCCCCTGCCCCTGATGCCATCATTGGCCATGGATTGCCTCACTCGAGGCCATAGTCCATGTTCCTCACCCTAGCTCAGGCTCTAGGGCAGACTCCCATAAGAAGCAGCTCCTGGCCATTAGTGGACCCAGCACCCTCCAGGTGAGTTCTACTCAGGACAGGGGACAGCTGGAGTGTGCCCATACCTGGGAGAGGCCAGCTGGCTCAGGACGCTGCATCATGAGCAAGCCATTGCTGCCTCAGAATTTGGCTGTTCTGCCTCTAGAATGGCCTTTCTAGTTTAAATGTCCACAACCAGACCCCTTGACAGAATAGCCCCTGGCTACGTGTGAATAGGGAGCTCTGGTGGCATAGTACCTAATGCATTTGACCGCTAACCAGAAGGCTGGTAGTTCAAACCCATCAGTCATATTCCTCTGAAGGAAGATGGGGCAATCTACTTCCATAGTGACACTGCCTTGGAAACCCAAGGAGGGGTTGCTGTGAATCAAATTGACTCCAGGGCAGTGAGTTTTACAAGTGAGCAAAGTTGAGGCCTGGGCCCAGGGCACCCTGACAGCATGTTACAGAGGCCATCTGTCAGTCTCTCCCATCTGGGCTCCCTTCATGTTTGAAGGGGTCTGTAAGATTCTGTCGTGAGCACAGGTGTGAAGCTTGTGTGAGGGGAGGTTGGATGTGTGTATGTATATTTGTGAACTTGTGAGGACATGTGGGTATGACTGAGTGAAGGAATATATTAGCATGTGTTATGTAGGGGGTGAAATGGCATGTGAGGGCCTGTGATGATATATGTGGAAGAGGGACATGTGTATGGGGAGGAGATACATGTGTATACAGCATATAGGGGAATGGGAACATGTGTGTAGGAAGGACATAGCATGTGTTAGCAAGTAGGAGTGTGAGGGGGACATGTAGGAAGATCTGTGTATGTGTGAGTGTATGGGACTGTGAAGGGATGTGTGGGGTGATACTTATGTGGAAGTGTGAGGGGGTACGGAGGAACACACATGTGAGTTTGTATATGTGCATGTGGGGTCATCGTCCTTACTATAAGAGAGGTAGTTGGTGAATGTGAGTACAGGTGTGATAGAGTATATATATATGAGTGTATGGTACTGTGTGAGGGTGTGTGAACCTGTGAGGAGTTGAGTGTGGGGGCTTGTATGTGGAAAGGATTTATATGTATGAGCATGAAAGGTGTGCTTTGAGGCCACATATACATTTATATATATAAGCATGAGAGGTGTGTGTACAGGGGGCATATATGTGTATTGGAGGGGAGTTGGGATCCTAGAGAGAGACATGTTTGGGGGTGAAAGGTGTTTGTTCATGAGGTACAGGTTCCTATAAGAGCCTGAAGTTAGGCAGAAACAAGTTCATGGAGAGCCTTGGGAGCCATGCAGCAGAATCTCTCTTTAACCGAGGACAATGGGGAGTCATAGGCAGTGTTTGAGCCCCAATAACTTGCAAATGTTGAATTCCAGTAGGCTCCCCATTTAGACCAAGAAACTTTTCTCTTCAGTCTGGGTTGAAATCCTTTTTCCTGAGGCCTGGGAATGATGCTGCCTCTCCTATGCAGTGAGACTAACCCTATTGCTCTATGGAATGCAGTTTTCCTCTGCCATTCCCTCCCCAGGTCAGACAGGAATATTTGCTTGAAGTCAGTGCATCGAATATAACTTAAAGAATGTGACCAAAAAGAAAATACTCCAAATGTTTACAAAAAAAAAAAAACCTCCCCCCAACCCCCGCCTTTCATCTGAGTTGCCCAGAGGAAGACAGCTGCAATGGATGAAATGCAGCTATCTGCTCAAGATGAATCGACATGCGGGAGGAGGGAGAAGGAGGGTTATGAGCCGGAGGAGGAGGAGCTGGCTGCTGCTCTGGGCTGGAAGCCTGCAGCCTCCAGGCAGTGCTCACACCTGTAGTCTCCCAGTGTTGGGGCCTAGGGCAGCCTGACCACTGAGCTCCCCACAGTCTTTGATCAGGCTCCTTGGAATCAGACCCTGACATGGAGATCTGCACACGGGGCATTTCCTGGAAAGGGCTTTCAGGAGAGACGTAGGACAAGGCAGAGGGAAAAGCTGGGCTGTTGTGCAGTTGCAACAGAAGCCTTAGCCAACATGTGGGGTGCTCTGGAGCTAGGATGGTTCTGCAAAGTTGTTTCCAGTTGGGGCAGTAAGACTGAGCATTTGTTCACCATCATTGGTCTGGGTCTGCCCTGGGGAGAGGGATGTGATCTTGGTTTAGGTTGTTTCACCCTGCAAAAGATTTTCCTAGGAGGAACTAAACTGAGAGCCCTTAGAAGCTAGCACCCCCAGCAGGTGGGAGGTTACTTCTTGGTCCTGAAAAAAGGATCTGGGTGACACACAACAGCATCTACTGCACAATCCAGCCCTATGGCTCACAGCCTCATGGAGCAAGGCCATCCCAGCCCATGCGCCTTCCTTCTTCTGTTCACTTTTATCACATAGCTCTAGATCCAGACTGCTTGGTTTCGAATACCAGATCTTCCAGTTCTTTCTAATTCTGTGACTGTGGTCCAGCACTATGACCTCTTGGTATCTCAGCTTACTCCTCTGTAAAATTGGAATGATTATACACAATCTGCTTCCTAAGGTTGTTGTGCAGAATAAATGAGTAGCTATGTATTAAGCACTTAGAATAGCAGCTGATTCAGCTTTTGTGGGAGTTAAGCACGGTTTCTGCCCTTGTACAGTTCCTAGTCTGGTAGGAGGGATTGATGTGCAAATAGGAAGCATGCCAGTGAGCAGCTAAGGAATGAAGCCAGTGTTGAGCCCTATGCTTAGAAATTGTCCTTGACTCCAAGACCAATATAAAAATCTTATGCAGCTCCTTCAGTAATTTAACAGCCATAAGAACAGCAGGTACATTTCCTGAGAGTCTCCTCAGGCCAAGTACTTGCTTTTGGTTATTTAATCCTGACATGCCACCACTAAGTTTGTTCCATTGGTTCCATTTAATGAGGAGACAAAACTGAGGCTCAAGAAAGTAGACTACTTACCCAGAATCCCAGCCAGGGTCTGGTAGCTGGCACACTCCAGGGTAACAGATGCAAGTTTAACAAGGGGAATCCAGCAAAGAAGGGTGGTGTAACATGTGGGGCTGGCAATAGTGGGGATCCCTTACTAGAAGGCCGGAAGAGGCTAGGAGCAGTGTTACTAGAGAAAGCTAGAGCCACAGGAGAGGTGTCACCTGGCAGGAGCCTTGGCTGTAAGTAGAGAAATGCAACTATGGAAAAGGTTGTTAGTTGCCATCAAATCAGCCCCCAGCTCATAACAGCCCTATGCACAATGGAACAAAATGCTGCATGATAGATTGCAGAGTGAGCTATTTAACATAGAATTTGCATTGACTGATTTTCAGAAATAGATTTCCAGGGCTTTCTCCTTGGTCCATATTTGACTGGAAGCTCTGCTGAAACCTGTTCAGCATCTTAGCGACGTGCAAGTCTCCAGTGATAGATGGATGGTGACTGCACATGAGGTGCACTTGCCAGGAATCAAATGTGGGTCCCTTGCATGGAAAGCAAAAATTCTACCACTGAACCACCAATGCCAGAAAGGGAGGCCTGGGAATAAACACCTCAAATCTCTTTTCTCCTGCCCTCCAGACTCCTGAAGGATCTCCTGTTGGCTGCCCTGACCTGAAACTGAAAGGCAAGGAGCCCCGGGGTATAGTGTGAACAGGCTGGCCTTGCAGGGCACAGAGCAGGAAGGCATAGAGGGTGAGGGATCTAGAGGGCCAGCAGAGATTACCCATATCCCTAAGGCCTCATGGAGGTGAGCATAGTCTTTATAGGGCTCTGTGATGATGTCCACGAGGCACCCAGCACTGGGAGTAGCCTGTGGCCCAAGCACAGTAAGGGACACCTTTTTCCACACACAGGGATGATGGACAGGTGTTTAACTCCAGAGTGCAGGAGAATTATGTCAGCTAGTACTTGGATATAAACAGCGCGGGCAGCTCGAGCCACATGGGAGAGGAAACCATCAGGACTTGGAGGTCATCTTTCTGCCTCTTCAAGTCTCCTTTAATCTGTCATTGATAAGGCCTTCTGTGAAATGAAACCATCATCCTCAGGAGGAGGAGGCCACAATGCCTAGCCAATCTGCCCTACTTTCTATGCTTCTCCTCCAGTTGTTGTTGTTAGGTACCGTTGAGTCATCTCTGACTCATAGCAACCTATGTACCATAGAACAAAACACTACCTACCCCCATGCTAGCCTCACAATCCTTGTTGTACCTGAGCCCATTGTTGCAGCCACTGTGTCAATCCATCTTGTTGAGGGTCTTACCCTTTTTCGTTGACCCTCCACTTTACCAAGCATGATATCCTTTTCCATGGAGCAGTCCCTTCTGATAACATGACCAAAGTAATTGAGATGAAGTCTGGCCATTCTCACTTCCAAGAAGCATTCTGGCTGCACTTCTTCCAGGACAGATTTGTTAGTTCTTTTGGCACTCCATGATATTTTCAGTATTCTTTGTCAACACCTGAACTCAAAAGCATCAACTCTTCTTCAGTCTTTCTTATTCATTGTCCAGCTTTCACATGTATATGAGGCGATTGAGAATACCATGGCTTAGGTTAGGTGCACCTTAGTCTTCAAGGGTACCTAGAGGATGGCTTTGGGCCTAAGGCAGTCACCTGCCAAGCGCAAGGCTGGTGGTTCAAACCCACCAGCCACTCCCTGCCACGTAGACCTGGCCGTTTCTTGGGAGCTCTGGTAGTGTGGTGCCTAAGGCAGTTGACTGCTAACCAGAAGGCTGGTGGTTCAAACTCACAAGCCACTCCTTGAAAGGAAGATGGGGCAATCTACTTCCGTATTGATACTGCCTTAGAAACCCAAGGAGGGGTCTCTATGAGTCGGGTCCTACCTGACGGCACATAACAACAACAACAACAGTCTTCAAGGAGCTATCTTTGCTCTCTAGCATTTTAAAGAGGTCTTTTGTAGCAGATTTGCCCAGTGTAATAAGTCATCTGATGTCTTCACTGCCGCTTCCATTGGTGTCAATTGTGGAACCAAGTAATAGGAAATCTTTGACAACTTCAATCTTTTCTCCATTTATCATGATGCTGCTTATTCATCTAGTTGTGATATATATATATATATATATATATATATATATATTAATTTATGTTGAGATGTAATCCATACTGCAGACTGTAGTCTTAAATTTTCATCAGTAAGTGCTTCCACCTTTTCCTGGTGATCTGGGCTAACTTGGATTTTCTTTGGTGAAGGTTTAGGAACCAGGTATCCTGCTGGAGAGAGAGTGGTTGGGATCTGAAGTTGGGAGAAAGCACTAATGGCAACTCATTTGGGAGAGGACACTCCATGGATGCAGAGCAGATTATGGCCTTTTCCCTTTGGCAAAGGAAGGTGATTAGTTTGGAGGCTTCGTAAAGATGCCCCCAACTCCAGGTTCATGAGGCAGCAACACAGATACACTTCAGAGCTTTCTTTCTGTGTGTGTGTGTGTGTGTGTGTGTGCACATGTATGTTTGCAACAGGACAGGTTTGGAGAGGAGTCTGCCTGGGTCTGTAAGAAGGTAGGAAGGAGGATGAAGAGTTGGAACTTTTTCTGTTGAGACCACTGGGCACTCATAATTACCTCATCAGTAATGAGGAAATGGTCACTTCCTCATACCTCTGCAGCTACTGCACCACCTAGAAATTGGCTCCTACTCCAAGGACTTTTGGGTGGATATGGAAGACTTCAGCCAAGCATCTTCTTTCCTCATCCCTGTCCTCATTTTGCCTTTATGCCCCGATTTTCTCTCTTGGAGATCCCCTCTTATCTCTTATTATATGGGTAAGAGAAACTGAGGCCCAGAAAGGGAAAGGGATTTTCCTACTTTCATACAGCAGTCTAAAGGTAGAACCAGGACCTCCAAGAGATTGCTTTTTCCTGGTGACCTGGTAACTCCCCAGAGTTCCCATGCCCTGCCCTTTCAACAGTGGGCTAGTGCATTCCAGCTGCTGCCACATTGTAGGTCTAGAGTAGCATTCATGAAGTGATGTGAGAAAAACTCACACAGGTGGGATGTCTATTGTATGAGAACCATTGTACCAGTCACTGAATAGTTTTTCTCTCATTTAAACCCCATTGTTCTCCCTGAGGAAAGACTTGCCCCTACTTTTCAATAGGAATGAATCACTTCAATTGATGTGGCCTAAGTTCCTTTCCTTAAGTGGGAAGGCTTGTGGGGGGTGAGGTTCACCAGATATTCCAGAGGGAAAGCCAGGCATGATTCTCCAGAGAGGACAACAAGTGCTGGACAACAAGTTACCAGATGTGGTTTTGGTGATAGGTGTTTTCTTTTTTCTTTCAAAGGCTCAACTATCTCTCTGAGGGTTGTTTTCATCCTTCTACTCTGTCATTGTTACTTGTCAGTGTCTAATTTTTCTTGCCTCTTAGCCACAAAATGGCTGCCTAAGCTCCAGGAATCATGTTTTCACCACATAATATTTAAAGATAGGAGGGAAGAAGATAGTGCAAGAAAAGCCACTCTCTTGGGTGTCTCATTTTATTAGTTTCTTATGAATTTAGCCTCTGTAGATGGAGATAGATTTTCTGTGATGAGGTAATAGAGAGTCAGACAGAACTTACCTGCTTTATCCAGCCATATTGGCCACATGTGGGTGGGAACCTGGGCTCTTGGTCTGTCTGGTCCTGTCATTTGAGCGTCCTCCTTGCTTCAGGCTGGCCTTTATCACACTGTGCTATCAGGTAGACACTGCCTGGTTGCTGGGGTTTCTGCTGAACACCAGGGCAATAGATGGTCCAAAACTGACTCATTCCCGTACTGGAGCCAGGCTGGCCAACAGCCAAGGAGATAAACAAAGCAGAGGAAGCAGCAGATACCACCTAACTCAGAGCCTAAGTCTGCAGGCCTCCCCAAGACCCTATCAGGCAAACCCATCCTTGCTCTCCAGATCTGCACCATGCTGTCTGGGCTTAAAATTCATCAATTAGGGACTGGCTATCTGTTCTATGGAGACGTCTCCATAGCACAGATGAAATGGGTTATATATATTAGGGAACTTTAAGCTGTATGAGACAAAGACCCAGTTCAAGCTGGCTTTGGGAAAAAAGGAATATTTTAGTCCATGGAACTGAATGGTCCTGGAGCAACAGCTTCAGGCCCAGCTTGATCCAGGGTACAAATTATATTCCCAGGACCCAATTGCACACATACCACTCCTTTCCCCCTACTTACATATCTCAGTTCTGCTTTCTTTCTTGGCTCCATTTTGATCCACATGGTATGTGATGCCTCTCCACAGCTTTGGCCCCCACATCCTCTCCTGTTCACATCTGGTGGGAAATAACCCACAGCTCTTGCCTTCAGTTTACGTAAAATCCCCAGGACTTGCTTATGTTGGGCCTGACTACCCTGGCTTGAGCCATCAGCCACCAGGGTGACCTGGAGGGTGGAATGTGATGACTGGCCAAGCCTTAAACTATGCCTCACCCCTCAGGCTCCCCCATTCTAGCTATCAGACTTCAATTGATGCGGCCTAAGTTCTTTTCCTAAGAGGGAGGGCTGGTGGGGGGTGGGGTTCATCAGATCTCCCAGAAGGAAACCCAGGCATAATTCTTCAGAGCAGACAATGAGTGCTGGGCTGTATGGTGTCCTCTACCTTCCCTGTGGCAAACAGTGCTGATTTTTCAGGGGAACATCTGGGATCTAGAGTGCAGAGGGGATGGGAGCACATAGAAACCAGCCTTCATGTCATGAGAACCCAGCAGAAACAATGTTAAAGCATCTCAACAATCAAAATGATAACCTCTCATACAACGAGTGTTAGTTATTCATTATGCATCCAATCAGCACTTAATGAGGACACACTGAGTGCCAGGCACTGCTCTGGGAGCTAGGATACAGCATGAACAAGACAGATCACCCCTGCTCCATGGAGAGTTATTTGAGTGAAAGAGATGTTGAATAATCCAACAAACGCAGAAGAAAAATACTGTGATGTAAGAAGGGTGCTCCAAAGAAACCAAAACAGTGGACCAGAGTGATGATCAATGGGAACAGCAGGTGAGTAATAACCATTGGGGACTCAGAGCAATGACCAATGGGACCCCAGTGTTGACTGGTGGGAACCAGAGTGATGACCAGTGGTAACTGGGAGCAATGACTAGGGTGACTGGGAGAAATGACTGATGGAATCTGGAGTGATGACTGGTGAGCTTTAGTTTAATTTCTGAGAGGGGGCCACACAGAAGTCTGACAGCCAAACCAGGCCTGCTATGAAATGATATTGGAACTGGAAGGTGTTAGGAAGAATTCCAGTGCTGGAGGAGTCCTGTGCAGTTGAGTGAGGCAGGACCAAGGCGTTCTGAGCAGAGGGGGTCTTCACCAGGCCCTTGGAGGGTTGGGCTGGCTGGAGCCATGCAGAGGTGACTGGGAGCTGCATTCCTGGGGGAGACATTCATGGGTGAGAAATTGAAAAGGATTGATTATTGTGTTGGTGTGGCTGTAGTGTTCTTGGGTGAAAAGGGCCAGTGGTAGTTCCAGGTGGAAAACAGCTTTTAGATTTTTTTAAATTAGATTCTTCCCAATAATGTGGAGAGTGACAACCACTCCTGGTCATTCCTGGACCCTGTGGGAGCAGAGGCAATTGTGAAAGCTCCCTCCTCCCATAGCACCTTTTCTTTCCTCCAAAAGGTTCACCCCCATGGTCCTTTGGGCAGCCGAAGGGTCAGTCCAGATGGCCTATTTCGATAGTGTCTATTGAAGGTATGAGTCAAGGAATTCTTTGGAGCCAAGTTTCTTCTGAGGCCCAGCCCAGGCCTGAGAACCCCGCCCTGGGTAATTCTGGCTCTGGGCAGCACCTGGTACATTGTTGGCACTTCCTGGGGGATCTGTCAGAAGAGATTGATTTTTCTCCCTCCAGCGGTGCAGAAAATCCTTCCTGCTGCTCCAGACAGGTTTGAGGCTGGGCTGGGGGACAGAGAAGCATCTTGGGAGCAGGCCTGCCCCACCTGATGCAGGAATCCCTATTATAGACCCCAGGTGCTGCTCCTACACACTCCCAGGACAGGGAGCTCATCACCTCCTCAATCGCTCACTCAGCCCTTGTCTGCTGTCTGAGAAAAAAATAACCTTCACAGAGCTGAGATCTGCCCTGTGACTCCCCCATATTGAGACCCTGGGTCTGTCCTCTAGATTCATAGCCTCTCCCACTCCCTGATCACTGAGATGCCCTGCAGAGCCTGTGGGGCAGTGACCAGGGACCAGAAGCTGACCTTCTCCAGGCTGAGCAGCTTTAGCTCCTTCAGTAGGTGGTCTCCAGCCCCTTCCCCATGTTGGCCCCTTCCTATAGACCTGCTTTGGCTGCTTCTGTCCATCTCCTGAGGCACAGTGCAGAGTTAGCCCAGCTCTGAAAATTACAAAGCAAAACCATCCCTTCGTATTGTGGGCACTAGACATATTAATGGTCTTTGTTGCCTTTGTAGCAGCCTCTGAGTCAGAATCAACTTGATGGCAATGGGTTTAGGGTTTTTTTTTTTTTTTTTTTAACTTGTGGTTATCTAAAGCTTTCAGTCTTTCCCAGCATCTCCCATCTTGTGTGTTTTCAATCAATTTTTTTTTTTTAATATCAAAAATTACAGGTGCTTACCCCCTTATAACTGGCTTCAGCCATGTGTTTAAGTCTGTAGCAGTGACTGAATCTTGACTGAGGCTCCACTCACATTATTCCCTGCAGGCATCTGAGCTGACAGGTACTGCACTTTAGTGACACCAAAAGACCCTTCTGCTCTCCACATGGCCACTTACTATGGTTAAATTGTCCTCATTGTGCCCTCAACTCAGGCTCTTCCCTAAGCCACATCCCTCTGCCTGGTCCTTTCTCAGTGAATGGCCTCTTGCAGCTGCTTCGGGACCATTTACCACTAGGCCTTGCCAGTTTTGCTTTGTCATTATATTTGGCTTCTCAACACCCCTCCATTGCCACCATCTTGGTCAAAGCTGTCTCTGTCTCTGGCCTGGAGACCCACAGTGTCACTCTGACCCTCTCTGACCTGATTTCCACTCTATCCTAGGATATCTTCAAAAGTGTCAGTCAGCTCTCATGACTCCCCTGCATAAATGCCCCTCAGTGGCTCCCTATTCATGGACAATATAGATTCCTCCCTGGCCTCAAGTGGTCAACCTCTGCCTGACTCTGCAACTTCACCTCCCACCATGCTGAGCTCAGCCACACTTGTCTCCTTCCTGTTCCTCTAGTGGGCCCCAGTCCCACATGCCCCTGGACCTTTGCATGTGCAGTACCCACTGTCTGGCATGCCTTTCTCCCCATCCCTCTTCTAACTCATCCTCCAGCTCCGAGGTCAGACTTTCCCTTCTTGAGGGAGACACCTTTGAGCCTGCACCCAAGAATAGTTCCTTCTGGTTAAACTTAAGGATTTCTGGTGGTGCAGTGCCTAAGGCATTTGACTACTAACCAAAAGGTTGGTGGTTCAAACTCACCAGCCACTCCATGGAAGGAAGATGAGGCAATCTACTTCTATAAAGATTTACCACCTTGGAAACCCAATGGAGGTAATTATGAGTTAGAATCCACTTGATGGCAGTGGGTTTTGGGTTAAACTTATCTTTGCTACTTTCTTCACTCCTTCAAAGCACTCACCAACTTATAGCAATGTTTTTAGAGTTCTTAATTTCATAGCTGCTTCTGGTTTGGGCCTGTAAACTCTGAGGATGAATGGGGAGCATCTGCCTGTGCCACAGTCCTCTTGGGTGATAATCAATGGTAGTTCAGTGGTAGGATCCTCATCTTCCTTGCAGGAGACCCAAGTTTTATTTCCAGCTAATGTACCTTATGTGTCAGTGCAGGATTGAATGTTGATATGATGCTGAACAGGTTTCAGCAGATGTACTAGAAAGAAAGGCCTGGCAATCTACTTCTGAAAATTAGCCAGTGAAAACTCTATGGATCACAACAGTCCAGTCTGCAACTGATCGTGAAAATGGTTCAAAACTGGGAAGCAGTTCTGTTATGCATGGGGTATTAATGAGTTGGAGTCCCCTCAGCACTAGCAACAAGTGCTCAGCACAAAATGGGTGAATAGTGTACACGTAAATGTTGATCCTGCTTTCCTTGAGCAAATAGCCACTGGCACCTTCTCTGTGCCAACCTCTTTGCCTAAAGCTGGGAAGGTGGAGGTGAATGTTGTAGCCACTTCCCCTGAGCAGTGTCACCTGGAGCATTCTCTAGAAGCAGGCACTGTGGTGGGGTTTCAGGTCCACACTGTTGATCAAGGTTCAGTGAAGCCTCCAGATCAGTGCAAAATGAGAGGTCACGCTAGAATGTTAGCATTGAAAAGCAGCAGCCAGCCTGGTGAGGGGCTCTGGATTAAGGATTGCCCATAAGAGAGCCTTGCAGCTAGCTAACATGACCATACTTTAATTCTCCTGACTCCCACAGTTCCAGGTGCAGTCCACTGTGGGAAGCTGCAGCTCTCTGAAGCTGAGGACAACCCTGAAGGATCTAATTGCTGGAGGCTTTCTGCTGACCACACTCCTGGTGTACTGGGGTCAGCTCAATATTTGCTCACAAGAGCCGAATATTAAATATTCAGTAACTTAACAAGCTGATTATTAAACTGGTAGCTTAAAATTAGCTATGGTAGGAATATTTATCCCACAAAAATTGACAAACATTACAAAACAGCTTTTTCTTTTGGTGCTTTAGGTGCAAGTTTACGGAGCAGAGTTTGTTTTACATTCAACATTACCTGTACATTTAGTTTCACTCCCCATTTACCATCCCCAACCCTAACCCAGTCTCCTGCCCTCCCTGCCCAGTAATGCACACCCCCTCCCCCCCTTGCCCTTCATAGTTATGCACTCCTGTGTGTCTTGCATTTCCTCCTGCAAATGTTGTCCCTCTGGTGGCCTGTGGTCAATGGCTCCAAGGAATGCATTCCATAGAGTATGTGGGTGCGCCACCCTGGGTTGAGTGGTCTGTGTGTACATCTTGTTTTCTATTGGGCTGAGAACCAGCATCTGTGAGTGAGTTTTATTCCAGGCCCAGAATGTATTGGGGGTCTCACCAGACTCCATTTGACTTGTAATTCTGGTCATTATTGAGTTTTTGGATTTTGTTCCATGTTTTTCCTCCCACTCTATCCAGGATCTCCAGTTTTGATCCTTTCCTGAGTGGTTGGCATTGGTAGTCAGGCACCATCTAATTCTTCTGGTCTCGAGGGCCATCATGTCCTAGGGCTGATTGCTTCCAAATGCCTTTTTTTTTTGTACTCTTCTTCACTTCCAATGATAGGAGACCATTAGCTGAATCTTAGATGGCCACTTGAAAGCATTTAAGACCCCAGTTGCTACTCACCAATGTAGGATGAGGAGCAAGACTTTTATGTACTTCAAAGCAACATTTTTGTATATGTGTATGACATGTCTTACCAGCAGCCCACTATCTATAGCTGTAAAGAAAGTCCTTGGGGGAATCTAGGTGGTTCATCTCCATGTCTACTGCAAAGAGCTGTGGACCTGATGGAGGACATTGACGTGGAGATAAGGTGACAAGTATTCTAACAGCCCAGGATGGTTATAGTCACCCTGAAGGAGTCATTGACTGCCCTGGCAATCAGGGAAGGCTTAGTGGATTTTTTTTCCCCCATGACATGGTGCAGTATTCAAAAGGCTATTCCATGTGAAGTAAGTCTCCTGTCCTCCTCTCCTCTGGAACCAGTGTGCCCTTCCTGAAGGCAACCACTCACCAATTCCTCATGTATTTTTACAGAGATATTCTGTGCTCATATGAACATACATGTACAGGGTTTTTATTTTCTTTCTTGAACAAATGAGAGCATTCTGCATGCCTTTATGTACCTTACTTTCTTCTATTACCTATGTATTTTGCAGATCTTCCCTTATTATGAAGTACAGAGCCGCTACATTCTTTCAACACCTATTGTTCTATAATTTATATAATCAGTCCTCACTGATGGATATTTAGATTTTTTCAGCCTTTTGATATTTCAGATAATGTCTCTGTGAGCTCCCTGTGGTATTCAATACTGGAACTGTTAATTCACACTTCAGTGATGGTGATAAAGGCTGGCTTCTTAGACAAGGAAACAGCAGGTACAGAGCCACATGGAGTGGGGGAGATGAATGTGCTCAAGAGGCCAAATAATTGTGCTCAGTCCTGGGCACAGCCAAGCAGACTGGCGCAGAAAAGGTGTTGACAGGTGTTTGCTAGGGGAAAGGAAGGAATATATCTGTCTGTTCACATGGACATCCACAGGGTCCTGGACAGGTACAATTGAAACACCCAAACCAGGCAATTAAGGAGAGTTTAAAAGGAGACTGCTGTCCATCAACTGATGAATGGATGAATAAAATGTGGTCTGTGCATTAAAAAAAGCAAAAACAGCACTGCTGTTGAGTCAATTCTGAGTCACAGCAACACAACAGGACAGTGTAGAACTGCCCCATAGGGTTTCAAAGGCCATGATTTTTATGAAAGCAGACAGCTGCATCTTTCTCCTGAGGAGCAGTTGACGGATTTGAACCACCAACCTTTTGGTTAGCTGCCAAGTGCTTTAACCACTGCTATACCAGGGCCCCTAAACAGAATATTACTTGGTCATATAAGGAAAAAAGCACTGACACATGCTATGGTGTGGATGAACCTTGAAACATTATGCACAATGTCAGACACAAAAAGTCACATATTATATGATTTCATTTATTGAAATGACTAGAATGGATAAATCTATAGAGACAGAAGGAAAATTACTGGGGAAGGGGAGAATAGAGAGTGAGTGCTAATGGGTATAGCGTTTCTTTTTGGAATGACACAAATGTTCTAGAACTAGATTGTGGTGATAGTCACACAATTATGTGACTAAGCTTGAAACCACTGAATTGTACACCTTACATGCGTGACATGTATGGCATTGGAATTACATTGCAATAAAGCTGTTAACAAAAGAGTGCTTGCTTATGTAGTGGAGGACATTAAAAGAAGTACAAAGAACACTGCAACATCTGGGGCTTGCAGAGTGAGGAGCTGAAGTGTGAGAGGTTGTGGCTGCTCCAGAGAGGACTTACTGGTAGTTGTGACCTTTGATAGGAGAATGCAGCTATCCTGCAAGAGGAAGCAGGGGAGATATCTACTCATCTAGACCTCCCCACTGCCCAGTGGTGTCAATGGGGTTGGTACCATTCAGTGCAGTAACTCATGGTATCGCACACTCCTCTCCATGGATCCCCTCCTGTACCAGATGATACAGAATCCTTAAGTAACGTTCATTATCAATTTTAATCATAGAATAATATGTGATAAATACAGTGGTAAGTTGCTTAAATGCAGTGTTTCTTAGGTCATATGAATACCAACAACAAAATTGTTTTGTAAAATCTTTCTACATTGAATGACAACATTAATAACAACATTATTGGTAAATGAGTAGAAGCCTTTTTTGATTTTTCACCTTTTCCTTTAATTGCTACTTCATTCACAAAAAAGTAATTGATATAGGTTCACAAATACCAATTACCACAATATTGTAGCTAAAATACCAGAAAATTTGACAAAATTATAAAAGCACCAGCAACAATGAAAACAAATGCAGACAAAACCATGTGCTTCAAAGAATCATTGGGATTAGGTCATAATGCTAGCTCTGACTGGAGTGCATTGGAAGGTTCAAAAATTAAATTAGCATAGAGTTGTACCCTTGTGGGAATATTGATACATGTAAGCTGGGCTTTAAAAAGTATTTTTGTTGTTATAACTAGCTACAAAGATTTTTTTGTAAAAAATAATAAATTTCTGCTGAAACATTGCATGAAAATTTTATAGACAGTTATTTTGGTGTCATCCCCTATGACAGTGTCTCCCAGAATGGTCCACACTTCCCAAGTGATGTACTACCACTGCTCTCTGATCTCCTGCTACTGCCTTGCTCTGGTCAAGCTCACCTGGAAGCAACAAGGGTGCATTAAGACTCTTCCACAATTGCACATCCTACACCCAACCAGCCATCAATCCAAAGTTCAGATCTGGAGCAAGCAAGTGTAGTTCTGCAGTTTGGCCTCTGAGGGCATTGAGCAAGAGAGGGAAAGAAGAGAGTGGCCTGGTAGAGCCATACAGAAGAGATTCAGCACACTCTGTGATCTTGGATAAGTCCCTGCCTTTCTCTAAGGCTCCATTTCCTCACCTGGTAAATGGGGTGACATGTCTCAGAGATGAAAATTGAATGTTGTCAGGGCTCCACATACACTTATATTGTTTAACGAATAGTATGGATACAAGAAAGGGTCAGAAGCAGCCTCGGGTATTACCTAGTTCAGACATTTGTGTTCAAAATGAGGAAATCGAGGTCTAAAGAGGGAACCCTGCCCAGCAGTAGAAGTTGCTGTTGTTATGTGGCATCGAGTCAGACCCAACTCATAGTGACCCCTCCTTGGGTTTCTGAGGCAGTATCACTACAGAAGTAGATTGCCCCATCTTCCTTCCAAGGAGTGGCTGGGGGGTTTGAACCACCAGCCTTCTGGTTAGCAGTCAAGTGCCTTAAGCACTATGCTACCAGGGCTCCTAGCAGTAGCAGAGACAACCAAATTTCAACTCTAGAGGCAGTCTCTACACACAGCTTCTCCTCTGAGATCTTTTCCAGACATATATCTGATCCTGCCACTGGCCCATCAAAACCTCTAATGGCTTCCCTATCCAATCCCATCTCCTAGCTTAAGGAGACATGATGACTAATATCATGTGCTGTGCTGGATGGGATTCTGGAACAGAAAAATTATATTAGCAGGAAACTAAAGAAATTTGAATGAACTATGAACTTTAATTAGTATCAATATTAACTCCCTAATTATAACAACTATATCAAACAATGTTTCACTGCTATTCTGATATACTGCCAGAAGAAAGAACAAATCTGTCTTGGAGGAAGCACAGCTGGAATGCTCCTTGGAAGCAAGAATGGCCAGACTTTATATCTTGCAGTTTGGTCACGTTATCAGGAGGGACCAGTCCATGGAGAAGGATATCATTCTTGGTAAAGTAGAGGGTCAGCAAAATAAGGAGAAGACCTTCAACAAGATGGATTGACCCAGTGGCTGCAACAATGGGCTCAAGCATAGCAATGATTGTGAGGCTGGCATAGGACCTGACAGTGTTTCATTCTGTTGTATATGGGATCACTATGAGTCAAAAACAACTTGATGGCACCTAACAACAATATCAATAATAACAGATTTGCCATACTAATGTACGAAGTTAAGAGTAGGGGAAACTAGATGCAGGATATATGGGGGTCTCTGTACTTTTTTTTTTTTTTTTTTTTTGAGTACTATCTTTGCCCTTTTTATATAAATCTAAAACTGTTCTAAAAAAAATAATGTTTGTTTTAAAGAACAGAACAACAACAAAAAAGTTCCTTCTCTTTGCCACAGTCCATGAACTTGTAGGGTCTGACTGCCCCAACCTTAGCTCAGCACCTGTAACCACACCCATATCTCCTTGCCCCAGCCACTCTGGCCTTAGTTCTGTTCTGCAGAGGCCTCAGGTCCATTGACCTGCTGTCCCCCAGCCCTGAGTGCTCAAATGGAAATTAAATGAGGCTATGAATCTGGGTCCTGATGCCCATGTGCTGGCTTTCTCCTGGGGTTCAGCTCTCTGCTTGAATGTCACCTTTCCAGACAGGTCATCCTTAACTGTTCAGTCTCATACTGCTTACCCTACCTGCTCCCTCACTCTCCAGCCCTTGTTGTTATTAGGTGCTGTGGAGTCAGCCCTTGACTCATAGTGACTATAAGCACAGCATCTTGATCCATAGGGTTTTCATTGGCTTATTTTTGGAAGTAGATTACCAGGCTTTTCCTCCTAGTCCACTTTAGTCTGGTTCAGCATCATAGAAACACGCAAACTATGACAGATGGGTGATACTCTAGCCATTAATCCTGTTCTATTTTCTTTTACTCCTCTCCCTGGAACTATTTTAATTGGTTCTTTGTTGCCCTCTTGCCTCCTAGAATGTACACTTTAAGGGCAGCCACTTTGTCCGCCTTGTCTTCTGCTATATCCCCACATCCTTGCCCAGTCACCACAGTAGTTGCTCAATAAACATTAGTCTAGTGAGTCATCTTAGCTTCCTAAGAAGGTCAGCACCTCACCCCGAGAAGCCAGGTCAGGAGATAGAGATAAGTGAAGGCAGGTGGAAGACAGTAGGCCTGGAGCACACGGGAGATATGGGAACCTGGTTGCTCAGCTTCTATCAGGGCTGACTGTGGGCAATTTTGCCTGGAACACAGCTCCCCCAGACATGTCGCCTGAGGTCTCTGTGGTTTTTCAGACCCCAAGCCACCTAACATGCTTTGAGGGACCGTTGAGGCCAGACACCAGACATTGTATTTATATAAATACATATGTGTTTATTTTCTTTAGAATTATGGAATCTGGGCATGACAGGATAGTTAAATAGCAGACCCTGAACATTCTAATGAGGCTGATCTTTAAGATGGGACTCAGCAGTACAGCCTTTGATATTAATATATTAACATCCTTCCATGCAGCTTCTCCCTCCATCACTCCCTCTTTCTTTCATTGGACCTCCCCATGCCTTCCCAACTTTCCCTCCCTCTAGCAGTGCCAGTGATCTCTGGCCTAGCAAGGCCTCCGGGACTCTATTTCCATTGGTGGCTGGTTGGAGTTTGGACTCACCAGTGCAAAATAGCTTGGATGCACCCTGCTATGCATGCAGAAAGGTGCATAGGGTCAGGTCATATTTGCATCTGCAAACCTTTAGATCACCTGACTCTGAATCACAGAATCCAAACTCTTCTAGTGGAAAGGGAGCCCAGATTCCCCTTTGGAATCTGAGAGGCTGGTAGACAGCCTGACCTTAGGAGAAAAGACCCTGGTTTTGGCCCTCACACATTTCCTCTGCTGTTGCCCCTTTGCTCAAGGTCCTGCCTTGGGAAGAGGTCTGGGGGAGTACTTGGGTGCCCATCTGGGTGACCATGTTTCACCAGAGAAGCTGTGATTAACCTCACTCAATGTTGACATGATGCATTTACCGAGGCTCTCAAAATGCAGAGTTTGCTTGACTAGCCATGTGGACACCATCTGATTAGGGATCCACACAAACACTGCCAGGGCCTCCTGCCATCCAAACCTCAGATGAAGAATAATGCAATGTTCAGTGCTGACAGTGGGCATGCATCTTGAGTCAAGAGTCAAAAGCCTGGTCTTAACATGGGGAGCTCTTTGCCCACCATCCACTGTCTAGTGGAGCTATAACATTCAGTGTCACAGACTCTCAAAGACTCTCAAAGTACTTGTGTATCTTTCTCACAAGGCTACCCCTTGCCTTTAAAACAAACAAAATACTCAGCTTTATTGAGATATAATTCACATCTTACAATTCACCCATTTAAAGTATACAATTCAATGATGTTTAGTATATTCACAGAGTGTGCAACCATTGCCACAGTAAATTTTAGAATATTTTCATCAAGCCACCCCCCCAAATCCATACCCTTCATTTCCCATTATCCCTTATACCCCTCCCCAGTCCACTAATCTACTTTTTATCTCTATATGTTTACCTGTTTGGGATATTTCATATAAATAGAATCATACAATATTTGTCCTATTGTATGATTGACTGACTCATTTCATTTAGAATAATGTTTTCAAAGTTCACCCATGTTACAGCATGTATCAGGACTTCGTTTCTCTTTATGGCTGAATAATATGCCATTGCATGAACATGCCACATTTTGTTTATGCATTAATCTGTTGATGGACATTTGACTGGTTTCCACTTTTTGGCTATTGCCAAACAATGCTGCTATGAACATTAATATATAAGTGTATGTGTGAGCATATGTTTTCATTTATCTTGAGTAGATACCTAGGGTAATATGGTTAAACTTTATGTAGCCATCACCTATATCAAGGAACAAAGCTTTGCCAGGTCCCCAGAAGCCCCTGGTGACCATTCCCAGCCAAAGCTCCTCATTCACCAGTCTAGAGATAACCACAGCCTTGATATTTGTAATCCTCATTTATTTTTTATTATACATTCCCCTCTGGCCCAAACAATATATTTTTACCTGCCTTTGAATTTGACACAAATGAAATCATCCTGTGGAGATCTTTGATGATTTCTTTCCCTCCATACTCAGTTTGTGAAAGTGATCCGTGTTTGTGTGGTTTGCTGTAGCAATGCATCACTGCCCTGTAGAACACTGGCTGCATATGCCACAGTTTACTTACCCATTCAACCATGGATGAACATCCTCACTGCTCCCAGTTTAGCAATATTATATGAATTCTGCTGCTATGACCATTCTGGAATCTATCTTCTGTGCACACACACATACAATCTCTAGGGTATGCACCTTGGATGTGAAATTTCTGAGATATAGGGGTGTGCATATTATACTTTATTAGATATTGAAAATCAGGTTCTATACTATTTTAGTACTCCCACCAGCTGAATATGGGAGTTTCAGTTGCTTCACATACTCATCAATACTTGATATTGTCTGAATCATCCCACCAGTAATCCTCCAATTGCAGTACTACTTCCATCAGCCAGGCTCTAGTGCGCCAGAAACCTTGCTTTGCCCTTCCCTCATCACACCTTTGAGCCTTTGCTCTTTCTTCTCACTTCTTAGACCAGGACAGAAAGATGGGCTGGGCATTTGGGGAGACATTTCCACATTGACAACCAAGAGGAACATCTGTGTATTTTGGAGGGACATCCCTTTCCATCCATTCTCCCAGGTGTTCTCAAAATACTTCTCAAATCATGACAACATGTCTTAATAAACAGTGAAGTCCTACCTCATTTGATCTTCAAGGCCACTATGATCTCTGCCATTTGTCCCCTTCATGCTCCATACATGTTCCTTTCCCTCTGACTTCCTCAGTCTAGTGAATTTCTATTCTTCCTTAGACCATCCCACATAAATCCTTCCTTGGGAAGCCTCCCCTGAAACTGCCTTTCTTCTAACAGGATTAATCCTGCTCTGACCCATCCTTTTCCCTCAGCCAAGCCACTGGTCCTCAAGGACATAATGTCTCCTCCCATTTAGGATATGATACCACAAGGGCTGCCAGAAAAGGTTGTTGAAGTAAATTATGCACTACCTGGGGCTGTCTTCTCCACCCAGTTCAGTAGGCGCAGGGTCTGGGGCCCATAATACTTTCAAGGGTATACAAAAATGTTCTAATTTTTATTTGTCTTAAAATCAGAAGAGAAATGAATATAATAATAATGAATACAATCTAGATTTTATTCATCCTACACCAAAGCAGTCATAAAATATTCATCCTTATACCAAAGCAGTAATTTTTCTTTTAATGAAGGAAGAGGCTTACAAAGGGCAAAATGCCCAGGCCCGACAAAAGTCATGATGCAGTATTGACTCAAAGGAATATTGTGCAGCTATGAAAATAGTAAAGTTAAAGATGAAGCAGTAAACCCTTAGAGCACTTTGATAGAGAATGTTGTTCACATTAGTTGCCATTGGGTAGGCCACAACTCATGGTGAGTTATGTTATTGGACCTGCACCATCTTCACAATCACTGACATGCTTCAGTCCATTGTTGAGGCCACTGTGTAGTTTGAGTATCTTTCAACCCAGGGGGCTCATCTTCCACCAATATATTAGGCAATATTCTGTTAGTGTTTCATAGGGTTTTTTCATGAGCTAATTTTCAGAAGTAGATCACCAGGCATTTCTTCCCAGTCTCTCTTAATCTGGAAGTCCCACTGAAAACTGTACACCATTAGCGACCCTGCTTGTATTTAGAATAATGGTGGCTAACTTCTAGCATCATAGCAGCATTCAAGCCACCACAGTACAACAAACTGATGGATGGTGGTTGGTAAAGAATAGCTATGATTTATTGGATTTTAGATCACATTTTAATTCTGTGACCTTGATACTGTAATCAGGCTCATTTCACTTGAAGGGAAACTGGAGCCTAGAAAAGTGTAAAGACATTGCCACAGGTCACTGAACTATAAGTGGCAGCAAAGCAGGCTACGAAATTTGCAGAGCCTAGTACAGAATGAAAATGAGAGCCCAACTGCAGCCTGAAAAGTCAATCTCCTCTTCCCATGGGCCCACTGCCCTAAGCCATAGTGACTTCTGAGGCTTGCATCCTTCATGGTGAGCCTCCAGAGCTGGAATTGGCAGCAGGACTATGATAATTATGTTATCATGGTGAAGGTAAGTAAGGTCTCTGAATAGTATATGTAAGTGTTGTTGAAATGGCAAATGTTTTCATATATGTGTGTGTGTAAGTGTATATATATACATATTTACCATAATAAAAAATTAAATGAAATAATTTAAATGTTAAAAAATAAACAAATAACTCTAAATAAATAAATATCATTACCATTTATTAAGCCCTTACTACTATGCGCCAGGAGCTCTCCTAGGTGCCCATGCACACATCTGCTTTAATCCACTCTCTAAAGCAGGTGGGCTCAGCCCTGACTTCTATGGGATGAAAGGTAAGGTGAGATTCCAGAAGCAAAATGCCTTTTTCAAGGTGCTCACAGGGCTGCACCCATTCTATAGGTTTTTATTGAGCACTTGTTTGGTACAAAGGAGCTCTTGTGGTGCAGTGCCTAAAACATTTGACTGCTAATCAGAAGGTTGGAGGTTCAAACCCACCAACTGTTCTGTGGAAAGAAGATAGGGCAATCTACTTCCATACAGATTTACCACCATGGAAACCCAATGGATGTCTCTATGACTTGGAATCAACTCAATGGCAGTGAGTTCTTTAGAGTGTTTGGTATGTCCTTGGCCTTGGCAACCCAAGATAGGTGTATTCCATGTTCAAGGAGTCCTGCTCTTATGGAGAGGAGCAGCAAGTGATGTAAAGCAAGATGTTGCAATAACAATAGCTAACAATTATACAGCATTCAATGTGTGCCAGGCACTGTTCTGCTCACTTTATGAATCTTGTCTCCCCAAAGCCCTTTTAATTCGGTACTATTATTTTAGTTTAACATTTTGGGGGATTAGGTCACAGGCAAGTGCAGAAACCTTGAAGACTAATTTGGACATGTGTTTTCATCTGTATAACCACTACTGAGAACAAAATATGGAACATTTCCAGCTCCCTAGCAGGCACTCTTGGAACTGCCCGTACCCCAAGGGTAACCAGTATTCTGACTTCTGTATATTAGTTTGGTCTGTTCTTGAGCTTCATATGAATGGAATCATATAATATGATCTCTTTTATGTTTAACTTCATTCACTTAACATTATGTCTTAGAGAATAATTCTTCTTTTTGTGTGTATTAGTAGTTCATTCTTTTTTATTGCTGTGTAGTATTTTATTGTATGCTTCTAATTGTTGTTGTTAGCCACCATCAAGTCAGTTCCAACACATGGTGACCCGTGTGTGTAAATTAGAACTGCTCCATAGGGGCTTCTTTGTTGTAATGGAAGCAGATCAACAGGCCTACCTCCTATGGTGCTGATGGGTAGTTCACACTACCATCTTTTAGGTTAGTAGTTGAGTGCAAACCACTTGTGACACCTAGAGACCTGTGCTTATAATTAGGTACTATTATTAGCCACATTCTACATATTGGGAAAGTACAGCACAGAAGAGTGAAGTAGCTTGCCCAAGGCACACAGCAAGTACATGATAGATCTGGGACTTCAACTCAAGGTCCAACATCCTTGCTTTTAAACCACTAAATAATGCTGGCCCTCATGCTATGAAGACAGAAACACAATGTCTGTTGGGAGGTCAGAGAGAGGAGTCAAGGAAACTGCCAGGGAAGATTCCATCAAAGCCAGGAGTCCCAGATTCAGATATGCACAGGTCCTGGGGGGAATCATAATTGATCAAAGCAGATGACCTCTGAGCAATTATTACTTGAGGTGAGTGAAACAGTAGGGAGTGGTGGGAACTGTGACAAATTAGAAGGTGCCAACCCATGAAGGGGACAACTGCTGGTACAGCTACAGATATGTGGCCATCTGGCAATGCCATCAGGGAATGTGGTGAGCCAGAACACAACAGGACAACCAGCTGGCTTTTGTGACCAGTTTCTATTCCAATAAGTCAATGCCCAGCTATCCCAGTTAGCACATACATTGAATATCATCCCAGTGTTGACAGGTGACCCTTCTGTTTTTCTTGAAAACCTAGAAGTGTGTGTTTTAAAGTGAATTTTCCTAGTTCTTAAATGTTGCTTCAAAATTTATTTAAAACCTGTGCAGGACAAAGAGAATATATCAGTGGTCTAGGCTGCCCTTGGATGATCTCACCTCTAATCTAAGGGACACGTAGGTATTGGGGAGGCAAAGAGGGCAAGCGCGTTTCAGGTGGAAGGGCACAAGCCCGGAGGTGAAAGGGATTTGAATCCAGGGCTGAGTTTCCTGCACCAAAACAAAAAACTGGAGCAAAGTCTGGATGAATGGAGCCAGGAGTGGGCTGGGCTGGGGGCTGATCTTGGCTGTGGCATGCAGTGATATGTGCTATGCTTTTCCCTGCCCACCCCTACAGATCCTGGAGGAGAACATGAAGCTGGAGTGCAAGTGCCATGGTGTGTCGGGCTCCTGTACCACTAAGACATGCTGGACCACGCTGCCACACTTCCGGGAGCTGGGCTACGTGCTCAAGGACAAATACAATGAGGCTGTGCATGTGGAGCCTGTGCGTGCCAGCCGCAATAAGCGGCCCACCTTCCTAAAGATCAAGAAGCCATTGTCCTACCGCAAGCCCATGGACACAGACCTGGTGTACATTGAGAAGTCTCCTAACTACTGTGAGGAGGACCCAGTAACAGGCAGCGTGGGTACACAGGGCCGCGCCTGCAACAAAACAGCCCCTCAGGCCAGCGGCTGTGATCTCATGTGCTGTGGTCGTGGCTATAACACCCACCAGTATGCCCGTGTGTGGCAGTGCAACTGCAAGTTCCACTGGTGCTGCTATGTCAAGTGCAACACATGCAGCGAACGCACTGAAGTGTATACGTGCAAGTGAGCCCCAAACTGCATTCCTGCTGCCAGCAACCTCTGGCTACAGGTTAGATTTCAGGGAGGACCAGACAGTCTCCAGGCTGGAGTCACCCTGGCAAATCATTTCTAAGACCTTCACAGGACATAGCAGGGGTTCTGAGCTTGTCTTTCCTGCTGTGGAGAGTGCCTCTCCTGGATTTCTCCGAGGCACCTGTGGAAAAACCTCTCCAAGGCCCTTGACTATTTCATTCCATACCCAATGCTGCTCTACCCTGCCAAGACACTGCCCTTTGTTGTAGGAACTCTGGACCCATGGGCCTCACCTTAGCAATATTTAACAATTTATTCTGATAAAAAATAATATTAATTTATTTAATTAAAAAGTAACCTTCCACCTCATCGGGATCCATTTTCTGCAATCAAAATGGACTGCTTGCTTTCCTTGTGGGATATCTTTTATCTATTTGTCCTATTAGGATGAGGAGCCAAGTGGAACTGTACCTGATTACTCTTCATGCAGCTATTTCTACTGGTTAATTTTGCAATTATCCCTTGCAGCACTAACATTTAAGTACAAAAGCAGACATCTTTTATACATACATATATGTATAATGTGTGTATACACACACACACATACACATTTATATTTTTTGCTCTTTGCTGCTCCATATCCAGAAAGCTAAGCTGGCCCCAATTTGGAGACCTTTCCCAGAATACATTTCCCACCCTTTTGCCCTCCGCAGTTGAAACTTACCTTTAGAAAAGTCCAGTTTGGAATATATAGAGAGGGAGAATAGTAATAAAATTCTCAGCAGTTTCCATCTTTTGGAAGTGAGCCACTGGATCAGAGAGAATATTTTGTAAGAGACTATTTTTATATGAATAGTTTATTTATATTGAATCTGCCTGTATCATTGCATGGCCAGCCATACTTATTCATTCTTGTCCATACTTTGGGGTAAAGAGGGGTGAGGCTGGGTGGGTTCAGGACTGCAGAGACCCTTCCATGAGTCTTACACAGATGGGCTTGAGTTCTGACTTGTCAACTAGGCAAAAGCAGCCCCTTGGAGGCCTGGGGCTGGGGTGTCACCAGTGAGAAAGAAATCAAATCTTTAACCTGTGAAGCTCAAGGCTTTAGAGCAGGTCACTGACTTTTGAGTGGCTGGTCTGTTGGGAAAGCCCCTGCCCTTTGTATTGTGTGACCATCACCAGGACTTGGTCTTCTTCACTGGTCAGAGGTCAGCTTAAGGAGTTCCACTCCTCACCAGAACACCTCTGCTACTACCTGTGTGTCTCAGGACCTTCTTTGGACATAGGGAAGAAAAGCAGTTGGGGGATAATTAGCCATCAGCCCCAGTAGGGCTTCTGGGATCTCATAGTCACTGGAGCAGACTGTCATCGACAGGTGTGGAGGCCTGGAAACCGCGAGCCTCTCTGTTTTGTGTCTAGCCATGCCAGCACCTCTCAGTCTGAAAAGCTCTCTTCTGGGAGGCAGTTCTAATATGTGTGTGCTTGCATTTCTTTGTGGGTGTGTGTATATGTGTTTGTGTGTGTGAGAGAGAGATTGATTTTAGTGATACCTGGAGTAGTCATATGACTTTGTGCCTTCAGGCAACTCTGGTATGCTTATGTGTGTGCATGTCTGTATGTGTTTCTGTGTGATACTGTGTGTTCAAAGGCATCTGTAAGTATCTTTCCATGTTCCAGATAGTTTAGGGTAGCTCTGTGTATGTGCTTGTGCACCTACTGGTCCCAGGGTATCTCTGGGATGTCTTGCAAGTGAGGACTTATGGTGTGAAGCAGACAGCAGGGACTCTTTGCAATGGTGTTGAGCCACCCAAGAGATGGCACCTCTGAACCCTGTCCTTACAGCCACTGGTGAAACTCAGAAACCTTGAGACCACAGCCCCATGGCTCCCACAAGCTGGAGACTCGCAGATTCAAGACCATGTCTGACTCCCCATTGTCAGCACTGGACTGGGTCACAGGATGGACAAATAAAAGTGACTGAATGGTTGTTTGATTTCCTCCTCTGTTTTCTTGTTTTTCTAATGTTTCCTTCATTCTATGGATGGGTGGGATGGGAAGGAACAATAGATTGCATAGATGGATGGATGGATGGTAAGTGAATGGATGGATAAGTGGGTGGATGGATGAGTAGATAGATGAATGCAGGGTGGGTGGGTGGATGATGAATGAGTGGGTACATAGGTTGATGGATGAATAGATAGGTGGGTAAATGAATGGTTGGGTGGGTGGTTGGGTGAGTGGATGGAGGGGATGGTGAATGGCGGGATGAGTGGATAGATAGGTGAGAAGAAAACATATTGAAGTTTCCTGAAGTCCCTCACATCATATTTCATCTTTGCCTTGGAAAACCTGCAGTGTCAGCTATGAATAGGGGACACTTCCCAAGTCCCCAGTCATTCTGGCCTTGTTGGCACCTGGGAATGGGGGTGACCAATTTCCCAATATGACCACTTAATGATGTATAAATATGGTATCAGAAAAAACGCCACCATGTCCTCTCTTACTGTTCAGGTGAGGAGTGGACAGCCAGGCCTATGAGAAGAATGGCCAGGTTGTCTACCAGCCAATCACCTGGGCCCTCAGCATACTGCTGGTTCACAGCCTTGGTACAAGCTCCTTTCCTGAAGTGCTTAGCTCTGTCATGGCTCTATACTCTGCTCCAGCTTAATTGTGCTCTGGGTCTCGTTTCTTCAACTGCAAATTCGGGATAATAATACCTATCTCATAAGGGTGTTATGAGAATCTTCCCAGCAATAGTAGAATGGTACATTTGAGTTGCAAAGCAATGGATGAAGGCTAAATATTATTATCAATATCATTATTATTATTTCCACAATGTTAGGATTCATCAAATGCAGTTTATGGTAACAAATATTTGACCTTGTGTTTGGCAAAAGTATTTTCCCTCTCTGGTTTATTCCTAAAGTGGCTTTTCAACAAAACTAACATTAGAAAGACCAAACTCTTAATAGGCTGTATCAAAGGATCAGAAAGCTCAGGACTAGAGTGTTGCAAATGCAGGCAGATAACACAACCACAAGAAGTAAGCTAGGTGGGTGCCTGGGGAACAACTGCCTGCCCAACACAAGGTAGTACCCACATGGGAACATGAGCCTTATTGAGGCCAGATCCTCTGATTTTTCAAGAGAAGCTGAATATCTGGATTTTCTAGTAAAATCTCACATTTTTTCAATTGTTGACACACCTCGTGAGGATGGAGTACACATGATGACTTCAGGCTGAACTTGGCCTTCTTGTTGCCAACTTACGTGTAGGCTCTGACTTAGATCAGATCCCTTGCATTGGAGATGGAAAAACTGAGGCTCAGAAAATGGCACGGCATAGCTCAAGGACATACAGCAAATCCAAGAGAGGGAAGGCCAGACCCCAGAATTTCTGCATTTAGAAAAGGCCTTTCACCAACATAGTGGACAACTGAGGCAGCAAAATAATTTGGAAGAGGTTGGGAAGAATATAGTTTCTATTTGTTGTTCAGATGTGCATATGTGTGTGTATATACATGTGCATACACATCATCTGGACTTCCATTTAAAACAAGCTCCAGGCTACACAGGGTAAAGTTGGATCTTTCCTAAAACCCCTGAGAGGTGATCCAGTGCTCTCAATCACTCTCAGCTAGCCAACATTACCCTAAATCCTCCCTATGCTCCCCATCTCTCCCTGCAAATCAAGGGAGCCCCTCTCCTAGCCAGCATGAAGAGAGTCCTGGAATGATGTTTTCTCTCCCTGGGTGGACCATATATTCTTTGACCTAGGCAAGGCCATGATATCTCCTGAGCATCGATGAGCCCCTAGTTATGTCTTTCAGATGAGGACACATCTCAGGGAGGAGCAGTGAGCTCTACAAGTTCCCATAACCAGTAATTGAGGGAACAAAAGTGTGGTCTGGGCTGCTGCACAACCATCCACAGCATTTGTTCCTAAGCTTTCTGCCTCCTCAAAGAGAAGCTTAAGACAAACAAAGAGAAGGGATTCAGGTGTGGACCACACAGGTTGCCCAAGCCAAATATTAGGTTATCATCCTCAGCTCCCACTACCTTACTGTGCATATCTAACTGATCACTGAGCTCTGGCACTTCTACACCCAGAGCATGCTCCTGTGATCTTCTCAATCCCACCTCACTCCACCATTATGGCTGTCCTAAGTGTGGCCACCACTTTCTCTCAACTTGAAGAATACCACAGTATTCTTCCCATTTTTCCCTCCCTCCACTCATAGGCTTCCAAACTAGCCTCCAAGCTCTAGCCAGACCAATCCACACCCTACCAATGACAAGCCATGGCTCTGCATTGCCCTGCAGATAAAGTCCAAGATTCTTAGCCCTTCACAACCTTGCACCTGCCTTGCTTGACAGCAGCCTTGTCCCTGTCCTTCTGTACAGCAATAACAACACTGCCATTTATGAAGTGATTACTATGTGTCAGACAAGATCCTAGCAATTTCTCTCTCTCTCTCTCTCTCTCTCTCTCTCTCTCTCTCTCTCTGTCTTTTTTTTTTCTCTCTCTCTCCTTGTCACATTCTATTTGTTTCTTGCATAGAATTATATGCAATCCTGCACATTTTCCTGTGCACCCTGTACCTTTGTTCTTCCCTGTGCTGGCATGCTCATCTTTTCTTTTCCCTCACATCTCAATTCTTACAGCCCCTTCTTAGAAAGGAAGGATGGATCTGCCTGTACTCTCACTTTTGTCCTGAGCTTCTGGAACCAGACCACATATTCCCTTCAAGCATGCACAATTAGACTTCAAGTTGACAGGACTTTCCCAGAACCACACATGTCATTGACAGCACAGGACTGGCAACCTCCATGTGTGTCATAGTGGAACTTCTCTCCTTTGAGTTTTCAGTTACTTATTTTTCAGAAGTAGATCAAACCATCTCAGAGCTTAATACCTTCAAACAATAGCATTTGTTGTTGTTTTTGAGTCCATGGGTGATTTCAGTATTTCTCCTTGTCTTGCCTGGTTTCTCTCAAACATCTGTGGTCAGCTGTGGGTCAGGCAGTGGCTCTGGTGATCTTGACTGAGCTCCTTCACGTGTTTGGGGTCAGCTGCCTGTAGGCTGGTCTATGATGACTTTGGCTAGGATGATGGAGCCCCCTTCTGGATGATCTCCCACCCTTGAGCAGGCTGGCCTAGGTGTATTCCCATCAGATGGGAGGTACCCAGACTAATAATGAGCACTGCATCACTTCCATTCTATTCTAATGGTCAAAGTAAGTCACAGACCACCCAGAGTCAAGGGGTGGGGAGAGAGACACCACCTCTTGGTGGGAGAAGTGCACAGTCATATTGCAAACGATATGGGAAAAGGGAGAGGAAGTATTGCCAAGCACTAACACAGGACAAGTGTGAAGACTTCTGGTTTGCTGTCTGGAACAGGAGAGAGTGGTATTCCTTACACCATAGCAGGAACACTGGCACACTGTGGGAACCTCTCAGTGCCTCAGCCACCCTCACTTTAGCCAGAAACACAGGCTTGGAGTCTATCTTGACACTTTTGAGGCTCTGGTCCCCACAAAGTCCCTACTCTAAGCCCAAAGAGCTGGATTTCAGTTATAGCTCTGTCACTTCCTCATGGAGAGACTGCAAAAGGCCTTCCCACACTCTGAGCCTCAGTAGCCTCACTGTAAAGTGGAGGCCATCTTCCTAACATGTCTTCTGGGGTTCTAAGGGCTTCTGGGAGTCCCCTCCATGGGGTGTCCTGACATTAGCACTGCCTCAAAATAGCAAATTTCATTGGGCCCTAAAGATGTCTCAGTCTGAAATATTTCTTCTACAGAGATTCCCAAGTGTGGTCTGGGACCTCTGTCAGGGGTCCTGGGGGTCAAAAAGTCAAAAAAGTTTTCATAATGATACTGAGATATTTGCTCTTTCCATACTCATTCTCTGACGAGTGCACAGGGGAGTTTTTCCCTAGGTAAAGTGACATATGACATTGTAACAGATGGAATTCAGTGGCAGGTATGAGAATCGCCTGAGTTCTATTAAGCCACACACTAAAAAGATTTACAAAAGTGTAAAGCAATGCAAAACTTCTCACTACATTTTACTTTATTTTATTGGTTTTAGAACATAGAAGTATATTTAAGATGTTGTTGTTGTTACGTGCCATTGAGTCGCATCCGACACATAGCGACCCCTCCTTGGATTTCTGAGGCAGTATCACTACGTAAGTAGATTGCCCCATCTTCCTTTCGAGGAGTGGCTGGTGGGTTTGAACTGCCAGTGTTCTGGTTAGCAGTCAAGTGCCTTAGCCACTATGCTACCAGAGCTCTAGTAAAGAATGTCTGTTTTGTTGAATGGAAAACCAGTTTGCTCTGTAAACTTTAACCTAAATCACAATAAAAACCATTTTTTTAAAAGAATACTCTTCTTGACCATTATGCTCTCTTAAGAACAATCTATATCAGATGAAATTGAAAATAGCAACTCAAAAGATTAGACAGGAACTTAAGGAGGTTTATGTTAATGAAGGAGGAACAACTCAGAAAGTGAGGGTAAGAATGGCTGCACAACTCAAAGAATGTAGTCAATGTCACTAAATTGTACATGTAGAAATTGTTGAATCAGTATATGTTTTGCTATGTATATTGTCAACAAATACAACAAAATAAATACAACATTTTTTTAAATGTGGGTTTTTTTTTGTACAAACATGAGTTGATTATAGTTATTTTAAATGAAGTAATATATTAATATTTAAAAGAATATATATACAAAACCAACAGCCAACATTATTCTCAATGAAGAGAGACTGAAACCATTCCCCTTGTGAACAGGAACCACACAAGGATGCCCTCTATCACCACTTCTATTCAACATTCTACTGGAAGTCCTAGCCAGTCCTAGCCAGGGCCATAAGAAAGGGAAATCAAAAGCATCTAAATTGGTATGGAAGAAGTAAAACTATCCCCATTTGGTGATGATATGATCCTATATATAGAAAACTCAAGAGACTCAGTAAAAAAAAAAATACTGGAACTAATTGAGAGAGTTAGTGTAGTGGCAGGATACAAGATCAGCATCCAAATATCAGTTGGATTCATCCATACCAGCAAAGAGATTGCTGAAAAAGGAATAAGGAAATCAATACCATATACAGTAACTACTAAAAACAACAAAATACTTGGGAATAAATCTTACCAGGGACACAAAAGACCTGTACAAAGAAAACTACAAAAGACTACTTCAAGAAATCATAAGAGGGATAAACTAGGAAGATGGTGGACTAGGCAGAAGACTGCACAGACCCTCTTCAATAAAGAAAAGGGAAACCAATTAACACAGACACAGAAGATAATCCTGGACCCCTGAGCCTTGAAGGGAAGGGTATAGAAGTGGACTAAACCTTAACTAGCTGAAGAATTTGCGTGAAAATACCAAAAAAGGAGACATACGGAGCTGCAGTCTGGCAGTGGTCGTGAGTGATTCTGATGCCACAGACAGGTTGCAGATTCCCAAGTGGTGCTAAGACTTAAGAATTAACCTAAAAATCACCCTGCTAGCCAGGAACTGCATGGAGGACTGTGCATGGTGGCTGGGGAAAAAACGGAGAAGATGAAGAGAAAGGTGGGCTGAGCTGTGGACTTTTGCCAATCCGGAGGGTGCCGCCATTTTGTAGGTTTAAAAGGTGGCTTGACTATTTTAGATATTTAAAGAGACAGTGCTCTCGCAGATTC
>NW_006921870.1:650087-666918 GCF_000298275.1 Orycteropus afer afer
AAGATTGAACATTGTGAAAATGTCAGTTCTACCCACAGCAATCTATACATTCAATGCAATCTCAATCCAGACCCCTTCAACACTCTTTAAGGATATGAAAAAAAAAAAAACAATCACTAACTTTATATGGAAAGGAAAGTGATCTTGGATAAACAAAGAGCTATTAAAGAAGAGGAACAAAATAGGAGGTCTCATGCTGCCGGATCTCAAAACCTACTATACAGCCACATTAGTCAAAACTACCTGGTGCTGATTCACTGACAGACACATAGATCAATGGAATAGATTGAAAACCCAGAAATAGGTCCATCGACCTATGGTCAGATGATCTTTGACGAAGGGCTGAAATCCATTAAATGGGGAAGAGATTATTTAACAAATGGTGCTGGCAAAACTGGATATCTATTTGTGAGAAAATGAAACAAGATTTGTACCTCACACCATACAAAAAAGCTAACTACAGATGGATTGAAGACTTAAATGTGAAACCTCACACCATAATGTTCCTCAAGGAAAAACTAGGGGCAAATTCAGGGGCCCTAATATATGGCATAAACAGACTATCAAGCATAACCCAAAATGCATGAACAGCAGAAGAGAAACTAAATGAATGGCACCGTCTAAAAATTAAATTTTTATGTGCTTTCAAAGACTTCTCCAAAAGAGTCAAAAGAGAACCTACAGTTTGGGAAAAAATATTTGGCAATAACATATCTGACAAAGGACTTATCTCTAGAATTTATAGAAAACTCCAACATCTCAACAACAAAAATACAAGTAATCCAATTAAAAATGCAAAGAATACATGAATAGACACTTCACCAAAGAGGACATTCAGGCAGCCAACAGACACATGAAGAAATGTTCATGATCATTTGCCGTTAGAGAGATGCAAGTAAAAATGACGGTAAGATACCTCTTGCCACAGCACTGGTAGCAAAGTTCAACAAGACTGAAAATAACAAAGGCTGGTAAGGATGTGTGGAGATTGGGACTCTCATACACTGCTGCTGGGACTGTCAGATATCCAACCACTGTGGAAAGCAGTATGGCAGTTCCTTAAAAAGTTGGAATTAGAAATACCATTTGACCAAGCCATTCTGTTACTAGATGTATATCCTAAAGAAGTGAGAGCCAGGACAAGAATAGATATATGAATACCTATGTTCATTGCAGCACTATTTACAATAGCCAAAAGATGGAAACAACCTATGTGCCCATCAACTGAGGAATGGATTACCAAACTATGGTACATGCGCACAATATAATACTATGCAACCCCAAAGAATGATGTTGTTGTTGTTGTTATGTGCTGTCAAGTCGGACTCGACTCATAGCGACCCCTCCTTGGGTTTCCGAGGCAGTATCACAATGGAAGTAGACTGCCCAACCTTCCTTCCGAGGAGTGGCTAGTGGGTTTGAACCACCAGCCTTGTAAGCAGTCAAGGGCCTTAGGCACTATGCCACCAGAGCTCTCCATTATGCTGAGTCAAATAAGTCAATCACAGAAGGACAAATATTGTATTAATACATTACTGTAAAAATCAAGGAAAGTCTTACGTATGGAAGGAAATTTTATTTGTTGGTTACCAGGTGTGTGAAGGAAGGGGAGGGAACACTATTAGATAAGTAGAGACAAGTATTAATTTGGGTGAAGAGAATGGCAATCTACCAAAAGTGAGCAATCAGCATGGTGGTGTTGAGGAAGAGGAAGGCATAGAGAGGTGCAGAGGAGGTACAGACAACAAAGACAAACCCTTTTGCACATACATTTCTGCATTGTCAGTGATGGCAAACACTGATATACAGGTGGATAGATGGGGGGACAGGCTGAACTGTTAGGCATGTCTATGCAGAGGGGAGTGTCTATGACCATGTACATGGTTGGCAGACAATGTTTCTACAAGTGTATTTGTATATTCTGTAAGAATTCCCAGGTATATAGTAAGGCTGACAAGGGACAAGTTTGGAGCCACTTCTTCAGCATAGTCAGCTACCCAAAGGGAGCAAGTAGTTGGACCTGTGGGCTCAGGACCATGGTCACAAGGGACATCAAGCTCAATTGGCATAAAATACTACACAAAAACATTGTTCCACATTCTACTTTGGCAAGTAGCAACTGGGATCTTAAAAGCTTTCAAGTGGCCATGTCAACACAACAATGAGTCTGTCCTCTTCCAGAGCAAAGAAGACTGAAGAAAACCAAAGATGCATGGAAACAATTAGTCCAAGCAACTAGTACACCATGTGATCCTCAGCCTAGATCACTATAAGACCAGAAGAATTAGATAGTGCCTGGTTACCACTGTCAACCACTTGGAAGGGGATCTATGTAGGAGATCCTGAATAGAGTGGGAGAACAATGTGGAACAAAACTCAAAATCATATATACATATATCTAAAATGGATCAAGTTTGCTGGTCTCATAGAGCCTGGTGGAACACCTGAGACTATGGCCCTTCGCTGCCCTTCAGGTCTGGATTTGAACCCACTCCTGTGGCTTCCAGCCAAAAAGAAGACTGAACATTTACATTAAGTAGATACACTCCTTGGAGAGATCAATCATGGGTGAATAGAAGGGCTGTGTATGCATAGGGAAATAGCTACGGTGACAGAAGTGCATGGGAGGGAAGGACACAGGAAAGAGGTAGCTACAGGGAGGAAGTGGGAGGGGAACTATTGCATTGTAGGTAATTGCAGTCAATGTCATGAGACAAAATATAAGTGGGCTGTTGTATGGAAAATGAATTTGCTTTGTAAACTTTCACCCAAATCACATAAAAAATTTTAAATATATATATTAATATTTAAACATTTTCTCAGCTTTAATTTCTACTACTGAGAATATACATATATATATACACACACACACACACACACACACACACACACACACACATATATATATAGTCCATATAAACAACACCTCTTGGATATTGTCAAGAATTTCATTTTATTTGGCTCCACAGTCAACACTCATGGAAACAGCAGTCAAGAAATCAGAAATCAGTCATATTGCACTGGGCAAATCCACTGCAAAAGACTTCTTTAAAGTGTTAAGGAGCAAAGAAATCACTTTGAATACCAAGGTGATCCAAGCCATGGTATTTTTGATCACCTCATATGCATATGAAAGCTGTACAATGAATAAGGAAGACTGAAGAAGAGTTGATGGCTTTGAGTTGTGGTGTTGATGAAGAATACTGAAAATACCATGGACTGCCAGAAGAACTAACAAATCTGTCCCGAAGAAGTGTAGCCAGAATACTCCTTAGAAAGAAGAATGGCAATGGCCAGGCTTCATCTCACCTACTCTGGTCATGTTGTAAGAAGGGACCAGGCCCTAGAGAAGGATATTATTCTTGGTAAGGTAGAAGGTCAATGAAAAAAGGGAAGACCCTCAATGAGAGGCATTGACACTGTGGCTGCATTGATGGGCTGAAGCATAGAGAGGATTGTGAGAATGGTGCAGAACCAGGCAGTGTTTCATTCTGTTGTACGTATATAGGGTTGCTATGAGTCTGAGTCGGAGCTGACTCGATGGCACCTAACAACAACAATAACATATGCATGTGAAAGCTGGACAATGAATATGGAAGACTGAATTGTGGTTTTAGCAAAGGATATTGAATATACCACGGACTTCCAGAAGTACAAACAAATCTGTCTTGGAAGAAGTACAGCCAGAATGCTGTACTTAGAAGCAAGGATAGCAAGATTACTTCTCACATACTTTGGACATATTATTAGGAGGGACTAGTCCCTGGAAAAGGACATCATGCTTAGTAGAGTAGAAACTCAGCAAAAAAGATGAAGATGGTCAATGAGATATATTGACACAATGGTTGCAATAATGGGCTAAAACAGCGACAATTGTGAGGATGGTGCAGGATAGGGTAGTGTTTCATTCTGTTTTACATAGGGTCACTATGAGTCTGATCAGACTTGATGGCACTAAAACAACTTTGGGCTTGCAATAATATTACTAAATGTGAAGTAGTCCTATGACCCAGAAGCTTGAGAACAGCTGCCTTAGACACATTGCTAGTAAATGATTACAGTTCCTTGCTCACCCAAATTCAATAAATAATGATAATAATAATAAAAGAGAGTGTATATTGGGTTTTTACTGTAGGAAGGGCCATCTTTTAGGGCTTTCCAAGGGTTATCTCATAGAATCCTCATGCTAGGTAACTACAGCTGAGCTTCCAGTAACTTGATGAATCTGTGGGACTAGGGAGTGGTGGATTAAGAGCTCAAACCCAGACAGCCTGGTTCAAATGTCTCCTCCCCCAAACCACTGGTTTTTGGTGTGTTTTTGAGCCCTTCACTGTGTCTAGAGCTACCAGATAAAATAAGGATGCCCAGCTAAATTTGAATTTCAGATAAGCCAACAACAAAATTTTAGTATGTCATAAAACCAAAACCAAAATCACTGCTGTTGAGTCAGATCCAACTCATAGCAACCCCTCCTTGGGTTTCCAAGGTGATATCACCACAGAAGTATATTGAACATACTAAACCTTTCAAGACCAAAGTATTTTCTACTTTGAGTTTTTATTTTCATTGAAATCATGTGTTTTCAGTGATAGAAGACATTTTGAATTAAACAAAAAAAATTTTGAGGTAATATGGATTTTTATACAATTAGTGGGACACATATGCCCCAAGGAATCTCTGGTGCTACAGTTGGTGGGATGAGGCTCATTTCTTCAGATCCACACAATTTTACAGTTCCCCACCAGATGGCAGCACACACTAAAAGTGGGATAGTAGCTTCCCACTACATCTTAGAATTGAAATGCTTAAGTGGGGACTGTATGTCCCACATGTCATAAAAGGGCTAAATTAAATGCATTGCATGTTTATCTGAAATTCAAATTTAGCTATGCACTCTATATTTTTACTTGCTAGATTTGGCAGCTCTAACTGTGCTAAGCTGCATTGAGTGCTGAAGTCTGTGATGAGCTCCTGGCCCCCTGGACATGTACCCATTTCCAGGAAAAACACCTCCACCTCTCTAGTTGCTCCTGCTTGTCAGATAAGGGCATTGCAGTCCCTCTCCCAAGGGCAGAGAAGGGAAACTAAGTGAGTATGGTAATGTGAGCACTCTTCTTTCTGGTAACATTTCCCCACAAATTCAAAGCCTGGAAGTGTCCCCAAACACCAATGGCTAGTAACAGCTGCTTTGAGGGCTTGTCACCAGAGAGGCCAGCATCTGCTCATCCCCATCCTTTCACCCTCTCCAAAGGCAGCCTCTTTATTCCTTCCTTCTACCCATCTATCTTCCTATACAACTGTTCCCTGCCCTGCCACTACCCCCTCCCCAAGCCAGCCCTCGAGTAGCTCAGGGTGACCACAAGGACTGAGTTCTCTGCTGTCTTGTGCTGATGCTTTCTGGGGGTGAGGGTCCTCAGCAGGGTAGGACTTGGGAGTTTCCTCTCAGCAATAGGCTTGTGAACATCCATACATCCCAGGGCTCCCCATCACAGTGATGTCCATTTTACAAATGAGGAAACTGAGGCTCCAGGAGCTGAGGAGGCTTTCTCAGTCACCTGTGAGAAGGAAGTGGACAGACTCAGGCTCAAGGCTGCCCCACTCCCTCACACCCTTCCCCAACACCACCGACTCATATCCTATTCCACTTTGAAGAGCTGATAGGTCCCAGGGCATGTCATTTAGCTCTTAATTAGATATGAGGCCACGTGCTCCATCCTGAAATGCACATCAGGTGCCCCTCTCCACAGGAACATCTTCCTCTGCCCCAAGCAGCCTTCAGCCCACCTTCTGGCCCCTATCTTCCAGCCACCACAACTAGACAGTGGCAGGGAAGTAATTAAGGCAGACATTCTGGCATACCAGTGCTGCTGGAAAGCAGCCATGGCTGGAGAAACAGTCACACACCTGTCAAGGAAGCTGTGGCAGGAGTCAGGAGCACTTCAAGGAACTTTTTCACTTAATATGTAATTACTTCCTTAAATAAAATACTTTCTCCAGCAGCCTGGCCTCCTTCTCTGCTTTTTAGCTGTTTTTTTCCTTGACCTCTGAAGGGATGATCAATGAATGCGGTTAAGCACTGACTATGGGCAAGTAAAGTACAGGGTGGCAGGAACTACTGGTAAAATTGTTTTAGAAGATAACTTAGAGGGAAGTTCAGTCAGGGGAGACTTACTCAGACTATAGTGGGGTTGTGAGTCCAATATCTTGAGCTGTGTGATCCTAAGCAAGTTGGCATTACCTCTCTAGGCCTCAGTATACTCATCAATTATTGAATGCTAGTATGTGCCAGGCCCTAGTCTAAGAATTTTATGCATATTTTCTCATGTCATCCTCACAATAACTCTACAAGGTAGATAGTGTGATCAGCTTCAGTTACAGATGTCCTGTACAGGACATCTGTAACTGAAGCTGATCACACTATCTACCTCGTAGAGTAGGTAACTGAGGTAAAGGTTAAAGTGACTGGTCCAAAGTTAAATAAGCTTAAACAAAACTCAAAAAACCAAACTCACTGCCATCGAGTTGGATCCAACTCCTTGGGTTTCTGAGTCCGTACAGAAATAGATTGTCCAACCTTCCTTCTGAGGAGTGGATGATGGGCTTGAACTGGTTAGCAATCAAATGCCTTAGGCACTATGCTACCAGAGCTCCTTAAATAAGCTTAACAAGGGTAAAATAGGATTCAAACTCAGGGGTCCAGGTTCCAGAGCAAGCAGGTCACTCCCAACCACTCAGCAGTATTGCCTATTCAAACCCAAGGCATTCATTCTTACTTCATAAGACTATGCAGACAGAACATTAAGTGGCATGAGCATGTAAACTGCCTAGAAAAGTACCTGGTGCAGAAGTACTGAGCAAATGTTAGCTATTCATATGTCGGTCTTCCAGGCCTGAGTCCAAATACTGCCATGATCTCTTATGCTCTGTGACCTTAGGAGGAGCTGCACCCCTCTGGGCATATTTTCTCATTTGTGAATTATGGTGTGGATAATAATTGATCCCTACACATCTGCAACAAGGCTCAAATGGGTTCCCAGATGTCCTCCTAACACGTGACATCAGGTACCCAAACAACACCTGCATACACAAGCCTCTCTCTCCTCCCCATTGTGGGGGCCCCTTGAGGCCTAAGATCTGCAGACTTTATGATCCCAACCTTCATGAGAGCCTCTCCTAGATCCTAGAGCATAGTGGAAGGTCTAACCCCAGGACATACATGCCTATGTTTGCACAGGGAAGAAGAGAGAGAGGAGGAGAAGAATTGACTAACTCAGTTGGGGAGGGCACCAGAATCACTGAGGATCCTGCAGAGGTCTGCTTTTGGCAAAAATGGAATAAGAGGAGCCAGATTTACCCTCCTATCTGAAGTAAATTTAAAAATATATATATACAAAATGCATGACATGGCAATTTTTGAGACACTGAATTTCAGGCAGTAAATGTTAAGACACAGGAAAAAAAAAAAAGAGAGAGATCTCTATGATCCCCAGCTTACTGTTTTAGAGAACACCCAGGTTGCAACCTAGAGAAAGGGAGCTGGAGCAGAGTCCAGAGAATTAATGAGTTAGGGAGATGGGACTGAGAGTTCAGAGAGACTGAGGAAGCTGTGGTTCATGGGACAGAACACCAGAGAGGAGAGAGCTGCACAGAGAGCACTGGAGAGCCAGATGGGTACCTTGAGTACTCAGCAGAGTGGAAGGAAGGCCTGGTGTCACACAGTGGTGGGAATAATCCTTTTCCCCACTACCTACAATGAAAAAGTCACAATTCACATGACAGGGTGTAGAGGACTCAGGAAGGTCTTGTTCAGTAGTGGAGAATAGTTAATCATAGACTGAACACTGCCATACCCACTTAAAATATCATAAAAGCAAGACCCAAAAAATTAAAGTAATTAACTGTAACTCCTAATAAACCACAAAAAGTTTCATGTTGTTGTTGTTAGGTGCCATCAAGTCAGCTCTGACTCAGAGTGACTCTACATACAAAGAAGGAAACACTGCCTGGTCCTACGCCATATTCACAGTCCTTGCTATGTTTGAGCCCATCGTTGCAGCCACTGTGCAACCCCTCTCATTGAGGGTCTTCCCCTTTTTTGCTGACCCCATACTTTACCAAGCATTATGTTTTTCTCAAGGGACTGGTCCATTCTGACAACATGACCAAAGTAGGTGAGAAGTCTGTCCATTCTCATTTCTAAGGAGAATTCTGGCTGCATTTCCTCAGAACAGATTTGTTAGTTCTTCTGGCAGTCCATGGTATTTTCAGTATTCTTTGTCAACACTATAATTCAAAGACATTGACTCTTTTTGGTCTCCTTATTCATTGTCCAGCTTTCACATGCACATGAAGCGACTGAAAATACCATGGCTTGGGTCAGGGGCACCTTATTTTCAAAGTGATATCTTTACTCCTTAACACCTTAAAGAGATCTTTTACAACAGATTTCCCCAATGCAATACTACCACTGTCTGATTTCTTGACTGCTGATTCCATGTGTGTTGACTATGGATCCAAACAATATGAAATCTCTGACAACTTCAGTCATTTTTCCATTTATCGTGATGTTTCTTATTGATCCAAAAACAAAAACCAAATTCACTGCCAGCAAGTTGGATCTGACTCATAGCAATTGATACTGCCTCAGAAACCCAAGGAGGGGTCGCTATGAGTCGGATCTGACTCGATAGCAGTGAGTTTGGTTTTGGTGTCACTACAGAAGTAGATTGCCCAACCTTTCCTCTGAGGAGTGGCTGATGGGTTTGAACCGCCAGCCTTCTGATCAGCAGTCAAATATGCCTTATGCACTACACCACCAGAGCTCCCTCTTATTGGTCCAGTGGTGAGGATTTTTGTTTCCTTATCTTGAGGTGTAATCCATACTGATGGGGGTAGTCTTTGATCTTCACCAGTAAGTAATTTAAGTCATCTTCATTTTCAGCAAGCAAGGTTGCGTCATCTGCATATCACACGTTGTTAAATGTCTTCCTCCAATGCTGATGCCACTATCTTCTTCATATAGTAGAGCTTCCCGGATTATTTGCTCAGCATACAAACTGAATAAGTATGGTGAAAAGATGCAACCCAGGTTCACACCTTTCCTGACTTTAAACCATATAATATCACCTTGCTCTGTTCAAGCAATAGACTCTTGGTCTATATACAGGTTCCTCAAGAGCATAATTAAGTGTTATGGGATTCCCATTCTTCACAATGTTATCCATAATTTGTTATGATCCATAGAGTCAAATGCCTTTGTATAGTCAATAAAGCACAGGTTAATATATTTCTGATATTCCTTGCTTTCTGCAAAGATCCCTATGACATCAGCAATGATATCCCTAGTTCCTCTTTTGAATCCAGCTGAAATTTCTGGAAGTTCCCTGTCAATATATTGTTGCAACTATTTTTAACATATCTCCAGTAAAATTTTATTTGCATGTGATATTAATGATATTGTTTGACAATTTCCACAATCTATTGGATCACCTTCCTTTGGAATAGGCACAAATATGGATCTCTTCCAGTCATTTGGCTGGATAGCTGTCTTTCAAATTTCTTTCGCTGAACTTCTCCTTTACCAGACATGATATCCTTCTCCAGAAATTGATTCCTTCTTACATCAAGACCAAAGTATGAGAAACAAACTCTGCCCAGTCTTGCTTCTAAGGAGCATTCTGGATGCACTTCCTCCAGCATAGAATTGTTCATATTCTAGGAGTCCATGGTACTTTCAATATTCTTCACCAAAACCACGACTCAAATGCATCAATTCTTCTGTGGTCTCCTTTATTCACTACCCAGCTCTCATATGCATTGAAGCAGTTGAAAATACCATGTCTTGGGTCGGGCACACCTTAGTATTCAAAAGTGACATCTTTGCTCTTTAACACTTTAAAGAAGTCTTTTGCAGCAGATTTTCCCAATGTAATACATCATTTGATTGGGTCCAGCTTTTCAGATTATTTGCTCAGCAGATAGATTGAATAAGTGTGGTGAAATGGTACAACAGTGACACACAGTTTCTTTATTTTAAACCATGTACTATCCCCTTGTTCTGTTCAAATTACTGACTCTTGGTTTATATACAGGTTTCTCATGACCATAGTTAAGTATTCTGAAATTCCATTATTTGCAATGTTATCCATAATTTGTTATGATCCACACAGCCAAATGCCTATGCATAGTCAATAAAACACAAATGTATATTTTTCTTGTATTTCTTGCTTTTACCCAAGATCCATCTGGCATCAGCAATGATATCCCTTATTCCATGTCCTCTTCTGAATCCAATTTGAATTTGTGGAAATTCCCTGTTAATGTGCTGCTACAACTGTTTATGAATTATCTTCAGTAAAATTTTACTTGTGTGTGATATTAATAATATGGTTAGACAATTTCTACATTCTTTTGAATTCACCTTTCTTTTGAATTGGCACAAATATGGGTCTCTTCTAGTTAGTTGGCCAGATAGTTGTCTTCCAAATTTCTTGGCATAAATAAGTGAGTGCCTCCAGTGCAGCATCAGTTTGTTGAAACAACTCCATCTCAATGGGTTTTCTTTCAATTCCTGGAGTCTTGTTTTCCACTCATTTCTCCAGTGCAGCTTGGACTTTGACCTTCAATATCATTGGTTCTTGATCATATGCTACTTCTTGAAATGGTTGAATGTTGATTAATTGTTTTTGGTACAGTGACTCTATCTTCTTTGATGTTTCCTAAATCAGACAATGTTTTGTCCATAGAATCCTTCAATATTGCAGCTCAAGGCTGATTTTTTTCTTCAGTTCTTTCAACTTGAGAAATGCTGAGCATATTCTTTTTTTATTTTCTAACTCTAAGTCTTTGCACATTTGTTATAATACTTTTCTTTGTCTTCTTGAGCAATCCTTTGATATCTTCTTTTCAGCTCTTTTACTTCATCACTTTTTCCATTCCATTCATTCAACAGCACATTTTAGAGCCTCTTCTGACATCCATTTTGGTCTTATCTTTCTTTCCTGTCTTTTTAATGACTTTTCACTTTCTTCATGTATGATTGTCTTGATGTCATCTCATAACTTGTCTATGCTTTGGTCACTGATGTTCAGTGCATCAAATCTGTTCTTCAGATGGTCTCTAAATTCAGATGGCATATACTCAGTGTTGTATTTTGGCTCTTATGGACTTGTTTTAATTTTCTTCAGCTTCAGTTTAAACTTGCATAGGAGCAATTGATGGTCTGTTCCACAGTTGGCCCCTTGGCCTTATGGCACAATGTCTGGCATCCAGTCAAAAATTACCAAGGAAAAGCAAAAGGAAAACATTCCCCATAATGAGGAATAAAATCAATCACAACCAACCCAGAAGTGACACAGATGTTAAAAATAGCAGAGAAGCATATTAAAATAGTAATTATTAAAATAGTTATTATAAAATGTTGTATTATAGTATGTCATATGTTCAAAAAGTTAAGTAGAGATGAGAAAAATATTACATATATATATATATATATATATATATATATATAAAAGCTCTGGTAGCATAGTGCTAAGATACTTGACTGCTAACCAGAAGGCTGGTGGTTCAAACCTACCAGCCAGTCCTTGGAAGGAAGATGGGGCAATCTACTTCGGTAGTGATACTGCCTCAGAAACCCAAGGAGGGGTCACTATGAGCTATGAGTTGGGGCCATATATATATATATATATATATATGTGTGTGTGTGTGTGTGTGTGTGTGTGTGTGTGTATAAATACATAAAACCTTCTAGAGATGAAAACTATGTGTCTGAAATGAAGAAATCTACTGAGCATGATTAACAGCAGATTAGACATTGCCAAAGAAAATATTAGTAACTTGAAGGCACAGCAATAGACACTATTCAAAATGAAATGCACAGAAAAAACAAACCTTTCTTAAAAAATAAGTGCATCAGTGAACTGTGGTAAAACTTCAAGTGCCTAATATACAAATAAGGATTCCCAAAGCTCTGGTAGCATAGTGCCTAAGGCGTTTGACTGCTAACCAGAAGGCTGGCAGTTCAAACTCACCAGCCACTCCTCAGAAGGAAGATTGAGGAATCTACTTCCATAAAGATACTGCCTCAGAAACCCAAGGAAGGGTCCCTATGAGTCAAATTGAATTGATAGCAGTGAGGTTTTTATTATTATTATTATTTTATTATTAAAGAAGGAGTTAGGGAGGCAGGATTACAGAAAAAATAATGGTCAACACTTTCCAAATGCAATGAAAATTATATAGCCACAGACCCAATAACTCAACAAACCCCAAGCACAAGAAACAAAGAAAACCACACCAAAACACATCATAATTAAATTGCCCAAAACCAGTGATAAAGAGAAAATCTTAAAAGCAGCCAGAAGAAAAAAAAAAAAAAGGCATTATTTTTTCACACACACAAAAGCTGAAAGAATCTATCATCAGATTCAAAACATGTACTGCTGTGGAGTCGTTTCTGACTCACAGCGACCCCTCCTTGGGTTTCTGAGGCAGTGTCTCCAAGGAGCTCTGGTAGTGTAGTGCCTAAGGCACTTGACTGCTAACCAGAAGGCTGGTGGTTCAAACCCACCAGCCACTCCTCGGAAGGAAGGTTGGACACTCTACTTTCGTAGTTATACTGCCTCAGAAACCCAAGGAGGGGTCGCTATGAGTCTGGTCTGACTTGACGGCATACAACAACAACAATCTTCCTTCTGAAGAGTGGCTGGTGGGCTTGAACCACCAGCCGTCTGATTAGCAGTCAAATGCCCTAGGCACTGTGCCACCAGAACTCCTACAGAATACCCACGGGGGGGGGTTGGGAAGAAGCAAAGGATGGGAGGGAAAGAAACAAAATGGAAACTTGGATTTATACCAGGACTTTGAACAGGTTCTTCCTGGTTCAGTCATGGCTGATGAACAAAATGAGAACACACCAAATTTGTAAAATATGGGTGTACCATACCTATAACCAGGAAAAATTATAGGTCCATGCCCTGCTAAAAATGTAATCTGTCTCCTAGAAAAGAAAGGCAGCAAACACATTGCACAGCAATCAAATCTTTTGACTAGAAGTGTAGAAAAGGGTGATGTGTGGCTCACGGATGGTGGTTGACCGCATTGCTTTGAATGTGTGTCATTTTCCACTGTTCTGGCAACAATCCAATCTCCCAAATTAGGCTCCTGAAAAGGCTCACTACACCTCTTCCAAGTCCCCCATTCCAGGCCTTTGACCCATAATTTTTCCTGTTCCATTAATGTTCTGATACACCCACAGTTTAAAATTTGAGTCTGTTTAAATTTCATTGCATCAGCCATGACTGAATAAGTTCGAACTCATTCAAAGCCCTGATTCATACCAAGGAACAAAGAGCACTAGAAATGTAGTGTCTTAGTTATCTAGTGCTGCTATAACAGAAATACCATACCCACAAAGCCTTGGGAGCAAGTATCTCTCATTCTGGACATTTCACAGGCAGAAAACCTGAGGATGTTGAGCAGCAGATAACTTTCTTGAAGTTAGTGGCTGCTCAGCAGCAGAACCAGGACTTACATCTGGTCTCCTGATGAAAGCCAGGGCAACTCCTGCACAATCCTCTCAGATCTGCAGCCACCTTTGGAGCAATGCTGTGTTTTCAGTATGTCACCTAGTGGAACCACCAAGTAAAGGCTCTCCTCCAGGAGCTCAGCTGGCTTTGAATGAGGTAGAGTGACACAGATCTTAGTCACTCTTTGTGTGACTTGGACTAGGACTTCCACCTGCTCACCAGCAGTCTCCCCAGAAGTGGGAGTAATAATGGATTCATTCTGCAGTAAGATAAGCAGGTCATGCACAGTGCCTTGTGCTTGGCAAGCAGTTGGTGCTCAGCACATGTCCATGTACACCCTGAGGGGCACCTAGGCTGCCTGTCACAGCTACTCCTCAAGTAAGGCTGTTGGGCACATCCTTGAATATTGCAGATTATCTAAGGGACCAGAGTGAGAGAGCCTAGGGATAAATATGCAACAGCAGCACTGTTGAGTCACAGTGCAGGTAAACCTTAATTTTCACAAGAACTGGGAGGTGGCTTTCTAGATTACTCCCACCACAGAGCACCAGGGGCTCATGTGGCCATGTCCTCACTAGCACTTGGCATTACCTCAACTCTCTTTTGCTGCCGTCAAGTCGGATCTGACTTGTAGTGACCCCTCCTTGGGTTTCCAAGGTGGTATCACTATGGAAGTAGATTGCCTAACCTTCCTTCCCGACAGTGACTGATGGGTTTGAACGGCCAGCTCTCTGGTTAGCAGTTAAATGCCTTAAGCACTATGTCACCAGAGCTCCCTAGTGTTACCTGGTGCTATGGATACTTCCATAGTGATACTGCCTCAGAAACCCAAGGAGGGGTCACTATGAGTTGGGTCCAACTCAACGGCACATAACAACAACAACAACATGGATTAAACTGTATGTCTCCCAAAATAAATGCTGAAATGCTAACACCTATACCCATGGAGGGAGCTCTGGTAGCATAGTGCCTAAGGCACTTGACTGCTCACCAGATGGCTGGCGGTTCAAACTCACCAGCCATTCCTCGGAAGGAAGGTTGGGCAATCCTACTTCCGTAGTGATACTGCCTCAGAAACCCAAGGAGGGGTCGCTATGAGTCGGGGCCGACTCGACGGCAAACAACAACAACAACAACATACCCGTGGATGTGATCCTGTTTGGAAATAGAGATATTCTTTTGTTATGTTAATGAAGTGATACCAGTGTAGGATATGTCCTAAACCTAAGCACTTCTGAGTTATAAAAAGACCAGAACAGACACAGGAATACCAAGGAATGCAAAGAAATGTCAAAGATTTCTGGCAGAACCTAAGACAGAGATTCACAGAAGGAATCAAGACAGCCAGAAACCTGATTTGGACTTCTAGCCTCCAGATCTATACTAACATAAATTCTGTTCTTTAAAGCCACCCATTTGTGGTATTTCTATTACAGCAGCACTAGGAAACTCACCCAGCTTTCTGATTCTTGCCAGTTTAGTCAATGTAAAGTAATACTTTTAATTTGCATTTCTATGATTACTAATGAGTTTGTCAGTCTCTTCACATGCTCCTTGACCTTTTCACACTTCTCCAGTAAATTGCCTGTTCACACCTTTGGCCTATTTTCCCACTGGGACAGTGCCTGAGAAACCTTCTCTATGCTCACCTAGCCACACTCCCTAGCTGGCTGGATGTCCAAAGCCATGACCTTTGCTCCTTTGGCCACACTGCATAGGTATTGATATCCCAGATAACTTTCTGCCTTGTCTGACCTTCACTGGTTTCTCAATACAACTGGAACAAAATTCAAACTCCTTACTGTAACCAAAGACCCCACAACCTGGCCCCACTGATCTCCACTGTTGTCTATATCCTTGTTCACTTACGGTTGGAAACTTAATGGGTCCATCACCCTAGCAGACTCTTGCTGTTCCCTTGGCTTTTCCCATGGCTCCCTCCCTTCATTTAAGTCTCTGTTTAAAAGTCACCTCCTCACAGAGGACTTCCCTTCACTTGACTTTATGTTTCTTCCTGGCATTTAGCAGTACTGATTGTTGGTTGTATGTGTTTTTGTTTTGTAGTTAGTAGAAATGAAAAAAGTGAGGCATGTCAAGTCCATAGCAACATGGAACAGCCCCTGAATTGGGATCCAGAATGTATTCGTGTACCTATCCAATACCACACTGAAGTGTTTCTTTGTTGCTGTTGTTAGCTGCTATTGAGTCAGCTTCTGATTCGTGCTGACCCCATGCACAATCACCAGGCCTTTCTTCCTAGTCTGTCTTAGTCTGAAGCTCTGATGAAACCTGTTCAGCATCATAGCAACACACAAACCTTCACTAAAAGATGGGTTGTGTCTGCACATGAGGTGCATTGGCCAGAAATTGAACCTGGGTCTCTCACATGGGTGAGAATTCTGCAACTGAACCCCACTGCCCCCTGAAGTATTTCCTAGAGTAGTTTTAATTAATATCCACTCTGATATGTATGAGATTCCATGAGTCCCATAGGCTGGTTCTAAGTCATGGTGACTTAGCATAAGAAAAGATGCTGATACTGAAAGTGAGCTTTCGAGATTGTCCACAGAAAGTGGGCTCATTTCTTTAGAATGTCCATTCATTGTAGGTTCTGACCCTTCTCTTCAGCCAGGAGAGTGCAGGGCTGGTTTTCACTCATGAATGCATGAGGAGGAGGAGGTGTACGTCACACTCAGACCTATATGGGGAAGAAGAAGGTGGGCCTTCCCCACCACTCTTTCTCTCCACAGACACCCTAAAGCCACCTGTGGAAAAAGGAGCCACAAATGGCAGGAACCTGGGACCCTGCTCACCTTGTGTAAGATATCCCACTGAATCCCATTTCAGACTGCTGAACATGCAAGAAACAAACCTCCGTTAGATTAAGCCATTGAGATCTCTAGGTTTAGCTATGAGTAAGGGACCCACTCAGCAGTTGGCAGCAAACAACAGAATTACTAACTAAAATAGTAGAATTGAAGCCAGGTCCATGTCATTTGGCCACATGTAAGAATCAAAGAAGATGAATGGTTGACTCAAAAACCTCAGTTATGAGTCAATTCATGAGAATAATTGGGCCAATCCTTCTTTCTTATGTGTTCTCAGGAGACAGATTGTTTAAAGAAAGGCATTATTTGTCTTTACTCTTTTTTCTCACTAATTTTTCTTAAAATAAAATTTTACTTTTTAGAGCAGTTTTATGTTTATAGAAAAACTGTGCAGAAAATAATGAGTTCCCATATGCCCCCTCTTATTGCTATATAATTTCTTCTTGAATTCATTTCATTCTTTATTTTTTAAAT
>NW_006921870.1:667801-668414 GCF_000298275.1 Orycteropus afer afer
GGCAGAGCAGGAGAAAGGGGATAAAAAGCCCAAATCAGCAGAGTGGGAGAGTGGGAGAAAGGGGCTTAAAATCCAGGAACCCGGACAGAGGAGCAGTCAGCTGCAGGGATCCAGGCGAGGAGAGGGAACTCAGGCACACCCAAATCAGCATGGCAGGAGAGTGGGAGAAAGGGGATAAAAAGCCAGGAACCCAGACAGAGGAGCAGTCAGCCGCAGGGATCCAGGTGAGGAGAGGGAACTCAGGCATGCCCAAAGAAGCAGGCAGGAGAGTGAGAGAAAGGGAATTAAAAGGCCCAGAAATCTGTGCAGAGGAGGAGTCAGCCACAGGGACCAAGTTAAGGGTGGTATGAGAGGTTTCCAACAGGGAGACAAACTTGTCTGTCAGCTTGTCCTACCATGGTGACATGTTGATGTGAGTTTTGGGGCTGAGCCACTGGTATTTCAAACCCATTGGGACATACATGGTGCACAGGTATCAGCCCAGCTTACAGAGTGAGACAGACTAGGAAGAAGGAACAGGCCATCAACTTCTCAAAGAATTGGCCAGGGAAAGCCTTATGAATAGCAAAGAAACACTGTTTGATACATTACCGTGCACCTTTATGAATAGTCC
>NW_006921870.1:668659-684868 GCF_000298275.1 Orycteropus afer afer
AATATCCATGTGCCTACAAGGAAGACCCATTAATACAACTATTATTCAAATTTATGCCCCAACCACCAAAGCCAAAGATGAGGAAATTGAAGATTTTTATCAACTTCTGCAGTCTGAAATTGACCTAACATGTAATCAGGATGTGTTAATTATCACTGGTGACTGGAATGCAAAAGTTGGAAACAAAGAATAATCACCGGTAGTTGGAAAATTTGGGCTTGGTGACAAAAATAATGCTGGAACTCACATGATAGAATTTTGCAAGACCAACGACTTATTCATAGCAAACACGTTTTTTCAACAACACAAATGCTGGCTCTACACATGGACTTCACCAGATGGAACACAGATTGACTACATCTGTGGCAAAAGGTGGTGGAAAGGCTCAATATCTTCAGCCAAAACCAGGCCAGGAGGTGATTGTGAAACAGACCATCAACTGCTCATATGCATGTTCAACTTGAAATTAAAGACAATTAAAACAAGTCCAAGAGAGCCAAACTATGATCTTGAATATAACCCACCTGAATTTAGAGATCACGTAAAGAATAGATTTAATGCATTGAACACCAATGACAGAAACCGAGAATTGTGGGAAGATATCAAGAAAATTATCCATGAAGAAAGCAAATGATCACTAAAAAGATGAGAAAAGAAGAAAAGACCAAAATGAATGACAGAAGAGACACTGAAAATGCCTTTGAGCGGAGAGTAGCTAAAGCAAATGGAAGAAATGACAAGATAAAAGAGCTGACCGGGAGATTTCAAAGAGCAGCTCAAGCAGACCAAACCAATTACTATAATGAAATGTGCAAAGACCTCTAGTTTGAAAACCAAAAGGGAAGAACACACTCAGAATTTCTCAAGCTGAAAGAACTGAAGAAAAAATTTAAGCCTTGAGTTGCAATATTGAGAGTTACTATGGGCAAAATATTGAATGATGCAGGAAACATCAAGAGAAGATGGCAGGAATACACAGAGTCACTGTACCAAAAAGAACTGACCAATTTTCATCCATTTCAGGAAGTGGCATATGATGTAGAACCAATGGTACTGAAGGAGGAAGTCAAAGCTGCAATGAAAGAATTGCCGAAGAACAAGTCTCCAGGAATTGATGGAATACCCATTGAGATATTTCAACAAATGGATGGCCCATTGGAGGCACTCACATGGTTATGCCAAGAGATTTGGAAGACAGCTACTTGGCCAACTGACTGGAAGATATCCATATTTGTACCCATTCCAAAGAAAAGTGATCCCACAGATTATGGGAATTATAGAACAATATCATTAATATCGCATGCAAGTAAGATCTTACTGAAGATAATTCAAAAACGATTGCAGTAGTATATTGACAGAGAATATATGTAGAAAACCCATACCAGGTAATTTACTACACTGCAACTACTAACCAGGAAATTGGCAGTCTATATATCTGCTGCTCCACTGAAGGAAGAATGGGACAATCTACTTCCTTAAAGATTTACTGAACTTTCAGCAAAACAGGGCTAGAAGGGAAATTTCTTAACATAATAAAAGGTATATATGCAAAGCCAATGGCCAACATCATTATTAATGGAGAAAGAATCAAGGCATTCCCCTTACAAGCAGAAACAAGACAGGGATACCTGCTATCACCACTTCTATTTAACATTGTATTGGAAGTCCTGGCCAGAGCAATAAGGCAAGAAAAACAAGTAAAAGGCATACAAATTGGCAAAGAGGTAGTAAATCTATCTCTATTTGTGGACGAAATGATCCTGTACATAGAAAACCCAAGAGATTCAACAAAAAAATTACTGGAACCAATAGAGAGGTTCAGTAAAGAGGCAGGATACAAGGTCAACATACAAAAAATCAGTTAGATTCCTCTACACCAACAAAGAGACCTCTGATAAAGAAATAAGGGAAACAATACCATTTACAATAGCTACTAAAAAGATAAAACAGCTAGGAATAAATCTTACCAGAGACACAAAAGACCTATACAAAGAAAACTATAAAACACTACTACAAGGGACAAGAAGGGCATTACATAAATAGAAGAACCTGACTTGTTCATGGATAGGTAGACTGAATATTGTGAAGATGTCAATACTATCTAAAGCAATCTACACATCTAATGTGATCCTGATCCAGATACCAACCAAATTTTTCAAGGACATGGAAAAACCAATTACTAACTTCATATGGAAAGAAAAGCAACCTCGGATAAGCAGAGGACTTCTGAAGAAGAAGAACGAAGTGGGAAGTCTCACACTCCTGGATCTTTCATTTATCTATTTATTTACTTATGTTGTGATTTGGGTGAAAATTTACAGAGCAAATACACTTTCCATACAGCAGATCACATACACTTTGTCTCATGACATTGACCACAATTTAGCACAATGCAACATCTCCTCTCCCACTTCCTCCCGATAGCTACTGCTTCCCTGTGTTCATCCCTCCATGCACTCCTACCCCCTGAGCTCTCTCCCTGTGCCTGAGCAACCATTCTTTTTCTTTTGCTTGTTCTCTCCAAGGAGTGTATCTACCTCAGGTAAATGCTCAACTAATATGCCTATCTACTGCTTGACTGGAAGCCACAGGTGTGCATTAATTTCCAGACGTGAAGGGCAGCTAGGGGCCATAGTCTCAGTGATTCCACCAGGCTCCACCGGGTCAACAAACCTGTTCCTCCCTTTTTTTTTTTTTTTTTCCCAAATGATTTTGAGTTTTGTTCGACATTGTTTCCTTTGTCTGTCCAGGATCTCCTACAAAGATCCTCTACCAAGTGGTTGACAGTAGTAGCCGAGCACCATCTATTTCTTCTGGTCTCATAGTCGTATAGGCTGCAGATCGATGGTCACACTCCTGGATCTTAAAACCTACTATATAGCCAGAGTAGTCAAAGCTGTGTGGTATTGGTACAATGACAGACAGACAGACCAATGGAACAGAATCGAAAGTCCAGAAATAGACCCAACCATCTATGGACAGGTGATCTTTGACAAAGGTTCAAAATCCAGTAAATGGGGAAGAGACGGCCTCTTTAACAAATGGAGCTTGCAAAACTGGATATTCACTTGTAGAAAAATGAAGCATGACCCATACCTCACCCCATACACAAAAACAAACTCAAGCTAGATCAAAGATTTAAGTGTAAAACCCAAAACTACAAATATCATCAAAGATAAAATAGGGGCAAATCTGTTGTTGTTGTTTTTATGTGTCGTCGAGTTGGACCCGACTCATAGCGACCCCTCATTGAGTTGCCGAGGCAGTATCACTACGGAAGTAGATTACCTAATCTTCCTTCCAAGGAGTGGCTGGTGGGTTTGAACCGCCAGCCTTCTGGTTAGCAGTCAAGTGCCTTAGGCACTATGCTACCAGAGGCTCTAATTTATGGCATAAATAGACCATCAAGCATAACCCAGAAAGTGCAGGAGGTAAAAGAGAAGGTAGTTGACTGGGACCTTTTAAAAATTAAATTCTTGAGCACATCGAAAGACTTCATCTAAATGGTAAAAAGAGAAACTACAAATTGGGAGAAAATATTTGCCTCTGGCATATCTGATAAAGGACTTATCTCAAAAATCTATGGACAACTTCAATACCTCAACACCAAAAAGATAAACAACCCAATTCACAAATGGGCAAAAGACTTGAACAGACACTTCACTAAAGACGATATGCTGGCGGCCAACAAACACATGTGGAATTGCTTGCGATCATTAGTCATCAGAGAGATGTAAATCAAAATAATGATGAGATATCATCTCCCCACAGCAATAATAGCAAAGTTCAACAGGACAGAAAATAACAAATGATGGTGAGGCAGAGAGGTTAGAATTCTTGTGCACTGCTGATGGGATTGTAAAATGGTACAACCATTGTGGGAAACAGTATGGTGTTTCCATAAAAATCTGAAAATAGAAGTACCATTTGACCCAGAAATTCCATTACTAGGGATGTTTCCTAAAGAGGTGAGAGGCAGGGCACGAGCAGATATATTCACACCTATGTTCATCGTAGCACAATTCACTATAACAAAGAGATGGAAACAACCTAAATAAATGCCCATCAACAGATAAATGGATAACCAAATTATGATACATTCACACAATGGAATATTAAAGAATAATGAGGGATATGCAAATCATCTCACAATGTGGATGATCCTGGAGGACATTATGCTGAGTGAAATAAGTCAATCACAGAAGGACAAGTACTATATGAGCCCATTATTGTAAAAAGACAAAGAAGGGTTTGCTTGGGAAAAGGAACTCACTTTGTAGGTTACCAGGGTGAGGAGGGAAGGGGAGGGATTAATTTCAGGCTAGTTGTGGGCCACATACTGATGTGGGTAAGGAGAAGTTTGTATGGAAAGAGTCTGTGACCACCATGATAACATTAGGAAAAGGGAGGACACCAAATTGTGCACATAGGAGGTAAATGACAGATACTAATAATACCAACAAGTATAGCCACAATACTGCATTACCATTAACACCAAACACCAGGCTACAGATAGACACATAAACATCTGAAAGGATCAGATGGGGGGTCAGTGAACAGGAGTATACTCTAGACCAAGGGTAGATTCAACAGAGGCTAATCTTGCACAGATAGCAGTGATACAAAATACCTGCAATCCTTACAGAAACAACAGAAGACAGACATAGAGTGATCCCTCACAGAGAGCCAGACACTGTGGGAGAGAGATCCAACGGATCTACCATCTCAGTACCATAGTACTGGGAATCACCAGGCTCAATTAGCACAATAAAATACATGAAATCCTTGTTTCTCATCCTACATTGGTGAGTAGCACCTGGGTTGTCAAAAGCTTTCAAGCGGTCATCTAAGATGCAGCTAATTGATGCCTATCATTGGAAGTGAAGAAGAGTGTGAGAAAACAAGGGCATTTGGAAGCAATCAGCCCTAGGATATGATGGCCCTTGAGACCAGAAGAACTAGATTGTGCCTGCCTACCAATGCCAACCACTCAGGAAAGGAACAAGTCTGGAGATCCTGGATAGAGTGAGAGGAAAAAGTGGAACAAAATTGAAAAACTCAATAATGACCAGAATTACTGGTCAAATGGGGTCTGGTGAGACCTCCAATACTATGGTCCCGGGATACATTCTGGGCCTGAACTAAAGCTCACTCAGCCCAATAGTAAACAAGATTACATGCAGACCACTCAACCCAGGGTGATGCACCCATATACTCTATGGAAATGCATTCTTTGGAGCAATGGACCATGGGGCACCAGAGGGGCAACATTCACACAGAGGAAATGCAGGATAAACAGGAATGCATTAACTATGAGGGACATGGGAGCAGGGTTACTGGGCAGGGAAGAGAGGAGACTGGATTAGGGTTGGACATGGTAAAGGGGAGTAAAACTAAATATGCACATAATGTTGAATGTAAAATGAACTCTTAAAATAAAACAAAAAGTAAAAATAAAAAAATATTTACTGCCCTGAAAGCCCAGTTGTGGGGGGTGGGGGTGTTATGAGTAGGAATTAACTCGATGGCAGTGAGGTTTTTCTTTTTCTTTTTTTTTCCAAGAGTGTATTCCATCACTTGAAGGTACCCAAATTTATTTTACTAGTTCCTTATGGGGGAGCTCTGTCACAGAAGAGGATCTTTTTTTTTTTTTTTTTCCCCCTACCATCCCAAACAACACTGCAGTAGAGGTTCATGAACATTTATGTCACTGCACTGTGTGAGTGAGCATTGCTGTAAGTTTATCTCCTGGAAGTAGAGCTTCTGGGTCAAAGAGTAGTGACTTTTAAATTTTTGATAGATATGTTAAAAGAAAAAAAAAAGAAGAAGAAGAAAGAAAGAAAAAACAAAAACAAAAAAACCTGCTGCCATTGAGTGGGTTCCAACTTATAGCAACTCTAGAAGACAAGGTAGAACTGCTTCAAAGGGTTTTCAAGGTTGTAAATCTTTATGGAAACAGACTGCTTCATATTTCTCCTGCAGAGTGGCTAGTGGGATCATATATTTTGGTTAGCAGCCAAATGATTTAACCACATGCCACCAGAGCTCCCTAGATATGTCAAAGGTATCACCAAAGAGCCACCCCTGTTGATGGTTTGCCCATAGAGCAACTTAGACCTGGATGAACCTCACAGAGCCTTGGGAGATAGTGAGTCTTCCTTTGTTGGGGCAATGCAAGGATTTTGAACAACAACCCCTCAGAATGCTACAGAGGGGCTTCCTTCATCTAGTACTGCATTGCTCTGGGTAACCTTCCCTGTGTTCCCACTTGTTGTTTGTTGTTGTTGTTATGTGCCATCGAGTATCTTATTTTTTTATACAATTATTTTAGGGGCTGACCCTAGCTGAGAACTGCATGAGGTTTCTTCATAGGTCTGATCCAAAGCTCCCTCTCCTAGGAGCTTGCTGGAGGGAAATCTTTAGTTGAACAACCAGTTTGAGGATGCAACAACACTCCACTTCCCTCTAGAACAGCCCTGTGAAACCCACACAAGAAAAGTGCAGTATTTTGGAACCAGAACCACTTTTTATCCCCAAATGTTAGAGTCAGGGGTTCTAATTTATGCAAGTAAGCAGGAAAGACAGAGATGAGTGGGGCAGGATGGGAAAGTGGAAAGGAAGCTACTAAGCTGGGCCTGACAATAGAACAACAGCTCTCTCTAGCCACTCATGCTGGGTGGTGGTGAGGACTCGTAATGGAAGTAAGCAAGAATATTATCAGTAGAAGGGATTGAGCAGGGGAAAGGAGCATCAAGGGTCTCTTCTGGCAACCGGATATAAATAGCCTAAGAATCTAATGCACCACTCGTCTGTCAGTTTGTCGTACTATGGTGGCTTGCATGTTACTGTGAGCCTAGAGGCTATGCCACCTATATTTCAAATACCAACAGGGTTACCCGTGGTGGATAGGTTTCAGCAGAGTTTCCAGAATAAGACAGACTCAGAAGAAGGAAGAGGTCATCCACTTCTCAAAGAATTGGCCAGTGAAAACCTTATGAATAGCAGTAAAACACTGTCAGAAGTATAACTGGAAAACTTTATGAACAGCCCTGAAACATTGTCCAATATAATGTCAGAAGATGAATCCCTCAGGTTGCAAGGCACTGAAAATATGACTGAAGAAAAGCTGTCTCCTCAGAGTAGAGCCCAGCTTAATGACATGGATAAAGTAAATTTTTTGGGACCTCCACTTGCTGATGTGGCACAACTCAAAAAGAGAAGAAACAGGTGCAAACACCCATTAATAATCAGAACATAGAATGTATGAAGTATGAATCTAGGAAAACTGGAAGTTGTCAAGAATGAAACACATAAAGTTTGATAGGCATTAGTGAGCTGAGAGCTCTGGTAGCATAGTGCCTAAAGCACTTGATTGCTAACCAGAAGTCTGGCGGTTCAAACCCACCAGCCACTTCTCGGAAGGAAGATGGGACAATCTACTTCCATAGTGATACTGCCTCGGAAACCCAAGGAGGGGTCGCTATGAGTCAGGTCTGACTCAACGGCACATAACAACAACAACAAACAACAAGTGAGCTGAAATGGATGTTTTTTGGCCATTTTGAATCAGACGATCATATGACCTACTCTGCTGGGCATGACAAATTGAAGAGGAATGGTGTGGCATTCACCATCACAAAGAATGTTTCAAGATCTATCCTGAAGTACAATGCTGTCAATGATAGGATAATATCTATACACCTACAAGGAAAACCAGTTGATACTATGGTTATTCACATTTATATACCAACCACCAAAACCAAAGATGAGGAAATTGAAAATTTTTACCAACTTCTGTAGTCTGAAATTGACCAAACATGTACTCAAAATGTATTGATTATCACTGGGGATTGGTACTCAAAAGTTGGAAACAAAGAAGAATCACCAGTGGTTGGAAAATATGGTCTTGGTAATAGAAATAATGATGGGATAGCATGATAGAATTTTGCAAGACCAATGACTTATTCATTGCAAATACCTTTTTTCAAGAACATAAACAGTGATTATACATATGGACTTCACCAGAATCGGATTGCCTACATCTGTGGAAAGAGGCAATGGAGAAGGTCATTATCTTCAGCCAAAAGAAGGTCAGGATCTGATTGTAGAACAGACCATCAAGTTCAAGTTGAAGCTGAAGACAATTAAAACAAGTCCATGAGAGCAAAAATACGTCATTGGTTATATCCCTCCTGAATTTAGAGATCATCTAAAGAATACATTTGATGCATTGAACACCAATGACTGAAAACCACAGAAATTGTGGGATGACATCAAGAACATAATCCATGAAGAAAGCAAGAGGTCATTAAAAAGACAGGAAAGGAAGAAAAGATCAAAATGGATGTCAGAAGAGACTCTGAAACTTGCCCTTGAATGGAGAGTAGCTAAAGCAAATGGAAGAATCAACCAGATGAAAGAGCTGAACAGAAAATTTCAAAGAGCAGCTCGAGAAGACAAAGTCAATTATTATAATGAAATGTGCAAAGACCTGGAGCTAGAAAACTAAAAGGGAAGAACACATTCAGCATTCCTCAAGCTGAAAGAACTGAGGAAAAATGTAAGCCTCGAGATGCAATATTCTACGGGCAAAATATTGAATAATGCACAAAACATCAAAAGAAGGTGGAAAGAATACCCAGAGTCACTGTACAAAAAAGAGTTGGTTGATGTTCATCCATTTCAGAAGGTTGCGTATGATCAAGAACCACTGGCACTGAAGGAAGAAGTTGAAGCTGCGCTGAAGCAATTGGTAAAGAAGAAGTCTTCAGGAAATTACAGCATATCAAGTGAGATGTTTCAGCAAAGGGATGTCACACTGGAGGCACTCACTCATCCATGACAAAAAATTTGGAAGACAACTACCTGGCCAACTGGCTGGAAGAGATCCATATTGGTATCCATTCCAAAGAAAGGTGATACCACAGAATGTGGAGGTTATTGAACAATATCATTACTATCACATGAAAGTAAAATCTTGTTGACAATAATTCAAAAACAGTTGCAACAGTATATTGACAGAGAACTTCCAAAAATGCAAGCTGGATTCAGAAGAGGACGTGGAAAGAAAGGTGTCATTGCTGATGTCAGATGGATCTTGACTCAAAGCAAAGAATATCAGAAAGATGTTTACTTGTGTTTTTTTTGACAATGCAAAACCATTTGATTGTGTGGATCATAATAAATCATACATAACATTGAGAAGAATGGGAATTCTAGAACACTTAATTGTGCTCATGAGGAACCTATACATAGACAAGGAGGCTGTCATTCAAACAGAACAAGGAGATACTGCATGGTTTAAAATCAAGCAGGGAGTGTGTCATGGTTGTATCTTTTCACCATACTTATTCAATTTAAATGCTGAGCAAAAAATCTGAGAAGCTGGACTATATAAAGAAGAGTGTGGCATCAGGATTGGAGGAAGACTCATTAACAACCTACGATATGCAGATGACACAACTTTGCTTGCTGAAAGTGAGGATTACTTGAAGCACTTACTGATGAAGATTAAAGACTACAGTCTGTGCTATCAATTACATTTCAACATAAAGAAAATGAAAATCCTCACAACTGAGCCAATAAGCAGAATTATGATAGGAGAAGAGATTGAAGTTGTCAAAGATTTCATATTTCCACAATCAACACCAATGGAAGCAGCAGTCAAGACATCAGACGATGTATTGTACTGGATAAATTTGCTGCAAAAGACCTCTTAAAGGTGCCAAAGAACAAAGATATCTCATTGAAGTCTAAGGTGCACCTAAACCAAGCTATGGTACTTTCAGTCACCTCATATATATGTGAGAGGCAAACAATGAATATGGAAGACCAAAGAAGAGTTGATGCCTTTGGGTTGTGGTGTTGGTGAAGAATACTGAAAGTACTGTGGGCTGCCAAAAGAACTAATAAATCTGTTGTAGATGAAGTGCAGCCAGAATGCTCCTTGAAAGCAAGAATGGTCAGACTTCGTTTGACCTACTTTGGTCATGTTGTCAGAAGGGATCATTCTCTGGAGAAGGATATCAAGCTTGGTAAAATGGAGCATCAATGGAAAAGGAGAAGGCCTTCAATGAGATGGACTGAGACAGTGGATGCAATGACGGGATCAGGTATAGCAAGTATTGTGAAGCTGGCACATGCTGTACTCTGTATGAGTTGGAGCTGACTCGATGGCACCTAACAACAACAACAAGCATCCAAGAATATAATTTTACTACAAGATCTTTGTAACACTGTTGAGAATTTCTGTAATCAGATTCTGGATTCTATGATTTTATTTTTGAATGTTGGTGATTTTGTGATTCTGAGCCTCTGGTTCTGTGCTAAAGCTCCAGACAGGCCAGACAGAGTAGGAAGCTTTGCAATCAAGCCACTGCAGATCGAATCCAGCTCCTACTAGTTGTGAGACCTTGAGCACATTACTTGACAGTGCCATGCCTCAGTTTCCAGCCATAAAATTGTATGATCTCTGTTATGATTACTTCTGTACTGCTCTAACAGAAAATACCACAAATGGGATGGTTTGAAGAAATTGGAGTTTTTTCTCTTACAGTTTGGAGACTATAAGTCCAAGTTCAAAGTGCCAGCTTCTAGAGGCTAGGTGAAAGCCCCTCAACCTTGGGCTTCAGCTCTGCCTCCTGCTCCCAGCCCACTGAAGCTGGAGGCTTTTCTTCACTCAGCTGCTGGCTCCTGAGGCTGACAAGCCCAAGGTTGACAAATAATAAGGCACAGTCCTGATATTACAAAACCACACAGCAGGCCATTAATTCAAGTCCATTGAAAGTCCCAAGATTGACAGAGCATGGCAGGCTGCTGAAAAATGACTCAGCTACATGCAGGGTCCAAGCGTGCCATAAGCCAGAAACCATTCCCAAAGCTGCTATTTATATACTGGAAGGAGACAACATCCCCAAAGCAGCTACTCAGCTGCTCCAACAGATTCCACCATGGAGTTAATTACCAATCTCCCCATGGGTAATGACTACATTCAGCTGTCCAGCCACTCAACCAAGCCCAGCCAAGTTGACACACAACTCAACCACCATAATCTCATAGTGTCTTTGAGAGAGTTCAATGAACCAATACACACAGATCACTGAGATCATTGCCTGGCACATAGGAGGTGACAAAAAATTTAGCTTTCCTTGTTTTTCTCTTAACTTGAATGTCTAAGAGTTTATTCTGAGAGCTAAGGCTGGTACGAAGCTGTTGTTCTAGTCCTGAACGCATCTGGGGTTTCAGGGCATGGTTTATGAGTGGCCAGGCCTCCATAGCAGGCAGCTATTGGAAAGCAAAGCAAACACAGAGGGAAGAAAGTTCCCAGGGCTTTAGGAAAGCAATAAAGGGTCACTTCCTCCAGCCACACAGTGCACACAGCCAATCTTTTCCAGGATTGTTCCTTGGGAATCCTCCTCAGGCACCCAGCCTGTGTTTAGACAGGTTGGGAGGCATTGGGCAGAGAGTCATCCCCAGCTAGGCCAGAGCATCCCAACCTATGCCCCTATCCTGGCCACATCCTCTGCAGGGCATTGTTATTTGACCATCCTGGCAACATGCCCAGCCCTGCCATACAGGGAGACAGGTCCACAGGGAGCCCCAGAATGGGGTGCTGGGGTTGGGACTAAAATAACCTCAATAGGAGCCTGGAGGACATTATGCTGAGTGAAATAAGTTAGTCACAAAAGGGCAAGTATTGTATGACCCTATTACTGTAAAAAGACAAAGAAGGGTTTGCTTGGGAAAGGGAACTCACTTTGTAGGTTACCAGGATGGAGAGAAAAGGGGAGAGATTAATTTCGGGCTAGTTGGAGGTCACATGCTGACATGGGTAAGGGGAGGGATAGTATAGAAAGAGTCTGTGAACACCATGATAACATTAGGAAAAGGGAGGACACCAAATTGTGCACATAAGATATAGACAACAGATGCTAATACCAGCTAGTATATGCACAATAATGCATTACCATTAACACCAAACACCAGGCTACAGATACATACATAAACACATGAGAGGATCAGATGGAGGTCAGTGAAGTGGAGTATACTCTAAACCAAGGATAGATTCAGCACAGGCGAATCTTGCACAGACACCAGTGATACAAAATCCTGCAATCCTTACAGAAACAACAGAAGACTGACATAGAGTGATCCCTCATAGACAGCTAGATACTGTGGGAGAGAGATCCAACAGATCTACCCATCTCAGGACCATAGTATTGGGGGACACCAGACTCAATTGGCACAACAAAATACATAAAAGCCTTGTTCCTCATCCTATATTGGTGAATAACAGCTGGGGTCTTAAAAGCTTAAAAATCTTTCAAGTAGCCATGTAAGATGCAGTTAATGGTCTCCTATCATCAGAAGTGAAGAAGAGTACAAAAAAAAAAAAAAAAAAAAAGGCACTTGAAAGCAATTAGCCCTAGGACATGGTGTCCCTCAAGACCAGAAGAACTAGATGGTGCCCAGCTACCAAGGTCAACCACTCAGGAAAGGAGCAAATCTTGAGATACTGGATAGAGTGGGAGGAAAAACGTGGAACAAAATCCAAAAACTCAATAATGACCAGAATTACTGGTCAGATGCAGTCTGGGGAGACCCCAAATACTATAGCCCTGGGATACATTCTGGGCCTGGAATAAAACTCACTTCCAGGGGCTGGCTCTCAGCCCAATAGTAAACAAGATGTACATGCAGACCACTCAACCCAGGGTGACACACCCACATACTCTACGGAAATGCATCCCTTGGAGCAATCAACCATGGGACACCAGAGGGGAAACATTTGCATGAGGAAATGCAGAACACACAGGAGTGTATAACTATGAGGACACAGGGGGACTAGGGTTACTGGGCAGGGAGGAAAGGAGACTGGGTTAGGGTTGGGGATGGTAAATGGGGAGTGAAACTAAATGTACACACACATAATGTTGAATGTAAAACCAACTCTGATCTGTAAACTTGCACTTAAAGCATAATAAAATAAATAAATGTAATAACCTCAGTAATAATTAATATTTACTCTGATGGGGTAGTGCCTAAAGCATCTGACTGCTAACCAGAAGCCTGGTGGTTCTAACCCAACAGCCACTCCTCCGAGGGAAGTTTGGGCAATCTGCCTCCATAGAGATACCACTTCAGAAACCCAAGGAGGGGTTGCTATGACTTACATTACTAGTCAAGTTTTTTTTTGTTTGTTTGTTTTGTTTTGTTCTGTTTTTCAAATGCTTATCAAGTGCAAGCCACTATTCTCAGTGTTGTATGCAGATTACTTCATGTAATCTTCATAATACTCCCCATTGTTATCCCAATTTTCCAGATAGAGAAACTGAGGCAGCGATATTGAATAATTTTACAGGCAGGATTTGAGCCTAGATGGTCTGGGTTCAGGAAACACACTATTAATAAATCACATACTGCCTTTCAAGAGATAATAATGATGTCTTGTTCTTCATCCTATATTGTAGGGAGCATTTTCTGAATAATTTGCTTGCATTATTTCTCTCAAGTCTCTTAACAAACCAATTAGGTATCATTATGAGCTCCATTTTCAGATAAGATAAATCAAGACACAGAGAAACTAAATGACTTACCTAAGATTTAGAAAATGGAATAGCTGGGATTCACACCATGTTGAAACCAATGCCAAAGCCTGTGATTTTAACCATGTGGTGCCAGTGTATTTATTTCCTTTTGCTGCTGCAACAAATTCTCACAATTTTAGGAAGACAATTAAAAGATAGAATGGAATGTTCTAAATTGGGAAGAAAATTATAAATCACAGGGTAACTTCAAACAAAAATTATAAACCTTCACATTAAAATAAAAAACAGAGGACAACCACAAATATTTGTTGTTGTTGTTAGGTGCCGTGGAGTTGTCTCCGACTCAAAGCAAACCTATGCATACCAGAACAAAACACTGCCCAGTCCTGCGCCAGCCCCGGGATCCCTGCTATACCTGAGTTCATTGAGACAGCCACTGTGTTGATCCATCTTCTTAAGGGCCTTCCCCTCTTCTGTTGACCCTCCACCACACCAAGCATGACATTCTTCTCCAGGGAATAGTCCCTTTGATAACATGACCCAAGTAGGTGAGATGAAGTCTGGCCATTCTTGCTTCCAAGGAGCATTCCAGCTGTACTTCCTCCAGGACAGATACATAGGTCTTTTAGAAGTCCATGGTACTTTCAGGATTTTTCTCCAGCACCACAACTCAAAAGCATCAATTCTTCTTCACTCTTCCCTATTCATTGTCAAGCTCTCACATGCATATGAGGACACATCTTTGCTCCTCAGCACTTGAAAAGAGTTCCTTTGCAGCCAACTTGCCCAGTGCTGTATGTCCTCTGATGTCCTGACTGCTGCTTCCATTGATGTCAATTGTAGAACCAAGAATGTGAAGTCTTTGATGACTTCAATCTTTTCTTCATTTATCGTAATGCTATTTATAAGTCCAGTTGTGAGGATTTTTTTTTTTTATTGTGTTTTAGGTGCAAATTTACAGAGCAGAGTTTGTTTTACATTCAAAATTACCCATACATTTAGTTTCACTTCCCATTTACCATCCCCAACCCTAACCCAGTCTCCTTCCCTCCCTGCTTACTAACTCCCCTAACCCCCGTGCCCCTCATAGTTATGCATTCTTGTGTGTCCAACATTTCCTTGTGTGAATGTTGCCCTTTTGTTGCCCCCTGGTCGATAGCTCCAAGGGATGAATTTCCATAGAGTATGTGGGTGTATCCCCCTGGGTTGAGTGGTCTGTGTGCACATCTTGTTTACTATTGGTCTAAGAGCCAGCCCCTGGGAGTGAATTTTATTCCAGGCCTAGGATGTATCCCAGGGTCATAGTATTGGGGGTCTCCCCAGATTGCATCTAACCAGTAATTCTGGTCATTATTGAGTTTTTGGGTTTTGTTCCACATTTTCTCAAGATTTGCTCCTTTCCTGAGTGGTTGGCTTTGGTAGCCAGGGATAATCTAGTTCTTTTGTTCTCAAGGGCCATCGTGTCCTAAGGCTGATTGCTTCCAAATGTGACCACCTCTTTTTTTTTTCTTTTTGCACTTTTCTTCACTTCCGATGATAGGAGACCACTAGCTGCATCTTACATGGCCACTTGAAAGGTTTTAAGACCACAGTTGCAACTCGCCAATGTAGGATGAGGAACAAGGCTTTTATGTATTTTGTTGTGCCAATTGAGTCTGGTGTTCCCCAATACTATGGTCCTGAGATGGGTAGATCTGTTGGATCTCTCTCCCACAGTGTCTGGCTTTCTGTGAGGGATCACTCTATGTCAGTCTTCTGTTGTTTCTGTAAGGATTGCAGATATTTTTTATCACTGCTATCTGTGCAAGATTAGCCTGCGCTTAATCTATCCTTGGTCTAGAGTATACTCCTGTTCACTGACCCCCATCTGATCTTCTCATGTGTTTATGTGTAGCCTAATGTTTGATGTTAATGGTAATGCAGTATTGTGGATACACTGGTTGGTATTAGCATCTGTCATCTATCTCCTATGTACACAATTTCTTGTCCTCCCTTTTCCTAATGTTATCATGGTAGTCACAGACTCTCTATACATCCCTCCCCTTGCCCACATCAGTGTGTGGCCTCCAACTAGCCTGAAAATTAATCTCTCCCCTTTTCTCCCCACCCTGGTAACCTACAAAGTGAGTTCCCTTTCCCAAGCAAACCCTTCTTTGTCTTTTTATGGTAATGAGCTCATACAGTACTTGTCCTTCTGCAATTGACTTATTTCACTCAGCATAATGTCCTCCAGGCTCATCCACGTTGTGAGATGATTCACATACCCCTCATTACTCTTTAATATAGCATAGTATTCCATTGTATGAATGTACCATAATTTGGTTATCCATTCATCCATCGAAGGGCATTTAGGTTGTTACCATCTCTTTGTTATAGTGAATTGTGCTGCAATGAATATAGGTGTTCATATGTCTGTTTGTGCGCTGCCTCTCACCCCTTAAGGATATATTCCTAGGAATGGAATTTCTGGGTCAAATAGTATTTCTATTTTCATTTTTTTTTATTAGGATTTGGGTGAAGATTTACAGAGTAAATTCACTTTTCATACAGCAGTTCACATATACTTTGTCTCATGTCATTGACCAAAATTTACAATGCAGCAGCTCCCCTCCCACTTCCTCCCCATAGTTACCTCCTCCCAGTGTCCATCCCTTCATACTCT
>NW_006921870.1:688893-691369 GCF_000298275.1 Orycteropus afer afer
CCACCAGCCACTCCTTGGAAGGAAGATGGGGCAATCTACTTCCGTAGTGATACTGCCTCAGAAACCCAAGGAGGGGTCGCTATGAGTCGGGTCTGACTCCATGGCACATAACAACAACAACAACAATGACTAATGATCATGAGCAATTCCTCATGTGTTTGTTGGCTGCCACCATATCATCTTTGGTGAAGTGTCTGTTCAACTCTTTTGCCCACTTTTGAATTGAGTTGTTTATCTTTTTGGTGTTGAGGTATTGAAGTTGTCCATAGATTTTGGAGATAAGTCCATTATCAGATATGTCATAGACAAATATTTTCTCCCAATCTATAGGTACCCTTTAGACAACATCTTTCGATGTGCATAAGAATTTAATTTTTAAAAAGTCCCAGTCAACTAGCTTCTCTTCTACCTCCTGTATATTCTGGGTTATGTTTCGTGTTATATATATAATTTATATGCCATAAATTAGGGCTCCTAGATTTGCCCCTATTTTATCTTTGATAAAATTTATATTTTGAGTTTTACATTTAAGTCTCTGACCCAGCTTGAGTTTGTTTTTGTATATTGGGTGAGGTATGGGTCCTTTTTCATTTTTCTGCAAGTGGGTATCCAGTTTTGCAAGCACCATTTGTTAAAGAGGCTGTCTCTTCTCCATTTAATGGGTGTTGGACCTTTGTCAAAGATCAGCTGTCCAGAGATGGATGGGTCTATTTCTGGACTTTTGATTCTGTTCCATTGGTCTATCTGTCTATCATTGTAGCAATACATGCTGCTTTGACTACTGTGGCTATATAGTAGTTTTTAAGATGCAGGAATGTGAGACCTCCCACTTTGTTCTTCTTCTTCAGAAGTCCTCTGATTATCTGAGGTCTTTTTGCTTTCCATATGAAGTTAGTATTTGGTTTTTCCATGTCCTTAAAAATTTTTGTTGGTATCTGGATCAGGATTGCATTACATGTGTAGATTGCTTTAGGTAGTATTGACATTTGAACAATATTTAGTCTACCTATCCATGAACAAATCAGGTTCTTCCATTTATGTAGAGCCTTTGTTGTCTCCTGTAGTCTTGTTTTATAGTTTTCTTTGTATAGGTCTTTTGTGTCTCTGGTAAGGTTTATTCCTAGCTATTTTATCTTTATAGTAGCTACTGTAAATGGTATTGTTTCCCTTATTTCTTTATCAGAAGTCTCTTTGTTGGTGTAGAGGAATCCAACTGATTTTTGTATGTTGATCTTGTATCCTATCACTTTACTGAAACTCTCTATTAGTTCCAGTAATTTTTTGGTTGAGTCTCTATGTACAGGATCATACTGTCCACAAATAGATATGATTTTACTTCCTTTTTGCCAATTTGTATGTCTTTTGTTTCTCTTTCTTGCCTTATTGCCCTGGCCAGGACTTCCAATACGATGTTAAATAGAAAAGGTGATGGGGGCATCACTGTTTGGTTTCCATTCATAAGGTGAATGCCTTGATTCTTTCTCCATTAATAATGATGTTGGCCGTTGGCTTTGCATATATCTCTTTTATTATATCCCTATTTTGCTGAGAGTTCTGAACAGGAATGGGTGTTGGATTTTATCAAATGCTTTTCTGCATCGATTGATATAATTGTATGTTTGTTTTGTTTTTTGTTTGTGATGGATTATATTGATGTTTTTTCTGATGTTGAACCACCCTTCCATACCTGGTATGAATCCCCACTTGGTCAGGATGTATTATTATTATTATTATTATTATTTTTTGATATGTTGTTGGATTCTGTTGGCTAGGATTTTGTTGAAGATTTTGCATCTATGTTAATGAGTGATATTGGTATGTAGTTTTCCTTTTTAGTAGTATCTTTCCCTGGTTTTAGTATTAGTGTTATACTTGCTTCATAAAATGAGTTTGGGAGTATTGCATCGTTTTCTATGTTCTGCAATAGCTGGAATAATATAGGTGTCATATCTTCCCTGAATGTTTGGTAAAATTCTCTAGTGAAGCCATCAGGGCTAGGACTTTTTTGTGTGGAGTTTTTTTTATGACCTATTCAAATTCTTCTTTTGTTATGGGTCTGTTCAAGTATTCTATCTCTGAGTGGGATCATTTAGGTAGGTCTTTGTTTCTGGAAACTTGTCCATCTCTTCTAGGTTCTCAAATCGGTTGGAGTACAGTTTTTCATAATATTCTGTCAGTATCTTTTTTTTTTTATTTCAGTTGGTTCTGTTGTGATGACACCTTTTTCATTTACAATTCTTGTAATTTGCATCTTCTCTTTCATTAGATTTTCCAGTGGTTTGTTGATTTTGTTAATCTTTTGAAGAACAAGCTTTTTGATTTGTTGATTTTCTCTATTTTTAAAATTTGTTTTCTGTTTCATTTATTTCTTCTCTGCTCTGTATTATTTCCTTACTTATAGATACTGTAAAGGAGCTCTGGTAGCATAGTGGCTAAGTCACTTGCCTGCTAACCAGATGGCTGGCGGTTCAAACCC
>NW_006921870.1:691744-697255 GCF_000298275.1 Orycteropus afer afer
TTTTTTTTTTTTAATTTCACTTTTGATTTCTTCTATTGCCTAGTAGTTTTTGAGCAGTGAATTGTTCAACTTCAACATGTTTGATGTTTTTTCCTTGATCTTCCTATTATTGATTTCTAATTCTATACCATTGTGCTCAGAGAAGATGCTTTGTAATATTTCAATGTTTTTTTAACTTATTGAGGCTTGTTTTATGTCCTTAACATGTGATCTATCCTGGAGAGGGATCTATGTGCACTTGAGAAAAATGTGAATGTGCTTTTGTTAGGTGGAATGCTCTGTATATATCTATGAGGTTGAGTTGGTTGATTGTGTTGTTGAGTTCTTCTGTATCTTTGTTGAGTTTTTTTCTAGTTGATCTATCCCTCCTTGACACTGATATGTTAAAGTCTCCTACTATTATTGTAGAGTTGTCTATTGTCCTTTTTAATTCAATTAATATTTGTTTCACATATTTTAGAGCACTTTCATTGGGTGCATAAATATTCATTATTGTAATGTCTTTTTGGTCAATTGACCTTTTCAGTATCATACAGTCCTTCTTTTTCTTTTATGTTGTTTTACACCTTGGGGTCTATTATATCAGAAATTAATATTGGCACTTCTGCTCTTTTTTGGTTACTGTTGGCTTGGTATCTTTTTTTTTTTTTTTTTTTTTCATCCCTTAACTCTTAATTTATTTTTATCTTTGTGTCTAAGGTGGATCTCTTGTAGAGAGCATATTGGTGGGTCTTCTTTTCTTATCCAGTCTGCCACTCTCATTCTATTAATGAGTATATTAGTCCATTCACATTGAGTGTAATTATTGATAAGTATGAATTTATTGCTATCATTCTATTTTTTTTTGTGTGTGTCATTATATTGGAGTTTCCTTGGTCCATATACTTTTCTGTGCTGAGTTCAATTTGTTTTCAAGTGCTTCCTCTCTTCTCTTCTTTATTGTTGGTTTTGTGCTTATTAAACCCATATGTTCTCATTACTTCTGGATTTGCTTAGGGGGATTGTTAATTTTCTCTGTGGTTAACTTGGAGTGAATTCTTGTCTCTACATTTTTAGAACAGTCTGTTCTATGAGGACATTGTTCTTTTTTCTTCTCCATTTAGATGTTTGTACCTAGAATTTTATTCCCTTTATTTTGTTTGTTTTTTGTTGTCATGTACAGATTGGCATCCTTGATTTTTAGTGTATAAAGTTTTATGATCTTATTTTGAGCATCTCTTTCTGATTTGGTTTTAGTGTTGATGTCATGTATCCTGATTTTGTTGTTCTCTGTTTTGGATTTTCTATTGAAAGGACTTCCTTAAGCATTTCTTATAGGATTGGTCTGTTTTTCACAAAATCCCTTAATTTCTGTTTGTCTGAGAATGTCTCGATTTCACCCTCATATTTGATGGACAATTGGCTGGATATAGGATTCTTGGTTGGAAGTTCCTTTCCTTCAATGTTTCATATATCCTGTCCTATTGCCTTCTTGTCCGCATGGTTTCTGCTGAGTGATCAGACCTCAGCCTAACTGTTTGATTATTATAAGTAATATTTCTTTTGTCCTGGTCAGCTTGCAAAATTATTTCTTTGTCCTTGGTTTTGGAGAGTTTGAGTATGATATGTCTCAGTGTTTTTCTCTTGGGATCTATCCTGTATGGGGTTCTATAAGCTTCTTGGATAAATATCTTCTCTTCCTTCATGATATGGGGGAAGTTTTCTGGCAATATGTCTTGCACAATTTTTTCAGTGGATTTTTTTTTTTTTTTTCCTCTTCTTGTTCTGGAATTCCAATGATGCATATGTTGTTTCTTTTCATGTTGTCACATTTAACTCTTAGGTTCTCTTCATTTCTCTTAAATCTTTGTTCTGATTTTTCTTCACACAGGCTGGTGTCCAGGGATCTGTCTTCTAGCTGGGAAATGTGTTCTTCAGCCAATTCTGTCTTGTTCTTTTGTGCTTCCACTGTATCGTGCAGTTCTGTGATTTTGGTATTCATCTTCTGGATTTCTAACTGCTGTTTTTGCATGAGTTCTGATTTTGCATTAATCTTGTTATTTTGTTCTTGAATGGTTTTCCTGAGTTCTTCCAGGCTATTATTGTCTGTGTTTTCTTTGTTTCTGTTTGGGGTTTCCTTAAGCTCTTGTAGAGCTCTATAAACATTCCTTCAAAATTCCTTCTCTTATAATTCTATTGCCTCCTCTTTCTCTATGTTTAATGAGACTTTTGTTTGGGATTTTTACCTCTAATGCCTTATCCTTTTTTTTTTTTTTTTTTTTTTTACTTTGCCTGTTGTTTCCTACACATTTGGGAGTTGTTTTTAACTGTTATTTATGTATTGATTTGTTTTGTCTTGGTTTTATAAGTTATTATTTTGAAAAGATGGAGCTGCTATATTTAATTTGGGGGCTATTAATTGAGGTGTGCTGGGTTGTTCTGCAGTTTTCTTTGTGATGATGGAATACCTGTGTGGAATGTGGATGTAGGTCTCTATTTGTTGTAAATGGAATTTAGGAGTGGAGCCAGCAGGTATTATGGTGGCTGAATATGTTTTTTTTTTTTTTTTAATGAGGTTGGGTAGAGGTGAAGGGGAAGCAAAGAGAAAACAAAGAGAAACTCCAAGGTGCCAGGAGTGATTTCTAGGTCTTTGAGCAGGTTGCTAATGATGATGTTACACTGTTACTCACAGACATGCAGCTCAAGTTCAGCAAAGACTCCAATTGTTAGGGGGCTTCCACTTTCTGCCAGGTTCAGAAAGCCACAAAAGCCCTGCTTTCTAGGGTCCTCCATGCCAAAAAGCTGAACAAAGATAACTGTCCCAATCCACAATGGGAGTTCATGGGCCTGTCCACTTGTGGCTTTATTTTCCTCACTGCTCCCACACTTCAGTGGTACCAGAGCCAGAGAAATCTCAGTTCCCTCCCAGGGTGCTAAGTTTACCTATAAAAGCATGTGCTGAAGGTACATCTGTGGAGTGATCGCAAGTTCTCTTGTGTAGTGTGGTCTTTCCACTGCCCCAGGGAGGTCTCCAGTGCCCTTTCTTGCCTGCTGGTCAGCGCTCCCATAAGAAGGTCTTTTATTCCCTTTTGCTTGTCTGTGGGTGCTCCACAGGGAAGGTTCACCTGTTTTTGTTATTTTTTTTTCCCCCTCAGGTAATTGCATTGTCCCTTTCTCCTTTCTAATCCTACTTCCCTGAGTTTGGTGTACTCTGATTTAATGAGCTGTTCAGAGCACCAGAATCCCCATTCCAAACTGCTGCACCTAGTTTTCAGGCACTAAGATGTGAGAGGGAACTGCTGGGCACACTACAGGAGAGAAGCTATTTTTTTTTTTTTTTTTGCCTCTTCAGGATTTTGTTTTCTTTATACTGAGATGTAATCCATACTGCAGACTGTATTCTTCAATCTTCATCAGTAAATGCTTCAAGTCCTCCTCATTTTCAGCAACCAAAGTTGTGTCATCAGAGTACCTCAGGTTATTGATGATTCTTCCTCCAATCTTGATGCCATGTTCTTCTTCATATAGTCCAGCCTCTCAGATTATTTGCTCAGCATATAGATTGAATAAGTATGGTGAAAGGATACAACCCAGATGTATTCTCTTCTTGATTTTGAACCATGCAGTGTCCCCTTGTTCAGTTCAAATGACAGCCTCCTTGTCTATGTATATATTCCTTATGAGTACAATTAAGTGTTCTGGAATTCCTATTCTTCTCAATGTTATCCACAATTTGTTATGACCCACACAATCAAATGGTTTTGCATAGTCAATAAAACACAGCTAAACATCTTTCTAATATTCTTTGCTTTGAGTCAAGATCCATCTGACATTAGCAATGATAGCCCTTGTTCCACATCCTTTTCCAAATCCAGCTTGCACCTCTGCAAGTTCTGTCAATATACTGCTGCAACCATTTTTTAATTATCTTCAGTAAGATTTTACTTGCATGCAATATTAATGATATTGTCCAATAATTTCCACATTCTGTGGGATCACCTGTCTTTGGAATGGGAACAAATATGGATCTCTTCCAGTCAGTTGGCCAGGTAGCTTTCTTCCAAATCTCTTGGCATAATCGAGTGAGTGCCTCCAGTGGGGCATCTGTTTGTTGAAACACCCCAATGGGTATTTCATCAATTCCTGGAGCCTTGTTGTTTGCCAATTCCTTCAGTTCCATCTTTGACTTCTTCCTTCAATACTATTGGTTCTTGATCATATGCCACCTCCTGAAATGGATGAAGATTGACCAGTTTTTTTGGTTTTTGTTTTTTTGGTACAGTGACTCTGTGTATTCCTTCTGTCTTCTTTTGATGCTTCCTGCATCATTCAATGTTTTACCCATAGAAATTTTCAATATTGCAACTTGAGGCTTACATTCTTTCTTCAGTTCTTTCAGCTTGAGGAATGCTGAGTGTGTTTTTCCCTTTTTTTTTTCTAATTCCAGGTGTTTGCACATTTCATTAGAGTAATTGGCTTTGTCTGCTTGAGGTGCTCTTTGAAATCTTCTTTTCAGCTCTTTTATCTTGTCGTTTCTTCCATTTGCTTAGCTACTCTCTATTCAAGGGAAAGTTTCAGAGTCTCTTCTGACATCCATTTTGTTTTTTTCTTCTCTTCTTGTCTTTTTAATGACCTCTTGCTTTCTTCACAGATTATATTCTTCATGCCATACCACAATTCTTCAGGTTTCCAGTCATTGATGTTCAATGCACCAAATCTGTTCTTTAGATGGTCTCTAAATTCAGGAGGGATATATTTAAGGTCATATTTTGGCTCTTGTGGACTTGTTTTAATTGTCTTCAACTTCAAATTGAAATTGCATATGAGCAGTTGATGGTCTGTTTCACAATCAGCTCCTGGCCTTTTTTTGGCTGAAGATATTGAGCTTTTCCATTGCCACTTGCCACAGATGTAGCCAATCTGATTCCTGGGTACTCCATCTGGTGAAGCCCACATGTATAGCTACCATTTGTGTTGTTGAAAAGGTATTTGCAATGAATACATCATTGGTCATGCAAAATTCTATCATGTGATCTCCTGCATTATTTATGTGCCCAAGGCCAAAATTTCCAACTACTGGTGATTCTTCTTTGTTTCCAACTTTTGCATTCTAATCACCAGTGATAATTAATACATATTGATTGCACCTTTGGTCAATTTCAGACTACAAAAATTGATAAAAATCTTCAATTTCCTCATCTTTGGCTTTGGTGGTTGGTGCATATATTTGAATAATAGTAGCATTAACAGGTCTTCCTTGTAGGTGTATGGATATTATCCTACATTGACAGCATTGTACTTCAGGAAAGATCTTGAAACATCCTTTGTGATGATGAATGCCACACCATTCCTCTTCAATTTGTCATTCCCAGTATAGTAGATCATATGTTTGTCTGATTCAAAATGGCCCAAATCGCTTCCAGCAAGTTGATGGACTAGGCACAAGGACTCCACAGATGCTCTTCAACAAAGAAAAGGGAAACCAATTAACACAGACACAGAAGATAATCTTGGACCCCTGAGCCTTGAAGG
>NW_006921870.1:701433-717012 GCF_000298275.1 Orycteropus afer afer
GCAGGAGAGTATGGAGGGATGGTCACTGGGAAGAGGTAACTATGGGGAGGAAGTGGGAGGGGAGCTGTTGCATTGTGGTAAACTGTGGTCAATGACATGAGACAAAGTATATGTGAACTGCTGTATGGAAAGTGAATTTGCTCTGAAATCTTTACCCAAATAAAAATTAATTAATTAATTAATTTTTAAAAAATGGCCATAATCATTCAATTTCAGCTCACCGATGCCTAGGATATCAGTCTTTATGAGTTCCATTTCATTTTGGACAAATTCCAATTTTCCTAGATTCATACTTCATACATTCCAAGTTCTGATTATTTGTGTATGTTTGTAGCTATTTCTCCTAAATTTGAGTTGTGCCACATCAGCAAATGGAGGTTTCAAAAGCTTCACTTTATCCATGTCAGTAAGGTTGGTTCTACTCTGATGATGCAGCTCTTCCCCAGTTGTATTTCGAGCATCTTCCAACCTAAGAGGCTCATCCTCCTGTGCTGTATTATACAGTGCTTCTGGGCTATTCATAAAGTTGCACAGTAATATATCAGACAGTGTTTCTCTGCTATTCCTAAGGTTTTCCCTGGCGAATTTTTGAGAAGCAGATGGCTTCTTCCTTCTTCCTAGTCTGTCTCAGTCTGTAAGCTGCCTTGAAACCTGTGCACCATGTGCAATTCTGCTGGCATTTAAACCCTTGTGGCATAGCCTCAAGCCCCACAGTAACACACAAGCCATCACACTAAGACAAACTGACAGACAAGTTTGTCTCCCTTAGCTGTTCAAAACCTCTCTACCCTCTCCTTGCTTGGATCACCTGCTGCTGCTCTGCTCACTCTGTCATCTCCCTGGCTTTTTCCTTCACCCACTTTCCTACTTCTTGGGGGAGGGGCCTGGGTCCCTCCCCTTACCTGGATCCTTGGTGCTGCTCTGCTCTCTTGCTCTACTCACTAAAATATTTAGCAAATACTAAAACAATAGCAATGAAAGACATGAGAATATTACTCATGAACAAAATGAGCTCAGCACAGAAAATCATATGGAACAAAGAAATCAGTAACACCACAAAAAAGCACACACACACAAATGACAGCAACAAATTCATACTTGTTGATAATTACACTGAATGTCAATGGACTAAATGAACCATTCAAGAGATGGCGAGTTGCAGTTGTTGTTGTTGTTATGTGCCATTGAATAGGCCCCAACTCATAGCGACCCATCTTTGGGTTTCTGAGATGGTATCACTACGGAAGTAGGTTACCCAACCGTCCTTCTGAGGAGTGACTGGTGGGTTTGAACCACCAGCCTTCTGGTTAGCAGTCAAGTGCCTTAGGCACTAGAAAACATAGTCCATCAATATGCTGTCTACAGGAGACACACTGTAGAGACAAAGACAAAAATAGACTAAAAATCAAAGGTTGGAAAAAGATGTATCGGCAAATGGCAACCATAAAGGAGCAGAAGTGGCAATATTAATTTCCGACAAAATTGACTTTAAGACACAAACCACCATGAGACAAGGAAGGACACTATATAATGATGACACAATTGATTGAATAAGAGGGCATAACAATAAAAAGTATCTATGCACCCAATGAAATACCCCATAAAACATAAATCTGGCTTTAACAGAATTCAAAAGACAAATAGATGACTCCATAGTCATAATAGAGGACTTTAATACACCACTTTCAATCAAAGATAGAATAACTGGAAAGAAACTCAACAAAGATGCAGAAAACTAAACAATACAATCCACCAACTTGAGCTTATAGATATTGACAGAGCACTTCATCCAAAAATAGCACAATATACATTCTTTACCAGCACACATGGAACATTCTCCAGGATAGACTATATGTTAGGTGACAAAGTAAGCTTTAATAAATTTAAAAACATTGAAATACTGCAGAGCATCTTCTCAGATCACAATGCTATGAAATTAGAAATCAACAACAGGAACATCAATGGAAAAAGAGCAAAGATATGGAAACTGAATAACACCTTCATTGAAAATGATTGGGTAATAGAAGACATTAAAAAAAGAATGAATAAAAAAATTCCTTGAATCAAAAGGGAATGAAAACACAACATACCAAAATCTTTGGGACACAGTAAAAACAGTGATCAGAGGCCAAATTATAGCAATAAATGCACAAATAAAAAAGAAGAAAGTGCCAAAACCAACACCTTAACCCAACGTCTCCAACAATTAGGAAAAGAGCAGTAAAAAAAAAGCCTATAGTCACCAAAAGAAAAGAAATAATAAAGATTAGAGCAGAAATAAATAAAACATAAAATAGACAATAGAAAAAATAAACAAGACTAGAAGTTAGTTTGTTGAAAAGATTTATAAAATTGACAAACCATTGGCAAATTTAACAAAAAGAAAAGAGGGACAGACTAGAAATAACATGAATAAGAAACTAATTGAATGGCATCACAACAGAACCAACAGAAATTAAAATGATGATATCAGGATACTATGAAGAACTATACCCCAACAAATTTGAAAATCTAGAAGAAATGGACTTATTTCTAGAAACATACTACTTACATAAACTAACACAGACTGAAGTGGAAATTTTTAACAAACCCATAACAAAAGAAGAAACTGAACAGGTCATTAAAAAAATACCAACAACAAAATAAGCCCTGGCCCAGATTGTTTCACTGGTGAATTTTACTGAAGGTTCAGAGAAGAACTGACACCAATCCTAATCAAACTTCTCCAGAACATAGAAAAGGATGGAATCATCCCAAATTCATTTTATGAAGCATGCATAACCTTGATACCAAATCCAGGTAAACACATCACTAAAAAGAAAACTACAGACCAATATCCCTCATGAATATGGATGCAAAAATCTTCAACAAAATCCTAGCCAATAGGCTCCAACAACATATATGAAAAAAGAACACATTATGACCAAGTGAGGTTCATACTAGGTATGCAAGAATGGTCCAACATTAGAAAAACAATCAATGTCATCCATCACATAAATAAAACAAAGAAAAGAGAACCCACGTGGTTATATCAATAGACGTAGAAAAGGCATTTGATAAAATCCAACACCCATTTCTGATAAAAACTCTCAGCAAAATAGGAAGAGAAGGGAAATTCCTCAACATAATAAAAGACATCTATGCAAAACCAACAGCTTACATTATTCTCAATGGAGAGACTGAAACCATTCCCCTGGCAAACAAGAATCAGAGAAGGATGTCTTCTATCACCACTTCTATTCAACATTCTACTGGAAGTCCTAGCCAGGGAAATAAGGCAAGAAAGAGAAATCAAAGGCATCCAAATTGGTAAGGAAGATGTAAAACTATCCCTATTTGCTGATGACATGATCCTATATATGGAAAGCCCAAGAGACTCAGCAAAAATCTACTGGAACTAATTGAGAGATTTAGCATAGTGGCAAGATACAAGAACTTCATACACAAATCAGTTGGATTCCTCTATACCAGTAAAGAGAATGCTGAAAAGGAAATGAGGAAATCAATACCATTTACAATAGCTATCCCACACAAAATAAAATAAAATAAAATACTTGGGAATCTCCCTAGGTATGCAAAAGACTAGTAGGAAGAAAACTACAAAACACTACTTCAAGAAACTATAAGAAATCTATATAAATGGAAGAACATACCATGCTCATGGATAGGAAGATTGAACATTGTGAAAATGTCAGTCAGTACTACCCAAAGCAATCTATACATTCAAAGCAATCCCAATCCAGATCCCATCAATATTCCTTAAGGATATGGAGAAACCAATCACTAATTTTATATGGAAAGGAAAGAGACCTCAGATAAGCAAAGCACCATGGAAGAAGAAGAACAAAGTAGACAGTATCACACTCCCAGATCTCAAAACCTATGATACAGCCACAGAAGTCAAAACAGCCTGTTATTGGTACAACAACAGACACATAGACCAGTGGAACATAATTGAGAACCCAGAAATTGATCCATCAACCTATGGTCAGCTGATTTTTGACAAAGGGTGGAAATCCATGAAATGGGGAAGAGATGGTCTCTTTAACAAATGGTGCTGGCAAAACTGGAGATCCATTGCAGAAAAATGAAACAAGATCTGTACCCCACACCATTCACAAAAACTCACTCCAGATGGATCAAAGACTTAAATATGAAACCTAAAACTATAAAGTCCTTCAAGGAAAAAATAGGGGCATAAATAGACTGTTAAGCATAACCCAAAATGCACAAACAGTAGAAGATAAACTAGGTAAATGGGACATTTTTTATGTGCTTCAAAATATTTCTCCAAAAGAATGAAAAGAAAACCTACAGATTAGGATAAAAACACTCAACAACGACATATCTGACAAGGGACTCTTTTCTAAAATTTATAGAAAACTCTAACACCTCAACAACAAAAAGACAAACACTCTAATTCAAAAATGGAGAGAAGACATGAATAGACACAAAGAGGACATTCGGGCAGCCAACAAACACATGAAGAAATGTCCATGATCATTAGCAATTAGAGAGATACAAATCAAAACAACAAGAAGACACCATCTTGCCCCAGCACTAATAGAAAAGTTCAACAAGACAGAACATGACAAATGCTAACAAGGATGTGGAGAGTTTGAAACTCTCATACACTGCTGGTGGGACTGTAAAATAATACAACCATTGTGGAAAGCAGTATGGCGATTCATTAAAAAGTTGGAATTAGAAATACAATTTGATCCAGTAATCCCCTTATTAGGTATATATCCTAAATATATGAGAGACATGACATGAACAGATAAATGCACACCCATGTTCATCACCACATTATTTACAATAGCAACATGGAAACAACCTAGCTACCCCTCAATGGAAGAATGGATAACCAAACTATGGTACATATACACAATGGAATACTGTGCAACACTAAGGAATAATGTAGAATCTGCAAAACACCACATAATGTGGATGAACTTGGAGGACATTATGCTGAGTGAAATAAGTCAATTACAGAAAGACAAATATTGTATTAGTTCATAATTGTACAAAGTCAAGAAAAAGTTTATATATGGAACAAAATTTTCTTTGTTGGTTACCAGGCATATGAGGGGAGGGGAGGGAACACTGCAAAAAATTTTAAAAATAATAATTTTTTTTTAAAGGGCACAGGTAGGGTGTAGTCACAGGTATGGAAGGGGAGGAGAGTTTGTTATAGTCAGGGATAGTCACTGGTACATGAAATCAAATGTGCACAAACTGTTGAATGTAAAACAAAATTGCTCTACAAATTTGCACCCAAAGCACACTAATATATATTTTTTTAATTCTCACAATTTTTGTGGCTTAAAACAGCATGACTTTATTCTCTTACAATTCTGGAGGTGACAAATCCAAAATCAGTTTCACTGGGCTTGAAGTCAAGGTGTTAGCAGAGCTGAGTTCCTTCTGGAGGTTTGGAGGGGAATCTGTTTTCCTTGTCCCTTTCAAATTCTGGTGACCACCTGTCTTCTTTGGCTTGTGACCCCTTATATTTTCAAAGTGCATCACTCCAATCTCTGCTTCCTTCATCATAATACCACCTTCTTCTATGCTGACCCTCCTGCCTCCCTCTTGACTGTTGTAATTACAATAGGTCCACCTGGATGATCCAGGATCATCTCCCATCTCAAGACACCAAACTTAGTCACATCTGAAGTTCCATTTACCATGTGAGGTACATATTCCAGGGTATAGACAAAATTTGTGAGACTATTATTCTGCCCACTACAACTATGCTATGCTATGTATTGCTGAAACAATAATAATCTCCTCATTCCTGGATATCTGGGAACAGAGTCCTGGGCCCACTCAAAACCCTGGCAGTGGGAATCACACATATTTCACTCAGAACTTGAGGGTCTCAGAACTCATTCTTAACCCAATCTGTGCATTTCTAGGTAGAGGAACGGAGGCACCCTTTGCTTCAGCACCAGGCCCCTAGTCCTGTACACCTTGCCAAGGAGTTAGAACATTGAGGTTTGCGTTATTGTATGATGTGCCTTAACTCCACTGCTGGAATGTGAGCTTGCTGGAGTTGAGCTCCTGTGCCTTTCCCTCTAACACCATCTCACATCTCATAGTACAAAAAAAAAAAAAAAAAAAAATACTGCCATCAAGTGGAATTCAACTCATAGTGACCCCTCCTTGGGTGTCTGAGGCGGTATCACTATGGAAGTAAATTGCCCAACCTTCCTTCCAAGGAGTGGCTGGTGGGCTTGAACTGCCAGGCTTCTGGTTAGCAGTCAAATGGCTTAGGCACTATACCACCAGAGCTCCTCCTTTCCTTATAAATGTTTGCAGGAGAACAAGCATCAGAAACTCGGAGGGCACCTGTGGCTCAAAAGTTCATGGGATGGCCCTTCTGGGCCTGACATATTGTAGGTTACCAACAAAGTTGTGTGAAACTAATTCACTCACCAGGCGCTGGGACATTATTGGGGAGACTTCTATGATGATGAATATGGTCTGTAGTGCTGCCCAGTATAGGAGCCACTGGCCACATGTGGCTACAGAGTACTTGGCATGTGGTCAGTTCAATGGAGGAACTAAATTTTTATTTTATTTTAATTTAAGCTATTGTATGGGATAGAGCAACTCTAAATCCCACCCCAGACCTAGGATCTCCTATAGACTCAGAGCCTGTTTCAGGGTCCAGCATTAGCTTAGGCTGAATTCTCTCTCAAGGATCCCAAGTCTCCACCTGAAATTGAGTCTCTTTAGCCTGCCCTCCCTGCTGTCTGATAAAGATCTTGACCTAAATTTCTGGAGCTAACCACAGTCGTTTTCCCTGTCCTCATGTAAATTAGTGCATGGTAATAGAGTGGCTAGTCACTGAGGCTCTCCTCCCTGATGGTACCACTGTGCAGTAGCCTGTCAGGCCTGCCACCACCGTTACCAAAACTAAAGGAGGGCCCACTATATGCTGAGTGTAGCACATTTACCCCACAGCAGCTGTAGAAGACAGGTGGCTTGATCTCCATCTGACACACAGTGAAGAGAGAGGCTCAGCAAGGGGTAGGGACTTTCCCTAGTTCATCTGGGAGAGTAGGGGCAAACCCAGTCTTCCCATGGACTGCCACAGAGACCCTTTTGCAAAGGAGCCCAGCATCTTGGGGTAAGAAAGAGACAAAGCCTAGTCTACCTGGGGCACTAGCAACCCATGAACCCCACCCACCACCCCAACGAGGTTCCAGGGCCTCAGAGAAGGTCTGAGGGACTGTCACTGGCAGATATCTATGCTTGCAGAGTCAGGGCAGTTCTGGGGTGCCAGGCCAAGTTTCATGCAGGGTTAAGGAACAAAGAGCTTTCACGTGTGTGTAATCCAGGCTGAGGGGAGAAGAATAGTCAGGTGTATTGGGAAGCAGGTTCACATGAAGGGAAGGAGTGAGCTCTATGGGCCCGGCTGGCAAAGGGGCTGGGTTCCAGCCCACACTCCCCAGGCAGCAGACAGTCACTGGCAGCAAGTGAAGGCCCCATTTGTGTGAGATGTCTGCAGGGAGGGCAGGTCTTTTAAAGGGCAAGATCATGTGGCCTGATATCAGGCTGGGCCTCTCCCTGGGGGGACCCAGGCCCCCAGTGAGGACTGTCAGCCATTGTTAACTGTGCACTGTGTGAAGGAAAGCGGGACACAGGCGGTCAGCTGATACCTGTGCGATCTGGCCACCAGAACTCGGCTGCACTGCCTAAAGCTCCAGTTACACTCCAGGTACACTCCAGGAAGGCGAGGGGGGCACGCAGCCAGGAAATCTCCTGCCACAGCCAAAGCCCCCCAGCTGCCTGTGGCAGGTGAAGCAAAGTGGCCTATCTCAGGTTAGAAGGGTGAGAAACATGAAGCCTCAATATGCCAGGAAGGGCACCTCCCTAGGGGCCTTACCTAGTTGTTCCAGGGGCCACCTCCAAGCCCGCAGGCAGCAGATCACACACTCAGTAAGCAGACAAGACAACTTCTCCAAGGGACTTCTGCACTACATCACCTGACAACATGGAAGAAGTCTAGATGAATGTGGAGAAATTAAAGTTTTCATGAAGAATGGAGGTAAGCTTGCAGTAACTTTCAGGTATGTGCAGGTAAACTGGTTCTCCTGTACCAGTTACTGTCAAGTAGATTTCAACACTTGGTGACCCAATGTGTGTCAGAGTAAAACTGCTCCATAGGGTTTTCAAGGCTAAGACCTTTGAGAAACAGATTGTCAGGGCTTTTTTCAAAGATGTCTCTGGGTGGGTTCAAACATCTTACCTTCTGGTTAGTAATTGAGCTCAGTAACCCACTGCCACTGAGTTGATTCCAACTCATAACAACCTCCACTGGGTTTCCAAGGCAATAAATCTTTATGGAAGTAAATTGTCCCATCTTCCTTCTGTGGAGCACCTGGTAGGTTTGAACCACTAACATTCTGATTAGCAGTCAAATGCCTTAAGCACTGTGGCACCAGAACTCCTTAACTGAGCTCAGGAGAGAAGAACAAAAGCCCAATTTGTATTTCTATGGTGTAAATACTGTTGCTCTGGCTAATTTCAAGCTATGAATAGTTTAACAACTGGTTCATAGAATTCCTGAATATTTAACAATTGGCTCTCACTGGCCACTAGGAGTGTGCTGCAGGATACCACTGATATGTAACTTCTAATAGGCACATGTGGGGATTTCGTGGCTTCTAGGTAATTACAGTTGTTGCAAAAGATTAACATGCTTGGTTGCTAACCTATAGGCTGGTAGTTCAAGTCCATCCAGAGGTGCCGTTGAAGAAAGGTCTGACAATCTACTTCTAAAAAATCAGCATTGAAAACCCTACAGAGCAAAGCTCTACTCAGACACACATGGGTCAAAAATCGATGAGTTAAAATCTATTCCATAGTGTGGTGGTTATGCTGTGTGTCAACCTGGCTGGGCCTGGTTGAGTGGCTGGGCAGCTGGTGGTAGTTATTATTACCCATGATGAGACTGGTAATCAACTCCATGGTGGAATCTACCAGAAGCAGCTGAGTAGCGCCCTTTGGGATGTGGTCTGCTTCCCATATACAAGAAGCAGCTTTGGGAATGGTCTCTAGTCTATGGCATGCTGGGACCCTGCACGTAGCCATATTGTTGCTCAGCAGCCTGCTATGCTCTGCCAACCTTGGGACTTACAATGGACTTAAAAGTTAATTGTATGCTGTGTGGTTTGGTAACATAGGGACTGAGCTTTTTTACTTGTCAAACTTGAGGCTTCTCAGCCTCAGCAGCCAGCAGCTGTCTGAGTGAAGAAATGCCTCTAACTCCAGTGGCCCAGGAACAAGAGGCAGAGCTGGACCCTAAGGTTGAGGAGGGGCTTTCCCCCAGCCCCTAGAGCCTGGCACTTTGAACCTTGATTTAAAGCTTCCAAATTGTAAGAATAAACTCCTGTTTGTTAAGGCCATTCAATTTGTGGTATATTCCTGTCAGAGCAGCACTAGGTAACCAGAACACATAGCAACTGGATAGATAATGACAGTGACTGATCATTGCTGAGTACTGGTAGCTTATTTAACAAACATTTATGATGTGTGAATTTTGTAAAATGTTAACATGTTTAATCCTCATAAGAGTTCTATGTGGTGGGTTTTATAATAACTACCACCCAATTTTACAGGGGAGGAGACTGAGACACAGAGAGGCTAATTAACTTACCCAAGCTGTGATATAGCTGAGCTGAAGTTTGAATTCAATTTGGCTCCAGAGTGCTTGCTTTTAACCATGACTGTATCCACAGCATTGTTAAAATCACAACAATTTGCTCAAATTTGCTCAGCACTAAGCAGCAGCAGGACATGGTGCTCAGTGATTTCTCTCACTTAATCTGTATTATTCTTATTTTACAGAAACTGAGACTCAGCTCTGAGAAGTAGCCATCCCTGGTGAACCAGAAAGTGTCCTGGAAGGGAACAGATAGTCCAATTAGACAGGTAATTAATAAGGGGGTGTGGGCTGGGTCAAGGGAAATCAGCAGGGGAAAGTGAGGCATAGGGTCTGGCAGAAGTGGGTAGAAGTTCCGAGAACTCATTAGGGCAGCCGGAGCTGGAGGAAATTCTCCCTTAGTGGAGGACAAAGTCACAGCCAGGCAGGAGGGGCCAGGAGCTCTGCCCACCCTGGGATCTGTGTTCTGGCCAACAGAAGGCTGTGGCTGGAAGCTAACAGATGCAGCCCCAAGGGGTCAGCTCCTGGAGCACTGAGCAGCAGGGTGGAGAGACCCCAGAGTGGACTGGAGGGGCCAATAGAATATGTCCACTCACACTGCCTCTGGGAATCTAGTAAGTGCTGAGGCTCAGTCCTACCACATGAACCCACTGAATGACTCTGGCCTTGCTTTCACCAGTGCCCATTGTCTAATACCCTCCCAGACCTTAGGCCTGGCATTGGCTGCAGGGAGGACTCTACATCTCAGACAATATCCTGTCTTCCATCTAATAAGCACTTATTTATCCATTTATTATTCTTCATGCCCAGTGGTTTGAAGATCCATGGTAGATACTTAGCTGGATATAGATAAAACTAAGTAAGCTCTAGAAGTGCTGGAAATGCTTTATCCTCTACCAACTGCAGTCCCCTTCCCCCAGCCACATAATATTTAAGCAGTTTTACAAATTGACAATGTCCTTGACAACATTATATATATATAGAGAGAGAGAGCTCTGGTAGCATAGTGGCTAAAAGCACTTGACTGCTCACCAGAAGGCTGGCGGTTCAAACCCACCAGCCACTCCTCGGAAGGAAGGTTGGGCAATCCTACTTCCGTAGTGATACTGCCTCGGAAACCCAAGGAGGGGTCGCTATGAGTCGGGGCCGACTCGACGGCACATAACAACAACAACAACAATATATATATATATTTATATATATTTATATATACAACTTATACATGTGTGTATATATAGGAGTCCCTGAGTGATGCAAATGATTAATGCAATTAGCTGCAAACCAAAAGGTTCAAGGTTCAAGTCCTTCCAGAGGAACTTCAGAAAAATGTCTTGGAGATATACTTCTGAAAAATCAGCCATCAAAAACCTTATGGAGCACAGTTCTACTCTGACACACACGGGGTTGCCATGAATTGCAATTGACTACAAGGTTGCTGGTATCCCAAATATTATTTTAACACATGACACCAGCCACACATGTGGCTAGTGGGCACTGTATTGGACAGAGCAGGTTAATGGACAAATGCATGCATGCATGAATGAGTGAGATTTCACCAAGCTGGGGAAATCAAGAGATTTCCTGGAGGAGGAAGTATTGGCATTGAGTATTCAAGGGTGAGCTTGGACATGTAGATTTGGACATGTGATCTCCTATGCTCACATTCTTCCTGTTCTACAGATGGGGAAACTGAGGCCTAGAGGAGTTGTGAACAAAAAGTCTTAGCATTAGTTATAAGGAGAAAGTGCAGTATTTAAAAGGTGAGTACAGAATAGATATCAAACTTAGTGCCACATACAGGGTAGATAAGAGTGAGTGAATGGATGACTGTGTGAACAGTGCCAAGGAGACATTGAGGTCAAAAGAAAAGGTAGGACAAGGAAGTAAAGAAAGGAGATGGACCCTGAAAGGAAATCATCTATGGCTTTAAAAGATCTGGCTACATCCTGCTGCTGCTTAAGATGTTAGGCTTGTAGTTGCTATGGTAATGAGAAAAAAATCACAGAGCAATTTGTAATCAGTGGTGGTTCCTGCTGCTTCCTGAGAACATTGTTCTCAGCCAGAGGCCACATCTCTGCACAAGAGGGGCCTTGCGGATCTGGGAGTCCAGCCCCTATCTAATACTTGAGGACTTCTGCATCACCCTCTGTGGAAGGTTGTCCATCAACAGCTCACAAAGCTCCTTGAAAGAGGAGCTACTAGTCAGCCTGACCCTTTGTGTGCTATACCTGCCTGGGAGAGTGTTTTCCTTCTCACTAAGCTGGAGACTACCTCTTTGTGCCCTGCCCACCAGAATGCAGTTCTGCCCTCTGGGCCCACATCCTCATCTCCTCCCCCTGCTCTAAGGCATCCTGCAGAGATTGGTCAGCAACCTCTTTCTCCAAACTGAGCCCCTGCATCTCCCTAGCCACTCTCACTGAATTCTGTCTCCAGACTCCTCCCAATCCTGTATAGCTTTTCTCAACTAGTCCCAGGAGTAGGATATAAAGAGACCCTGAGGACTATAAAGCACAAATATCATCTTCCTCATTCTCGGTATAGACCTTGTCTTTTCTGCCCATATGCTGGTGGCTCTCAGGGAATGGTTACTAAAACTCCTAAATCACCTCTCTGCTATCTGTTAACCCTTTCAGAGCTTGTTTTAAAGCTCCAAAGGCAGGATGCAACATTTTTTCTACTCCATTTTGCTGAATTGACAGCTCTCCTAATCTTGAAATGCTCTTCAAACTTCAGTTTCTTGCTACCGTCTGACAATTTCTTCTCATTTTCCTTTGCTTTTCTGTTTTTTCTTTATCTCCTGACTTCAAAGGACTGTTTAGCTACAGGGCCCAGATGTGGGTCTACCTTTCTGTTGTCTCCCTGTCTGTATCCAGGTGACTTCATCCATCTCTGTGATGAATCCTTCATGGGAAAGTCACCCTATGAGACCCAGGCACCCACCACCTGCATGGCCTATCCACTTGAGGGTCTTCCAGGCATCTCCAGCTTGAAAGGGCAACATGGAATTCCTGACAAACCTCCCTGACAATAAACCTCAGTGTCATTCCTTACTTACTATTTTCCTTCACTGCCTACATTCAGTCATTGAGTCTATGACTCCTCCCTGCTCAATAGATCTTAACTCCATCTACCTCTTCCTCCTCCATCCCACCATCCCGGAGGTGCTACTGTCACTGCTTGTCCAAATGACTGCAGGAGCCTCCTAATAAGCCCCTGGCTTCCACTCTTACCTCTTACAAATAATATCCACAAAGCAAACAGAGCTATCTCTAGAAAAATTCAGGAAGACAATACAAGAATAAACTTAAAAACAAATTAAAAATTAGAAACCATACCAAAAAAAAAAAAAAAAAAAACAGAAATCTAGAATATTACTACTAAGATTTCAGAAGTAGGTAACGCATTGGCAGGCCAAAGGAGTAGAACCAAATTGATGGAATAGAGAACTAGTGAGATGGAAGACAAATCTACCAATATCACTTTGTTAGAGGAACAGTCAGACAAAGAATCGGAGAAAAATGAAGAAAACTTAAGACTGATGTGGGACACCATCAAGAGGAGTAAGTTATGTGTGATCAGAATTGCAGAATAGAAATAGGAAGGAAAAAAAAGCACTGAGAAAATTGTCAAACGTTTGTTGGATGAAAATTTCCCTAATATCATGAAAGATGAGAAGATATGGATTCAAGAAGTTCAATGAACTCCAAACAGTAAACCTAAAAAGAAAACTATCAAGACATATCATAATCAAAATTTCCAACACTAAAGACAAAGAAAGAATCTGGAAAGCAGCTCAGGAAAAATGAAACATTACCTAAAAAGAGAATCAATAAGACAGTTCTGATTTCTCAGCAGAAGGAATGCAGGTGAGAAGGCAATATGAAGACATATATAAAATCATGAAAGGAAAAAAATCACCAACCAAGAATTATATATCCACCAAAATTGTCCCTCAAATACAATGGTGAATATAGTACATTTCCAGATAAACGGAAATTAAGGAAATTAAAAACCAGATGAACCTTACAAGAGCTACTAAAGGGACTCCTTTGGACAAAGAATCAGCAATGGCAGACAACAACCTGAGATCAACACATAAGACAACATTACCCAGAAATCAACCAAGATGTAGAAGTATCCAAACTAAAATAAACCTGGAAGGAATATGGGAAGATGGTGCTGTGAAGATAAGATCCATGATCATGCCATCTTCCATCAGAAAGGCAGAACAACAAGGTAAAGCAGATATAATAAAGATACTTGAGTAAGGAGCAGCTAAGAACAAGGTATAGTATTAGATCCAAGGAAGGCAAAGAAAGAGACCATGTTAAATGACTGGGGAAAAAAAAGGTAGGTTTGTCCAGCTGGTGGAGAGGAAACAAAGGACATAGAGCAGGAGACAGGGTAGAGGAGAAGGTGGGGAGGGGAAAAACACCTCAGAATCAACAGGCACCAGGGACTCAGAATAGCCTCACCAGGAGTTTTGCAAGGTGAGCTGGGACTTTGTGGGGAGCAAAAATCTCACAGGCAAATGGATAAGGAACCCCCTTTACTTGGGCTGTCACAAAGTCTAGAGTGGATGGGGAGAAAGGGAGAAGTGCCCTCCAAGTTGCTAGAGCCCCAGAATGGGTGCATTAGGGTTTTGGTTCATCTCCTGGAAAAGCTTTGTGGTCTGGATTGAATCTGTACACTGGGTTTCTGAGTCTTGTTGGTCCACCTGGAGAGAGGTCAGACTTTCTTTCCATCAGGACTATTTCAGGATTGGAATATCCTTGGCACCATCCTCAGCTTGTTGTTGTTGTTGTTGTTATGTGCCATCGAGTCGGACTTGACTCATAGTGACCGCTCCTCGGGTTTCCAAGGCAGTGTCACTATGGAAGTAGATTGCCCCATCTTCCTTCCAAGGAGTGGCTGGTGGGTTTGAACCACCAGCCTTCTGGTTAGCAGTCAAGTGCCTCAGCCACTATGCTACCAGAGCTCCCTCAGCAGAGACCCCCAAAAGGACCCAAGCTGCCCTGCTCATGCTTGCATCATTAACTGATTTTTCTCACCTCAAGCAGAAAATTCCCTTCATCCTTTCTATCCTGGGGTGCACTTCTGGCTTTTCTTTTCTTTTTTTGCTTTTCTCTTTTCTTCCTGCCTCATGCAGCAGGCACTAGGCAACCATAGCTACTGTTGATGGTACACAACACCTGTCCATCCTAACACCAAAGCAATGAACAGAGAATCCGAGAACTTCACCCACATCCCCACCAGTGATTGCACCAACACAGAGCATGCTGGAGAGTGACCCAGTAAATCTGAATTAATATCCAAAGAAATGCACCTGCTACACACTCCCAGATAGAGTAAAACACAAAACAAGAGTGAAACAAATCAATACATAGCTAACAATTAAAGACTATAACTTCAAAATGTCTAGGAAACAACAGAAAACTTAGAATAAAAAAAAAGGGACAAGATAACAGAAACAAAAGTTCAGAATGAAGAATTATATGTCTTACAGTAAGAACAAGCAATAGAACTATCTGAGACAGAATTCAGAAGGTATATATATAGAACCTTCCAAGATCTCAAGGAAACCATAAACAAAAATAGCGAGAAGATAGACAATGCCCCGGAAGAATTCAGGAAACCCATTCAAGAACAAAGTAACAAGATAAATACTCAATTAGAACTCATACAAAAGCAGCAATTAGAAATCCAGAAGATGAACACTAAAATTACGGAGATAAATAACATGGTGGAAGGACAGAAGAGGAGACTAGAACAGGCTTAAGAGTGCGTTTCTCAGCTAGAAGTCAAATCCTCTGATGCCAGCCTGTATGAAGAAAAATCCAAACAAAGATTTCAAAGAAATGAAGAGAACTTAAGGGTTATATGGGAAAACATGAAAAGGAACAACA